>NC_086153.1:106148491-106451522 GCF_035149785.1 Candoia aspera
CTTTTTGTAGTCAGCTTTTAAGGAAAAGAGAAATATCATAGACTCCTTGAATGTAACTGTATGAACTGAATCTGACAAAATAAAATTGGCTTATATACAAATCAAAATAAAATAAACCCAACCCAACCCAACCCTCCACAAATAAACTTGTCTAATCTTGTACTCATTGAATGCTAAATGTTGTCCTTTTTGTGCAAGATCCAGTCAGTGTTAAGTAATAGTTACTTAAGGCAGCCTTCTCCAATCTGGTGCCCTCTAAATGTACTGAGTACACTTCTTAGACTCTTCAGCCAGTATTATATAGGCTTGGGGATAATGGCAGCTGAAGTCCAGCATACCTTCAGGGTGTTAGGTTGGAAAAAGCTGACTAAATATATCTTCCTTAAAATTAACTGATGGCTATCTAACTCTTAGTACCTAGATATTGAGATGCCAAGACTTCAGACAGTGATCTTTGCAGCTATACCTTAAGATAATGGGAAGTAATCCTGGAATCATCTGAATGCAAAACATGTGTTCCATCATTGAGGAATGGTTTTTCTTTAACTAATCTTTCAGGATTGCTCTATGTTTGATGATAAATAATAGTCATACCTGAACGCTATGAGCAGTCACACCATGACTGAGGATCAACAGTCATAGAAAGAATATACCGTTCCATGCCCAGGGCCTTTCATTGGATGTCTGTACCACCTGCATACCCTGCACAACGGAGCCATCAGTGCCAGGCTCCAGGTGGCATCTTTGATCTTAATGTTCCCCATATTGGCTATCTATGCACTGCCTAGTTCTTGGATCAAGACATATTACCTACTTTTTCCCAATCGTTGGAAGCCTTACTTCATTCTTTGGATGACTATCACATTCAGGCTTTTTACCTGGACATACAGCATCATTCTGTTGGGACTGTTATTTCTTACTGGCCTTCCAAAGCCCATTTAAAGTTTCTGGTCTCTCTCTCTTCCCCCCCCCCCCCACATGAACAAAAGTAGCATCAGCAGCCTACCTCTGAGGTACTCCTCTGCAAGAGATATACTGGGTGGTCCATGGTCCCATGGACAAAGCTGCTCATCTTCATCCTGTAGACTGTATATTTGGTCCCAATGTGATGCTACCTTTGGAAGAACTGTTCTCCCTTTCATTACTTTATGAGAACCTGATCCTATTCAGGTAAGAAGATTGCTATGCAGCAATGTATCTGAATCACAGGGAGCACCTTTAAGAAAAACTGGTTACTTACCCATAACTGCAGCACGTTAAATGATTATTCACACAACCCATCTTCCTACTCTGCTTTGTCTCAGTTGACCTTACCTCTGGATCCATTGTGGTATCTTAAGAACTGAAGAGGTTGGCAGAAGAATTGAAGAGGTCGGCAGAAGCTTATTCATGTGGTTTGCATAGGGAAGGTGCTCCAGTTAAATAATTCTGCAAACTCTAGAAAATTTCAAACAAGGTCCTCTGCAGGAAAATCTGCCACTTGTATAAATTCATGGCTGACACTCAGAGAATTGCAATTACACATAGGAACCTGTTCTTTTCCTATGTCATGTTTGCAAGAATTTGAGTCTCCTTGTTTCTATTTTCAATAAGCAGAAATGGGGGAGAAATAAATGGAACAGAGGTTTAGTGTGTCTTGCAGATGAGAACCATGACTGTAGTGAGGTTTGTACAATTTGCTGAGTAACAACAACTGTTGAATTCTGTGCCATGATCAACATCCTATGCAGATTGTAATCTGTATATGATTCAAGACATGCATTGATGGGAAGATAGTTCCCTTTTGCAAATCCTTAAACACTGCTTCTGTACTGAAAAGTGTGTTTTCATGAAACTGATCTGTATTAAGCAAGCTTTGGTTTTACCTAGTGAGTTTATTTACATAACATACTTTCTATCTGCTAATGGAAAACATTAGTCTTGATTTACTTCATTGGCCCCTAGAGTAGAACTTATATTGCCATGATAGGAAGTAATGGTAGGAAAAAAAGTCTTTAGGTAGATGAAACTTCCTGGAAAATCGTTAGACATAAGGCAGTATTTATTTCAGCAGTTTAATACTAATCTTATAATTCACATGCTTACTGAATATCTGATACATTACTGCCTTGAGCTGCATTACCAATATGGATATGGGCACATATCAAATTCTCTATTTCCAAGAAGTCTGAAAAGTATTGTGCCAGACAGATGTCATTGTGAAGGTCTTTTTCTTGCATTTACTTATGACCAGGGAACTTGGATGTGGGCTAAACAAATGGTAAATGAGGAAAGATTTCGTTTTCAAGGTGTATTTTCAGAAATTTTGAGCCATAAATTACTGACTTTAAGATGTTTTGTACACAATCCATAAGTTAACCCTCTCTGGATCAAGGAACAATTTGTAGCTTTGAATATCCTCTGGCTGATTTATGTCTACTTTTTGTGAATTTTGTGAAGTTTAGTAGTCTAAACTTAAATCATTCCCTTTTGGAATTACAATCTACGAATGTGTGTCGAAGTCTTAAAAAATTATAATAGGTTGCTAAAATAATTCTTTAAAAAGCATAAACAAGTAGTTATAAAGTATTAATCTCTACAATGCCATTTACAGTTTTGTTATTAAATGACTTAATTCTTGACTCAATTATACACTATTAGGAATATCTAATGAACTATAATAGTAATAATAAAATTTATTAAATAATTTATTAAAATAGTAAAAATAAAATAATTTATTAAACCTAAAGAGAGCCAATTTGGTATAGTGGTTAAGGCACCAGGCTAGAAACCAGGAGACTGAGAATTCTAGTCCCACCTTAAGCACAAAGCCAACTGGGTGACTTTGGGCTAGTCCTTCTCTCTCAGGCAGTTGCCAGGAGTCAATACTGACTTGAAGGCACTAAATAAATAAATAAGCCACCCAACTCCTAGTGACTCTGGGCAGTTTACAGTTGTAAACTTTCTTAACAGATGGTTGATTTTCCAGGAATGATCCCTGACACAGAAGGTAAAGTTTTGCCTTTTTCCCAGTTTAACTTTAAAAGAAGTTACAATTATTTCTAGAGTAAAAAAAAACATGGAAGGTAAAGCAGTTGCTAAAATAATTGTCCGTGTTTAACCGAAAAAAGAAACAAAGTGTAAGAAGTGCAAATAATGAAAGCAACTAGTTGAAACAGGGAAGTCAGAGGGAGAAGCTGCTACTATCATTTCAAGGAATGAGGAAAATGATATGCTAGGCCTCGCCTTCCACACATAGAGTGAGTCTGCAGTAGAGAACCCTGTCTATCCGTGAAGGCTCTCCATATGAATGGAGATTGAGAAAGAGGATTCTCAATCATTGGAGAGTCTCCATGGATAAAAAGGCTCTTCACTGCACTAATGAGAGAAGATGGGACTAGCATGTCCACTGACACAATTTGAAGTCCAAAGCGAAGTTACCAGGGAGAAGGAACCACAAAACTCAATAGGACTCCCTGACGATTCCTCTGTAAAAGGGTAAGTAATTATTCCCTAAAGCCAGTTTGTCCAGAATTCTCTGTCATCAATCGAAGCGAATATTTGTAGCTCAGGGTTGAACTGTGGAGTCCTTGGTGCTCTCTGAGCCTTGTTGTTTTCTTGCAGACGTTTCATTGCCAGACTAGGCAACATCTTCAGTGCAAAGAGGGAGTGGGCCTTGCTCTCAGTTTATATTCTCTAACATCATCTATAATGTGCAGCTTCAAAGTAGATTTATGTGTGTTCCTGCATAATGGTTGCATAATGGAATCACCCAACAGTGAGATTCAACTTACCTTAGGTTAACTTACCTTAGGCCCTGAACAAATTTATATAACCCTAAAATGATTCCACAATTTTTTTCTGATGTGCATATATTCATCAACAATTTTTTTTCTGAAAGTAAAAATTCAAAAATTCTTGTTGTAGCCTAAGTTAATCCTGTATACTAAAACGAACTGGTAAAGTTTAGCATTGTCCACTTTGACAGGCAGCAGCTCTTTGATAATTCAGAGGAGTTCTTCTCAGGTACTGGAGAAG
Organism: Candoia aspera; assembly: GCF_035149785.1. NCBI lineage: Eukaryota > Metazoa > Chordata > Lepidosauria > Squamata > Candoiidae > Candoia > Candoia aspera. Next base: position 106,152,509 of record NC_086153.1, read on the forward strand.
CCTGGGATTGAACCTGTGTTTTTTTAGCATACAAATGATATGCTGTACCACTGTGTTATCGCCCATGCCCGAAGGTAATTTGTCTAGAAATTGAACCAAGGCCTGGGCATTTCTTGTGTTACATCTTAAACACCAGGCCTCTAAATAATATATAATTTCTTGCCCCAACACCAAAAAAAGTTACCTGACTTCACTTTAGAAAGTGCTTTGTAGGGGGATAAATTTGGGGAGGACAGAGATAACGTATGTGAAAGTCTTAGCTGAAAGCACTTACCAATAAGGGCTCTTGTGGGATAAGGCACAGTTGTATCATTAAGTATCTGGCTTGCCAATGAAGTTAATAAAGTGGCTTTGGAATTTTTTAGAACTTCTATTACTCATTCACAGGAAATAATAAAATTGTAAAAAATTTAAATTCTCTTAGATTCTTCTACAAATTTATTCCCCCAAATCACTGTAGCATGGAATTTGCTTCCATGTGTGTTGATTAAAGTAAAGGATCTTTCTCTGGGTCAAGTTCTGTCTAGAGTTTCAGAGAAGGGGGAGTTCTGGCTATTCACAGCTAGGTGCATTGTTAAAGCTCATACTATCACTTTGACATTTAGAGGTAGGACTCAGTGTCTTTGTAAATTCTTCTTCTTCATATTACTGCCATGTCTCTGGGCTCCAACCGTTTCACAAACCATAATATTTTTTAGTGAGTGATTGATCTGTATTATATGTCTCGGCCATCAGAGGAATCTTGAGATGTTGCTTGTATAAACCGTAATACAATCTGACACTGAGTGTTTGGTTACAGGCTTTCATAGACCTATTGGCGATACACAATCCTCCTGGATTTGGGCATAAGGCTTATCTGATACCTTCCCAAAAAGTCCCTCATTTTCTCTGTTCCCCGCTTAAATAACTCAACACATCTGGGTTAACACTGTAGGATCATTGTCCTTTCAGTTCTCCTGCAGCTCAGATTGCTACAATATTTCCTTAAGTATCTGATTACTGAAAGGGCAAGACAAATTTTCTCTCTGAAAAGGAGGCTGTTCTTAAATAGACTTAGAAATTAATTCCTGTGCATCATTAAAAAAAAAGATTAATTGGTTCCATTTGCAAAAGTGTCTTGATAAGCATGTTTGTGTAAGAGGTCAAAAGCACATTGCTGTGCATGTTTACTCAGAAGTAAAGCATATAATGCTCAATGTGGCTTATTTCCATGCCCAGGTTATATAGGATTTTAATCTAAACATAACAGGGTTGGAGGAAGGCTTACAAATGAAGCTATAATGGTCATCAAGAATGTTAAGAGGTTTATAGATGTTACTTTTTGGGCCTTTATTTCCCATACTGACTTCAGTTACAAGTATGATAAAAACCTGAAACTAAATCCTCTTAATTCAATAATAAATGGACACAATTTTAGGGAAGGGAGAGGGAGAATTTGATATAAACCCATATACGTAGGAAATTAATCATGGAAGAATCAACCTATAGCAGGCAGAATACCGTAAGATAGGCCTTCATGGCTTGGGACTGGGTTACCTAAGGGACCGTCTTCTCCTAGTTGTTTCTGCTCATCCAATTCAATCTAGTAGGTTGGGTATGCTGCAGGTCCCGTCAGCCAAGGAATGTTGGTTGGCGGGAACTAGAAGGCATGCCTTTTCAGCCATAGCGCCTGCCCTCTGGAATATTCTCCCTACAGAGATTAGGATGTCCCTGACCCTGTTGGCCTTTCATAAGGCTGTGAAGACCTGGTTTTGTGCCTGGGTCTGGGGCCCTGAACGTGTGAATGGTCCCGTTTCTTGTTTATATTAACTTCTATGCACTGCTTACTTGGTGGCAATGTATATTTATTTTGTAATTTAATTGTTTTTAATTGAAATTGTTTTAATTGTTTTATAGTTTTTATTGTTGTAAGCCCCTCTGAGTCACTTGCTGAGAAGGGCGGCTATAGAAATCGAATAAATAAATATTGTTCTAAATCCTCCAATTCTATTCTACAAAGGGGGTTCAGGCTCAGAGCTCTGATTTCCTACACTAATTCCAGTGAGACCATAATCTCACTGGAACTATGGCTGGTTTTATATTTTGGATTCTGTTCAGCTTTTTAATGGGAACATCTGAGAACCTTAAAGATAATAGTTTGCTAAATCACAATTTTATGTTGGCAAAAGTTTCTATGCCTGAGATACTGTCTTTCCTGAGACAGGCTTCTAAATACAAGTACAGCGTGTATCCAGTGTATGAAATGAGTTATAAAGATTAGCTGCTTTGGACTTAAAAACAAATGCATTAGGCATAACAGGCTGAATTTTTAATAGTTCCCAGAAGATTATTATAATCTGGGTATGCCTGGTAGCTTATTTAATTTATATTTTAATATGGTGGTTTTCAAACTTGGTAGCACCATGACCCTCTAAAGTGATAGACGTATTTATGTGACTCTTCCCCCTGAATAAAACTAATATTTTATTGGTGTTAGGTTTGGGCAAGAAATAAACTGTTTTTCATAAGTAAATTTTAATCTATATCTCATAGAGGCTTGTGATACAGCAGCTGCCCACTTGGGCTTGTTCAGGCAAAATAAGGAACAAACCATAGGTGAGTTTTGACAGCGCTCCCATTTTGCCTGCACAAAGCCTGATTTAGTTTTTTTCAAAAAAAGAACTCCATCTAAGTTGCTCACAATCCCCTGGGGGTCTCAACCCACAGTTTGGGAACCCCCACTTTAATAAATAAAAACATTGCTTTGCTTATTTAAAATTAACTTGAGATGTAGTTTTTTTTTAAAGCATAGAACGTGCCTTCAGGATACAGATCCTTTTTTATTTAAGCCTCCCTGTGCTCTTAGTTTAAAATCCTCTAGTAACTGTGTAATTATCTTGCCTAAAACTTGTTCTTTTTCTTTCAGGTGGTAGAGATTATGTCAAGTGCCATTGGTGAATTAGTACAAGGAGTATATTATGAAAATTCAAGCTTGACAAAGGTAAATCTATGGTCCACAAATGGACTTGTGTTTAAATATCTTTCTTCCTCTTGTGTTAAAAAATAAAGCTTGGGATAATCTGAACCAAAACTTCCCATGATGTTATGAATACTAGTGCATACCATTTCAGAGTATAGCTCTGTCAGTCAGATGCTCTAATAGATAAAACACCCCTTTTTTTCCCCTTGGTATGTTTTGTATTTGTAAATATTATGTGAAGGAGAATTCAGATATTTAATTGTCCTGTTTTTTGTCTGAAACAGTATAGCCTCAAAATCTTGTCTGCAACTCTCAGACTCTAAAATCTAGCCACTTATATCTCCTAGAAGCCATGTTTTTACCCCTAACCCAACCCCCCTTTTTGTTTTGTTTCTGCTCCCTCTAATGCACTGTCAAGGCTGATGATAGCAGAGAGGAAAAGACCCAGGAGAGGGTAGGTGGGCAGACAGGGTTCAGTATATAGAATGTGCTAGTGAAGCAGAAGCCTAGTCAAAAGGAGACGGAATATGAAAATTGGCAGACTTGATTTCTCATTGAGTGGCAATGAAGAAAAGAAAGAACCACTTCTTTAGCTAGCTTAGATAAGTTAGCCCAGAGAAGTGAATCAATTAGTCAGAAGGTTCCAGGTAAAATGTAGGAGTTCCTAACCTGTTCATTAATACCATGTGCTAGAAAATTACTGTCAACTCTGGGTTGGCACATTGAAAACAACTAAAAATCCAGAAATGTTCTTAGAGATCTTTGTCCATATATCCAGGAGTTATCAACAACAACGTTTTTGGCCATTAGTAAGATTTGACCATTGTTAAGTGTTTAAAAAAAAAGTATTCTCCTTTATTCAGTGCATAATAATGCAACACTCACAAAAGAATTCCACTCTTGAGATCATTTGGAAATTAAAAATAGCTGGATGTTTTTGACCAGATAATTCTCCATTTGCAGTTCGAAATGGTGTCAAAATGTGGTACGTGTATGTGTGAGTTTTAATCATATTTTATTTTCTCACTGCAATACAATGCAATTTAAATGCCTGTATTGTTTGGAAGCTGAATAGCCTATAGTTTCACCCCTTAAGGCTCACATGTAGAGTTGTGGCCTAGATTATACATGATGTTTCGTCAGGACTTTTAAACCATTGTTTGTTAAACAACACATTAGGGCTTGATAGCTTTATAATTCTAAACCATAGCGGCTGGGTTTGCATATTATGCCGAACTAAAAAGAAACAAACCATATAATGGTGTGGTATGTTATATGTGAATCATGTTGTTATTAACCTCACTTCCTTGCCTCAGATGATATCTGTGAGAGCTACATCCTGGCAACTGCACACAGGGGAACATTTTCTGTATCGAAGAGATCCTCAGTGGGCACTACTCTCTGGTAGTTGCTGGCTGAAGTAAAACAGCTGTGAATGCTGTCTAAATCATAAGGAGAAGAATATCGATCCTTCTAATTTAACATTGTGTCTGCTGACTGGCATAGTTCTCAGAGTTCAGAGAAAAGTCTTGAGCAGCCCTACTCTGAAATATCAGGGAAGAACATGGACCTACTACATGCAAAGAAGGCATCCTACACCCAACTAGAGTCTCTTCCCCCCACTTTTTTTTTCAGTGCAAGGTGTTTTTTTTAACATACTGTACAAAGTTTTTTTTCTTATTACTATCATAGCAGCAATAAGTATTAAACCAGACATGAGGAAGATACCTGCTTTTCTTAAACTTTTAGGAAAATATATGTCTCTTTGGAAGTTCTAAATAAGATACTTTTATCTTGACAGTATCTGTCAAAGCCCTTTCAGACAGCTAGAGTTTCTTAATGTGTTTCTGGGATTGTTTGAAAAAGAATGGAGAAAAGATTGCATGGTAAAAGACAGACATAATAGAAGGAAGGTCAGCTTGAAGCTGAAGTTTACCTCTAAATAACAGTGTAATCAGGGAAAGTTATACTATCTTATTATCTGTCTTCATTTCATTTTTCTTTCTCCTTTCACATTTAATCTCCTCCTTAAGGTATATTTTGTGGTGGAAGGATGGAGCCCTCTTTTTTTCTCATTTAAACATGGTTTACTGTGGAATTTGAATAAAATAAAATTTATTTTATGGGTCCATTTATTCTAACCCCTTTTATCACAAACATCAGAGGCATATATTAATAGATCAATAAAATATGTCCTGTCATGTCCAACAAGCAGTAAGACATCTGCTAAGTGAGACATCGATCACATGCAAGATGTTTGCAGGGTAACTGTGTTGCTGCTGAAGACTCACAATTTTATTGGCTTTTTTCCTACACAGATGGGAAAATAAAGATTGTTGAATCATCTCACTTATAGCTGAAACACTGAGTGATCCAAATTACAGTGTTTTTTCAGTCTGTGCATTGTTCTGACTTAGATTTAACTGAAGTTTGTAATGCCATATTGTATGTGTGACAGGGTGTGACAAACAGCAGTGTAACAGAAACTAAGATGTACTTCAAATCATGTACAAGCATTTTTTAGAAACTTTAGTTTACAGCAGTTCATGCATTTCATTTTGAAATATTTTTATAATTATGTTGTATCCTTTTCTCTATAGCCTAATGGCTTAGAGAAGTCATACATGAGTTCCAGTGGCAGCATTTCATTGGGATAGATGAAGCTAGGTGAGATAGAGTAAAGAAGGCACATGTTGTGATTTGGGTAGTCCTCACTTGCCAGCCACTTGTTCAGTGACCGTTTGAAGGTACGACGGCACTGAAAAAGGATACTTACAACTGTCCCTTGAAGTTGCAGCCATCACTGTGTCCCCACAGTCACATGATCGTGATTCAGGTGCTTGGCAACCGGTGCATATTTACAGTGGTCACAGAGTCCCGTGGTCATGTGATCACCATTTGCAACCTTCATAGCTGGCTTCCAACAAGCAAAGTCAATGGAGAAGTGGGCAGGAAGTCGCAAGCTGTGGTCACATGACATCGCGCTTAATGACCCATGGTAATTTGCTTAACTGCTGCAGCTGGAACTGATGTTGTAAGTCGGCACGGTTGCGTGATGTTTCACTTAACAACCACACCGCTTAGCAGCAGAGTTGCCAGGCCCAACTGCAGTTGGTAAGTGAGGACTACCTATGCCTCTATATTTAAATTTGTCTCAAGCTAAACTTGATTAAGTACTCTGGACCCAGCATCTCTTTGTGCAACAGTTTCCCCTCTACTTCCTATGTGTCCCAAATCTGCCTGGAGGATCCACTGACTTTCTGAAAGAAATTTGGGGAGAGGGCACGTGTCCAGGATCATAGAGGGAAGAGGAGGAATCGGTTCAAATTAGGAATGCTATTATATCAAGAATTATGTATTCTTATATACAGCCCAGAAATCTTTTGCAAGTAATTCAGTATAAGCTGTGGAATTGGAAGCAGGTTATTCAGTTTAACAGGGCTGGCAGAAAAGGCCATTTAGCTTGATAATCAGGCCAAATTCTGAGTGATGTTTGATAGCGAGGAGCGAGCTTGATTGGAAGGATGTTTCAGTACTTGGGGATGTGGGTTGGATTGAGGATACTTCAGGTGGGTTATGGGGACAGGAGGCAAATTACCACAATGACTGGCAGAGGAAGATATGTCCTGGGATGGAGTTCCAGGAGAAGGGAGATTGAGGCTCTTGGTGCCATCCTCTTCAGGATCAGTTGCCTCTCCCCTACATCCTTTGCTGTATTGCTGAGTATCTTTGCTTCAGGCTGCTGTTAGTTAATGCCAGGTTTGTTTGTAATAAGACCTTAGTCCTCCACAACTTGGTAATTGAGGAACAGGTGGATCTGCTTAGCCAGCATAAATGAGACCTGTCTGGATGAGGATGGGGGCAATGCTGAACCATAGAGAGGACTAGATGGAATTTGCAAGAAAAATGGAAGATGGAGCCAGAATATCCTTCTTCCAAATTCTAAATCTTTGCCCCAGTACTTAGTCCAGTTTAGCACATAATGTGTATTATGTATTTAATAATATTGAACAAAACTGTTTTACCACATTGCATGAACTGTCATATTTTTAACTTGCTTTTTAAAATGTGGTTGCATTTATGTAAACTTGGGGAGAAACGTTATCTTTTTATTTGCATCCTAAATGCATTTATGGAACTGTACATTATACTAAGACCATTCAATTTACCTCTGAGTTATGTGTGTGTGATCATGTATTGTACTGTTCCTATTAGGGCTGTGGAATGCTCCAGGTTCATTTAAAAAGGGTCCTTTGGAGTATGTGCAACCCTGGTTCTTGCCTACAACTCTTTAAAGCAGCTTCACCCCCCTTCCCCCAGGATTTGTGTGTGTGTGTGTGTGTGTGTGTATCCTTCTGGGAAAAGACACTATTTCATGAATTTATAGGGCTGCCCAACTCAAACAATGTATCTGGGTTGCATACAGGTAAAACAAACAATAAACCAGAAATAACCATAAATCATTTAAAAAAAATAGCTGCCCAATATATAAAAAAATATAAAATGGTGACTAAACATGATAATTAAACAACCAAAAGAGGACTCCACTCAACTGGGCCTGAATACCTGGGAAAAAGCCAGGTATGAATAGCTTTTCTAAAGGGAAGCAGAGTTGTGTACTGTCATATATTGGGTGGGAGATCATACCAGAGCACAGGGACGGCTACCGAAAAAGCACACTTCCCAGGTCCCTTGAAATGATAAAGTTTAAAAGAGGGAACCTGGAGCTTCTAGGGGAGCTTGTTGGATCGGCAGATGTTCTTGGAAGGAGGTGCTCCTGCAGGTAACCGGGTCTTGTGCTTTAGATCAGTGTTTTCAAACTTGGCAACTTTAAGATGTGTGGACTTCAACTCCCAGAATTCCCCAGCTATGCTGGCTGGGGAATTCTGGGAATTGAAGTCCACACATCTTGAAGTTGCCAAGTTTGAAAAACACTCTTTAGATGCTTTAAGGAGTTGCAAGCAGGTTCTGTGTTCATGTTCCTGTGCACTCCAAAACATCTTTCTGAAATAAAATGTGAAGGATTACATTGCCGTAGTTCTTATAAGGGATTAAATGATAAGTATCTCTTTGCAGGTGATGAAAACTCCTCCCTATCCCAGAAGGGCAAATTCAACAGAAGAGTAATGTGTGTAGATGAGCAATCATGCAAGCAGGCCAAGCACATACATAGTTTCCAAACCAATTGTTCTTCATCCAAGCAGGGTGCTGATTGGATAGATCAGCATATTCCTCCTATTATTAGTCCCTCCTGCATCATTTTTCTGTTCTTACACAACCAGTTAGATAGAATTGCTCCAGGAGCCAGCAACTTCTTCAAGAGTCAGCATCCTACTAGCAATTTTGTTTTAAAAGATTGAAGTGAAAAATTGAGAATACAAATGGCTAAAATCTCATCGTACGTGTGAAAATACAAAGATCTTGCAATATTTGGCTATCTTCAGGAAATTTCAGCCATTTTTTTTTCCAACATTGTCATATGACAGGCACTATTTTGCCCTCAGGTGCCATCTTGCTATCCCTTAGAAATATCCCAAGAGAAGGCAGCTTCCCTATTTTGTGTGGGTATGCACACATCTTTATTGATTGATAAGCCTTATGCAAAAGTATTCTCAGGAGCTCCTACATTGGAGTGTATCTGTTTCCATGTTTAAAAATGATCTTTTTCATAATAGCATTTTACTCCAGTAATTATTCTTTAAGGCTCAACACAAAGATACTTTTGTAACAGCAGTTACTCTGGCCTGATACTGTAATGTCTATGTCTGCAAGTTATTTTCAGGACAGGACACACCCATTGTTATGCATTTATACTAGTTACTTTTAGATAAATTTGAAATTATGGGATACATACAGTCGCCATGAGTCGTAAACGACTCAACGGCAGCTAACAACGACAACAACCTGTTTCACACACTGGCAGACAAGCCTTGCAGAACATTAATTAAAATAAATGAAGCAGTTGATTTGCACCCATTATTAATGGGTACTCAGACTGCCTTCTTTGGATGCAGTTGTTACATTTCTGCAAATGATAGTGGCCAGACTGAACCTAGTGAGATTATTCATTTTGAGTAAAATGTAAAAACCGAAAATGAATGTGTGCCTTATTTGACAACAAAACTCCTTTCAAAATCTGTTACTTTTGTCAGTCCTATGATTCTTCTGCATAAATGAGGGCTTAGATTTAATAGTGTTTAAATGAAGTCATCTTCAGCAAAGGATCGTTACCTTGTCGTGGTGCTGGAGCTTGAGCACCTCAATGATGCCATGAGCTAAACCGTGAAGGGCCACCCAAGACGGGAAGGTCATGACAGAGAGGTCAGACTAAATGCGATCCCTGGGGAAGGTAATGGCAACCCACCTCAGTATTCTTGCCGTGAAAACTAAATGGATCAGTACAACCAGAGATATGTCGGTATACCATCGGAAGATGAGACCCCCAGGTCGGAAGATGGTCAAAATGCTACTGGGGAGGAACAGAGGATGAGCTCAACTAGCCCCAGACGTGATGACGCAGCTAGCTCAAAGCCGAAAGGACGGCTAGCGGCCGACGGTGCTGGTGGTGAACGGCGAATCCGATGTTCTAAGGATCAACACACCATCGGAACCTGGAATGTAAGATCTATGAGCCAGGGCAAATTGGATGTGGTTATTGGTGAGATGTCAAGATTAAAGATAGACATTCTGGGCGTCAGTGAACTGAAATGGACTGGAATGGGCCACTTCACATCAAATGACCACCAGATCTACTACTGCGGACAAGAGGACCACAGAAGAAATGGAGTAGCCTTCATAATTAATAGTAAAGTGGCTAAAGCAGTGCTTGGATACAACCCAAAAAACGACAGAATGATCTCAATTCGAATTCAGGGCAAGCCATCTAACATCACAGTGATCCAAATATACGCCCCAACCACAAATGCTGAAGAAGCTGAAGTAGAGCAGTTCTATGAGGATCTGCAGCACCTACTGGACAACACGCCTAAAAGAGATGTTATTTTCATCACAGGAGACTGGAATGCTAAGGTGGGCAGTCAAATGACACCTCGAATTACAGGTAAGTATGGCCTGGGAGAACAAAACGAAGCAGGACACAGGCTGATAGAATTTTGCCAAGACAATTCACTCTGCATAACAAACACTCTCTTCCAACAACCTAAGAGACGGCTTTATACATGGACTTCACCAGATGGACAACACCGAAATCAGATTGATTACATCCTTTGCAGCCAAAGGTGGCGGACATCTGTACAGTCGGTAAAAACAAGGCCTGGAGCTGACTGTAGTTCAGATCACGAACTTCTTCTTGCACAATTTAGGATCAGACTAAAGAGATTAGGGAAGACCCACAGATCAGCTAGATATGAGCTCCCTAATATTCCTAAAGAATATGCAGTGGAGGTGAAGAATAGATTTAAGGGAATGGACTTAGTAGATAGGGTCCCGGAAGAACTCTGGACAGAAGTTGGCAGCATTGTTCAGGAGGCGGCAACAAAATACATCCCAAAGAAAGAGAAAACCAAGAAGGCAAAATGGCTGTCTGCTGAGACACTAGAAGTAGCCCAAGAAAGAAGGAAAGCAAAAGGCAACAGTGATAGGGGGAGATATGCCCAATTAAATGCAAAATTCCAGAGGTTAGCCAGAAGAGATAAGGAATTATTTTTAAACAAGCAATGCGCGGAAGTGGAAGAAGACAATAGAATAGGAAGGACAAGAGACCTCTTCCAGAAAATTAGAAACATTGGAGGTAAATTCCAGGCCAAAATGGGTATGATCAAAAACAAAGATGGCAAGGACCTAACAGAAGAAGAAGAGATCAAGAAAAGGTGGCAAGAATATACAGAAAACCTGTATAGGAAAGATAATATCGGGGATAGCTTTGACGGTGTGGTCGGTGAGCTAGAGCCAGACATCCTGAAGAGTGAGGTTGAGTGGGCCTTAAGAAGCATTGCTAATAACAAGGCAACAGGAGACGACGGCATCCCAGCTGAACTGTTCAAAATCTTGCAAGATGATGCTGTCAAGGTAATGCATGCTATATGCCAGCAAATTTGGAAAACACAAGAATGGCCATCAGACTGGAAAAAATCAACTTATATCCCCATACGAAAAAAGGGAAACACTAAAGAATGTTCAAACTATCGAACAGTGGCACTCATTTCACATGCCAGTAAGGTAATGCTCAAGATCCTGCAAGGTAGACTTCAGCAGTTCATGGAGCGAGAATTGCCAGATGTACAAGCTGGGTTTAGAAAAGGCAGAGGAACTAGAGATCAAATTGCCAATATCCGCTGGATAATGGAAAAAGCCAGGGAGTTTCAGAAGAACATCTATTTCTGTTTTATTGACTATTCTAAAGCCTTTGACTGTGTGGACCATAACAAATTGTGGCAAGTTCTTAGTGGTATGGGGATACCAAGTCATCTTGTATGCCTCCTGAAGAATCTGTATAACGACCAAGTAGCAACAGTAAGAACAGACCACGGAACAACAGACTGGTTTAAGATTGGGAAAGGAGTACGGCAGGGCTGTATACTCTCACCCTACCTATTCAACTTGTATGCAGAACACATCATGCGACAAGCTGGCCTTGAGGAATCCAAGGCTGGAGTTAAAATCTCTGGAAGAAACATTAACAATCTCAGATATGCAGATGATACCACTTTGATGGCTGAAAGTGAAGAGGAACTGAGGAGCCTTATGATGAAGGTGAAAGAAGAAAGTGCAAAAGCTGGTTTGCAGCTAAACCTCAAAAAAACCAAGATTATGGCAACCAGCTTGATTGATAACTGGCAAATAGAGGGAGAAAATGTAGAAGCAGTGAAAGACTTTGTATTCCTAGGTGCAAAGATTACTGCAGATGCTGACTGCAGTCAGGAAATCAGAAGACGCTTAATCCTTGGAAGAAGAGCAATGACAAATCTCGATAAAATAGTTAAGAGCAGAGACATCACACTGACAACAAAGGCCCGCATAGTTAAAGCAATGGTGTTCCCTGTAGTAACATATGGCTGCGAGAGCTGGACCATAAGGAAGGCTGAGCGAAGGAAGATAGATGCTTTTGAACTGTGGTGTTGGAGGAAAATTCTGAGAGTGCCTTGGACTGCAAGAAGATCCAACCAGTCCATCCTCCAGGAAATAAAGCCAGACTGCTCACTTGAGGGAATGATATTAAAGGCAAAACTGAAATACTTTGGCCACATAATGAGAAGACAGGACACCCTGGAGAAGATGCTGATGCTAGGGAGAGTGGAAGGCAAAAGGAAGAGGGGCCGCCCAAGGGCAAGATGGATGGATGATATTCTAGAGGTGACGGACTCGTCCCTGGGGGAGCTGGGGGTGTTGACGACCGACAGGAAGCTCTGGCGTGGGCTGGTCCATGAAGTCACGAAGAGTCGGAAGCGACTAAACGAATAAACAACAACAAATGAAGTCATATTAAATCAGATTTAAAGTGGCTATGTCAATTGACCATCAAGCTTTTAGAGCATGTATGTGCTTGTGTATCTTTATTTCTGTGTTGTTCTCATTCACCAATTCTTCAACATTTCATCTTCAAGGCTCATTATAACATTGCATGAAATGGCAGATAATTAACATTTTCTTAGGGTGGCCATTCTTATCTGTGCTAGAAATCCAGGAAATGTTCTAAACTAAACTAAACATGACTGTCTCTTGCTGAATTATTACAAATAGAAGAGTAAATGTGTAGTTTCCCTTGCTGCCTTCTCTTTTCCCATTATCACCTCCTTCATGGAAGTGAATGGTATTTGAAAACAGTGAAATGAAATGATACAATGTTCAGCAAGCTGGCTTTGAGGAATTGTATACTTTTCCCATCAGTCTTATATTATCTCCTTGCAACACAGCACTCTTTGGCAGTAGCCACAAAGGAGAACATTACAACTGAATGCTGGGATTTTATTTCATTTCTTACCAATTTCATGTCAGATAATACCTTGCTAGAAAGTTATAGTGTCATGCAGATTTAGTTCTTTCTTCTGAGTAATTTAATTGAAGTAACTCATAGGACCAGAACTGTGTAGATGGCATAGTCAATTTTTTGCCTGGATTTTTAGCTGCCTTTCAGTTCATCCTGAAGGCAATGACCAAACATATTCTGTGTTTTTTTGCAGCTATTTACTCTTGATAGAGCCTTCATAAATCTCTTCATGGTAGATAAGAGACAAGAAAGAGAAGTCAGTTTGGTCTAGTGGTAAAGGTGCTGGGCTAGAAACCAGGAGGCTGTGAGTTCTAGTCCTGCCTTAGGCATGAAAGCCAGCTGGGTGATCTTGGGCCAGTCACTCTCAGCCCAACTCACCTCACAGGATTGTTGTTGTGGAGAAAATAGGAGGAGGAAGGAGTATTAGGTGTGTTTGCTGCCTTGAGTTATTTATAAAAATAATAAAGGCAGGATAAAAAAAATAAAAAGTCCTAGATATAATCAAAATATTGGTGAACCATTTTGAATAATGTAGGTTGAATGAAATCCAATATATATCATATATCAACCTATATAGATACCACATTTCACACAAAAATAGGGATGAAGGCAGGTTCTATCTGCACATCAGGGGATTTCTGTTTAACATTGGGGTCCCAGGTTCAATCAGTAGTATCTCCAATAGGTTCTGGGATTCTGAAGGCTTCTTCCTGACCTGAGACCTTGAGTAGCTGCAGTTGTTGGATTAGCCCAAGCTGATCTAAATGGGTTAATAACAGGACTTAGTATGAAGGCAGCTTGATGCATACTATATATGTACATTTATGTATTATGTCCTGAAGCTCCTGCTGTTACTACTCCTTTAAAGCAACAGGAGGGGATGATTCTAGAAAGAAAGCAAGGAAGTGTTTGGTTTTCCTCTGTCAATCACAGGCTTTTCCTGTAACTGCCTTCCATCCTCTAGAGCTACTTTTTTTATATAGACTCATGTTTTCTTCCAGGCTAATATTTGAATTTTTGTTTTGCTTTGTTTTGCTTTGTAATCATACTTATATTAGTAGGTTGGTAATTAGTAGTTAGCTATAAATCAGTGACTTTACAGTCCCAATGTAGAGCTCTATAAAGATCGCAGGAATTTATAGTTTGGTTTGTAAGTTAAAGGGAGACAAATGCCAGAGGGAGAAAGATATTGAGAGTATACTGCAGAAGCTAACTTTTTAAAAACCATTTGTTTCTATAATTTCTGTCTCCTAAGCCAGCAGAATGTATTGCTTCAAGTGACACATATTAAACAAGTACATTGTTCTATCATTGTTGATTGTTTTTAGAATGTATAACATCTTTCTTTGTTTTTCTAGGAAAACATTCTTACGGATGACATCAGAATATCAGCTTGGAAAGAGCAAGTTTTCCTATCTCATTGTGTCTTGCTGGCAAAGAGCTGCCAGGCTGCAATGGAACTGGCAAAACATACTGCGGGAATTCAGAATATGGCGTTTAAGTATGGAAAGCATGTGTCTATGAGCCACAAGGTATGACTTCCCTCTTCTTTAAAAGCTCCCTGAATGGCCAAGCAGCCAACATTCTTTTTCAAGAGCATGTCTTTCTGTAGATAAATGTTTGTTTAGATACGTTTCTAAAAGAACTCTACACATTAAGTTCATTTGTGACTAAACTGCATGGACAGATATTTATATGAAGTATTTAACATATCACAAAGTTCATTTCTGTATACTAAATCACTTCTTCATGCTTTACAGCCTTTAAAATTGAGACAGCTCTCAAAGTATCCGGGACTTGGTCAACTTTAGTTCTGGATGGGGTTGCACTGCCCCAGACAGACCCGGTGCATAATCTGGGGGTCCTCATGGACTCACAGCTCCTGCTCGAAGAGCAGGTGGCAGCCATGGCCAGAAGGGCCTTTGCACAGCTTTGTGTTGTGCACCAGTTGCGCCCTTTCCTGGACTGGGAAGCCCTTCGGACAGTCACTCATGCCCTTGTTATCTCCCATATAGACTACTGCAATGCGCTCTACATGGGGCTACCCTTGAAGAGTATCCAGAAGCTTCAGCTGGTCCAGAATGCTGCCATGCGGGCTATTTTTGGCGCCCCTAGAAGGGCGCACATAACACCTTTGTTACGTGAGCTGCATTGGATACCAGTTTGCTTCCGGGTCCAATTCAAGGTGTTGGTTATCGCCTTTAAAGCCCTACATGGCATGGGACCGGGTTACCTGAGGGACCGTATAAGCCTCTTCCCCGTATCATCAGCCTGTCCCACCCACTCATGCAGAGAGGGCATGCTGCGGACCCCATCAATAAGAGAATTCCATCTGGCGGGGTCCAGGAGGCGGGCCTTCTCGGCAGTAGCACCCACCCTTTGGAACATCTTGCCCCCGGAGGTGAGATTAGCCCCATCACTCCTAGCCTTCTGGAGGAAGTTGAAGACCTGGCTCTGCCACCGGGCTTGGGGCAGGGAGGAGAATCGACATACTTGGGGTTGGCCAGTGCCTTGAAGTGCCCCTCCTACATAATGACTGAAGAGATCATAGCCATCTGGATTTTATGAGCTGGGGTAGTTAAGAAATTGTTTTAGTTTTAGTTTTAATGGGATTTTATTCAAATTTTATTGTATATTTATTCGAATTTTATTGTATATTCTGTATTGTAAACCACCCAGAGTCCCTCCGATCGGAGGAGATGGGCGGTGACAAATTTGATAGATAGATAGATAGATAGATAGATAGATAGATAGATAGATAGATAGATAGATAGAGTAGCCAACCAATCCCAGGAAGCTAATGTGAGTGAATAGAAAGTGGAAACAGGAAGGCTTACAGGAAGTTCAGTATGGAATTTGAGGGAACCTGGGAGTTACAATAGGTGCCTGAGCATCTGCAGAAGGGGGACAAAAGAGGGTACTTGCCCGCCCTGGGAATTCTCAGTGTATTTATTTACCGAGAAAATTGCATCCCACCTTGTTCATAATATATAGGGCAGGTAATAAGAGTAATGTAACAACAGAATGAAACCCATCAGCATAAAGATTCAGTTAAAATATTAGAATAATCATATCGTAATAGCTGTCTAAAGATCAGCTGAAACAAGACATTGACATTGGAATAAGAGTTGAAGATGTTGGTAACTTCCAAAAGAAAGGTTCCTCATAAAGTAGACTGCCTTTATTTGCTGATTTTTAACAGAAATTTGCTCTAGCACCCGTTTACCCACCCACCCCAGATTGGTCCATAGGAGGCCTAGATCTGAAACTGAAGCCTTCCTAGTGTAGTATGAAAGCAGCTTGAGGTTGAACGGTTCAATTATAAAGCAAGAGAGAAAAAGGCTATTCTGGCTAAATGGAGCCATTTCTCTTCTTCCACTCTTGCTGGTCTGCCCTTGCATTGCTCTGGCAGCATAGGCCTTTCCCTTCCTTTCCCAAGCAGACATTGAGAAGGGGAAGGGGGCTATCACCATACTTCAACTTAGTCTGGAGAGCCAGTGTAAGGGAGTTACAGCCTTTGCAGCTGCATTGGTTTCTGCTGTTGCAAAGTCAACTAGCTACAGCCACCCTGCTCTTCTTCTGTGCTGCCAGTGCTCCTGGTTGAATTAGCAACTGCGTGTGCTCTTCCCTCCTCCTCTGAGTGCTCAAGGCTGAGCAGGCAAGGGAAGAGTAGCTAGACAGGGCAGGTAAGCGACAGCGTTGACTGCTGCGGAGACGGACAGAAAAGAGACTGTGTATCCACCGTCCAGCCTGCCAGCCTAAGGCAAGGACAGTCTCCCTTTCAGATACCTTGTACAGGACATGACTTGGAGTCTAGGGCTACCAAATCCAGGCTGTATTCTGGACAACCACTAAATGGCAGCAATGAGATAAGAAATGTCTAACATCTGGACTTGTGCAGCCCAGATCTGGAAGCTTTAATAAATGATAATAACACCAAAAATCCCTCTTCTCAATTCCTCCACTGCCCTACAGGCTGGGAAGAAACAAAGAAAGTTGTATACGTGAGAATGTATAGGTCTGCGTCAGAGAGAAAAGTGTGCCGCTTACTTTAATTGAATATGCGCTGTAGCATTTTATCCAGAAGCATCTGGGCAGAATTGTTCTCGCTCCCGTAGTTTATTTAGAATGCCAAAACATACGACTCCGTTTCATTTGGAATAGTGATAGTAGAACGCCCATTTATAACAATGGATGCCCATCGTGTATGCTGCGATGTGGACATTAGCAATGGAGGAAACCCTAGACCAGTGTTTCTCAACCTCAGCAAGCTGCAGCCAGGCTGGGAAATTCTGGGAGTTGAACTCCACACATCTTAAAGTTGCCCTAGACAACAGAAAATTGCTAAAATGTACCCAAAAGGGCATAAATTGTCCTAACAGCCAGGAACCACGCTGAGACAAGGAACTGGTCTCTAGTGTTTATTGCTTGTACATAACAGGAATCCTAACAAACTGAGGAAGCGTGGGAAAAACCCGGACATATAAACCCCAAAGGTTAAGGTGGTCCCGATCGGTGTCTCTTGGAATGGCTGAACAGTTCCTCAGTGCTACGCATGCGCTTGACAGCCTGGATGGGAGCCCCCTGCTCGCCATCCTTACTCATGACATAAATACCTACTTACTTCAGAAGTAACTTAGCTCAAAGTACAACTCAGCTTCATCAGATGAGTAAACTTAGTGATTAAGAAGACAGCTCCTCCCCTAGATAAATAACTGGCAAAAACAGAGGGTAGGAATAAATGGACACTAAGATATTACAGCACTTCTAGAATTAGGAGGACTCTCGTGGTGGTGGTTTTTTGTTGCTGTTGTTATTGTTCTATTTTCTTTGCATAGCTGAAACAGAGGCAATTGCTACAACAGGTTTGCACAAGTGTACAGAACGGAAAGCAAAATAGCATTTCCAAAATAAAAGCAGTTTTTCCTCTGTAAAGAAGAATTTGATGCTTTAAAGTATTTAGATTTTATATACAATATATTTCTGTTAAAGCATTTTTCATTTTTAGTTCAGGCTCTGTGGGCATTCTATTTTGAATACATTGTTCCAACACCTTATTTTGCAGTGTTAAATCGAAGGTCCATGTGTACACGGGGGGATTCCATATCTTGTGTTTCATTGGGCCCCCACTTTTCTTCAACTGGCACTGTTGTCTTCACTTTAAGTGTAAGCCAGCTTAGCCAGGTATGTGTGAGCTGTGTAAATGTAAGTGTGTATATTATTAGATAGAAGTTTTATGTGGACTTGAGAGTTGGTTATACTTTCATTCAGACAATGTAAGTTCCATTAGTTCAGACAATGGAGACAAAAGCCTGCTTCATTTTTGTTAGTGTTTGCTATAGATATCAACAGTGGCATCAGAATTGGAAGAAGGTAATGATAAGATTTGGACACATCATGAAGACAAGGTTAGTATCAGCAGAACCCTCTGCATCTTCCTTAGATGCAACCACAGGGCAATCATAAGAAAGCTCCAACTAAAAATACTGAGATACCTACCAATATACAACTATCATAACTGAAAGCCCCATTAGAACTGGTGAAGCTGCTTACAAAATGGCAGACCTCTTCCGAAAATTATGACTTCAGACATGACAATAGAGGCCCAAGAGCACTTGCTATGCATGGCTTTCCAAATATTCTCCATGTTGGCATACGTGTTGTTTTGAAATGAACTGTATGTTATTACTGTGCTTTATTTCCCTCCAGCTAGTAGTATGAGGAAGGATATAGAGCATTTTTATTACCCAGGCTTGCAGCAAATGCAAAGACTTCATTTCATTTGGAGTGGTAATAGAGAACGCCCATATATAACAAAGGATGGCCAGCCATTATGTATTCTGCTGATGTGTTACTGTGAATGCTACAAGAAAGCATTCAAAAAGTGGGTGACATACAGTAGCAGTTCATGTAAAGTTTTGTGATTTTCTCTTTGGCATTAATGGGGAAATGTCAGTTAATCAAGTTTAATCTTATGTAAGAACAGTAGAAGAAAATAGGCAAAAGAGTGCTCAGTAGTTTCAACCATCATACGTCGTGGCTCCCATGATATTTCCCTTTGTATTCAGGTAACATGGTGGACCTGTGTAGAGGCAGGGAAGAAGTTTGTTTATTTTATTTAATAAATTTATATAGCCACCCAATTCACACACAGTGACTCTGGGTGGCTTACAAAATTAAAATCCACAATATAAAAAAAACATCATTAAAAAAAAAGGAAAGTAGGAGAGGCAATGCTATTTTTGTGAGCCAATTGCTACAAAATTTCATTTTAATGTGCACCTTGGTGTATAGTGGAATGACAATAAAAGTCTTATTCTATTCTATTCTATTCTATTCTATTCTATTCTATTCAGTACAAGAACACAGAATGAGCTAATACAGTTGTGCAGCCTAATTGTGAAGCAATAATATGTCCAACAAGTATCTTGGATCAGAGCAACTGTTTCTACATAGGATTAAGGCTTTTGGAAGAAAATGATGGGAATACATCCATATATAAGGTTTTCTTGGATTTATTTCAGTTTCAGATCAAGTAGCAGTAGGCATAGCCAACACAATCTTACATGCCTGTTCTGATTTTGAATTACAACTCAGTAAATTAGTTGAGCAAGGCTATGATGACAGGAAAACAAGATGGGGTTCAAGTACAAATTAAGGTATTCAGTCTGCAGGCAATCTTTGTCCACTCTTCATCCCATATACTGAACTTTACCATAAACGACTGCATAATGTGATTAATATGACTGTTTTGAACAATAATTAAAGGTTAACTGTCTGGTTTGTGTGTGCTGAATGCCCAGAGGAAAAAAGTTGAAGTTCTGTCCCCAGAAGAAATTGATAAAAAAAAATAAACAATCAGTTTGGCCAAGACCTTCAAAGATTCCTGTTCTTATTTTTAAAAATCACTTTTATGTTTTTCTTTTAGAAAAGATTCATTATTAAAGAAGTTAGCTTCTGTTTGTTACCTGTTAGTTTTGGAATGTATAATAAGTGTTTCTCAACTTTGGCAACTTTAAGATGTGTGGACTTCGACTCCCAGAATTCCCCAGCCAGCCATGTAAAAGTAAAGCATGCGTAACAGTAAATAAAATGCATAGCAAATAGTTCAACATTGAGCAGGGAGTAAGACAAGTATGTGTGATTTCTCTTGGTTGTTTAATGTACTTATGGATACATGTACTGTATATGCTCATGTATAAGCGCATCCGTGGATAAGCCAAACCCAATTTTTTGGGTGTATTTTGGCACCTAAAATTCTTGGTTTATCCATTAGTATATACAGTATAAAAAATTCTTGTGATGGTACCAGAAGTGTATTAGTTGGAAACTTGAACGTGCATATACTTTATATGCAGACAATACCGTTCGATGATGCAGCAAGAAGTATACACCTGAAAATTAATGTATCAAAGACCAAGACAGTTGTGAACAATTGCAGTATACATAAATGGTGAAAAATTAGAGCGAATAGATAAATTAATGTATTTTGGTACAGTGTTAAACTAAAGGTGTGGAAATGGATGAAGAAATGTTCAGATATGCAAATGCTGATAGAAAGGCAATGGGAAGAATGAATATTTGTCAAAATAAGCACAAATGGCTGTAAAGAAAAGTGTGATTCTGCCTACTTTAATATGTGGATGTGAGAGTTGGATACAGGTGGTCTTCACTTAATGACAATTCATTCAGCAACCGTTCAAAATTATGATGGCGCTGAAAAAATAGATTTACGACCTATGCCCAAAATTACAACTGCTGCAGCACACCTGCAGTCATGTGATCAAAATTCGAGCACTTGGCAGCCCACCCACATTTACGACTGTGGGGGTGCTTCAACTCCCCCCACCCACCTATCTCCCCCCCATCTCTGCCCTTTTGGAAGCCCTGCATCCTGCCTTGTGGGGCGGCAAGCCCAGCTGTGTCACACAAGGCCACCTGTCCCATCCCACCCACGTGGCGCGAGGCCACCATAGCAAGCTCCCGCCTCCCCAGCCCACATGCCTTCACCCAGCTGCCTCCTCTCCCAGGTCCCCACACCGACCTTTCGCCTGTTTTGCCCAGCTGCTGTGGGCGAAGCAGAAGCACCTGGCTGCCTTTGCTGAATCCTTTTCAGACCCAGCTTCTCCAGCAAACATTTCCTCCACGTGGCTCCCTTCAAAACGCTGTCTTCCAAACCTTACACTGTCTTCTCAGAGTCTTTGGAGCAGCGTTCCAACGTTCCAGTTTCCAGGTCTGCTTGCCGCCCTGCAAGACATAGTGCAGGGCTTCCAAAACGGAGAGATGTTGTCATGAGTAAGGATGGCGAGCAGGGGGCTCCCATCCAGACTGTCAAGCGCATGCGTAGCACTGAGGAATTGGTCAGCCATTCAAAGAGACACAGATCGGGACCGCCTTAACCCTTGGGGGTTATATGTCTGGGTTTTCCCACGCTGCTTCAGTTTGTTAGGATTCCTGTTATGTACTAGCAATAAACATTAAAGACCAGTTCCTTGTCTCAGCGTGTTTCCTGGCTGTTAGGACATCAATCCTAACAAACTCCTACTCCCATCGAAAGAGGGAGGAACAAGAAATTAGGGAGAGACGTTTGGAAATGTCTTCAGAAAACCAAGAAATGCGGCTCGCCATCCAACAATTGGCAGCAGCCCTGCAACAACACCAACAACAAGTAGATCTCCAGATCAACACATTACAAGCTGCCATGCTACAGCAGTTACAACAACCAGCTCCGATTAACACACAACCGGCACCAGCAGCAGCAGCAGCAGCAGCAGCCCCACCAATAGTCTTGAGATCCCAGGGCAGTCTACCAGAGAAGTTTGGAGGAGAAGCAGGACAGCTGAGAACCTTTCTCACACAGTGCACTATGTTCATCGACAGCAGACCGGCAGAGTTCCCCACAGACAGAACCAGAGTCACCTTCATCCTAGGCCTGCTAAAGGGACCAGCAGCCAAATGGGCTATTCCCATGGCGGAGAACAACAACCCGATTCTCAACGACTACCAGAATTTTTTGGCAGGGTTCCGAGCACACTTTGACGACCCGATCAGAGAGGCCACGGCCAGCCGAGAGATTCGGAAGCTCAAGCAAGGTAACAAGAGGGTGGGAATCTACATTGCTGATTTCAAGTTGTTAGCAGGAGATCTGGACTGGAATGAGAGTGCATTAAAAGACCAATTCAAACAAGGGCTGGATGAGGAAATTAAGAATGAATTAGTGCGCCAGGGAACACCAGCTACCCTAGAAGCCTTATATCAGTTATCGGTGGTCATAGATGCCAGGCTAGAAGAGCTCAGACAGATGCAACCGGGGAGAAACAGGACCCTCAGAGCGTTTTCAGGATTTCCAGCTCTCTCCGTAGCATCCTCTCACTCAGCACAAGAGGAGCCAATGCAGATTGGGGCAAGCAGGAGACTGATTTCCGAGGCAGAGAAAGAGAGAGAGAGCCCTGTGTTTCTACTGCGGAGCCCAGGGGCACATGGTGAGAGCTTGCCCAGCGAGAGGCCAAGCAACTCCAGTAAGAGCCCCAAGGCAAGCAGCTGAAACAGGAACCATCTCCGCCTCTGCTTCCAACCAGGGAAACTCCATCGGTCTCCCTCCACAGAGCTCAGCAGGGAGACCATCAATCAATTAAGGAGGGCTCATTCCGAAGATTCCAGGCAAGCCTTTTACTACTTACCCGTAATCATGCACGTCACCCCAGAGCACCAGGTCAAGCTAGAGGCCATCGTGGATTCTGGAGCTTCAACCAATTTTATTGATGTGCAGACCGTACAGGACTTCAACATCCCGACCAGAGAATTGCCATGCCCCATAGAAGTGGAGACCATTGACGGCCAGCCCCTCAAGGCAGGGCCGATTAGAAGGCTCACAGAACCGGTGCAACTGACAACGGGAGACCACACTGAGTGGATCCGGCTTTATGTTACTGCATCGCTAAATGTGCCGGTAATCCTAGGCACGCCTTGACTGAGGATCCACAACCCGTTGCTGAACTGGACTACAGGAGCAATCTTCTTCCCAGCTAAGGAATGCCAGCACCACAAGATTCAAGCCACTCCACGCTCTCCAGCAACCAACGCAGTCACGGTAGCAGGGGGAGTCCACTTGCCAACCAAGTATGCAGATTTTGCAGACGTTTTCAGCAAACAAGAGGCCACAGCACTAGCCCCCCATAGGGACTGTGACTGCACCATTGAGTTGATACCAGGAGCCAAGATTCCAGCAAGGAAACTATATCCCATGTCCCCCACAGAACTAGCCACCTTAAAGGATTACTTGGACTCCAATCTCCAAAAGGGTTTCATCCGACCATCTACTTCCCCAGCGTCTGCTCCTACCTTCTTCGTACCAAAGAAGCCTGACCCGTTGGCACCTGCAACCCAGGAGACACCCATGAGAGTGGTCCACGACTTCAGTTTTTTAAATAAAAAGAGAATCCTATCCTCTGCCCTTAATCTCGGATCTGCTAGATCGCTTACAGAAGGCACGCATTTTTACCAGGTTGGATCTCAGGAGTGCGTACAATCTGATCCGGGTGAAAGAGGGGCACGAATACCTGACTGCTTTCGACACCAGGTTTGGAAAATTTGAGTACCTTGTTATGCCCTTTGGCTTGTCTAATGCAGGAGCCATATTTTCCAGATTTATGAATCAAGTTTTCTCTGATTTACTAGATAAGTATCTGGTCATTTATCTAGATGACATATTAATTTTCTCTGAGGATGCTACAACTCATGTAACCCATGTACGTAATGTCTTGCAAAGACTGAGAGAGAACAGGCTGTTCGCCAAGCTAGAGAAGTGTGCCTTTGATTTAACTGAATTACATTTCCTGTGCTATAAAGTCTCAACAGAAGGCATATCCATGGATCCTTCTAAGGTCCAGGCAATTCTCTCTTGGCCACCTCCCTGAAATGTTAAAGCTGTACAAAGGCTGTTAGGATTTTGTAATTTCTATAGGCGTTTTATAAAATGCTATAGTGATCTCGCTAGACCCCTCACACAGCTTTTGAAGAAAGGATCAAAATTCATTTGGGGGGAGAGGGAGCAAGCAGCCTTCCAAGAATTTAAGCAGCTCTTTGCATCCCAGCCGCTGTTAAGACACCCTGATCCCACGAAACAATTCATCATGCATTCAGATGCTTCCGATATTGCCATTGGGGCAGTGTTATTGCAATATACAAACAAAGCCGAGAATACATTGCTTCCTTGTGCCTTTTTTTCACGCCTGCTCTCACCAGCAGAGAGAAACTATGATGTTTTTAACAAGGAGTTGCTGGCAATTAAAGCAGCATTCCAAGAGTGGAGGCACTGGCTAGAAGGGGCGACCTGTCCTGTGAAAGTTTGCACCGATCACAAGAATTTACAGCTTCTACAAAACACCAGATCCCTCACCCCACGCCAGATCAGATGGAGCCAGTTTTTCTCCCGTTTCAATTTTGTTATTTCTTATGTGCCCGGGGCGCAAAACTGCTTGGCAGACACCCTGTCTCGATCCTTTCAGGCAAACCCCACTACTCACCAGGAGGTCCAGGCTACTATATTACAACCTCACAACTTTGATCAGTCTATGAGGGGGAGCCAGACAGAGATTTTAGCAGCAGGCAGACAAGCAGGGGACCTATTTACAAGAGTCAGAGCTCAGCAGCAACAGGACCCATATGCCAGGGCCAGGATGGATGACCTCCAGAGGGCCCCGCAAGACACTGCCTCCCCATTCAATGTGGAGGCAGGAATCCTCTGGCATAGTGGGCGATTGTATATTCCCCCTTCATTGAGGGAAGAAGTACTGAGACTGTGTCATGACCACCAAACGGCAGGCCACGGAGGCGTTTTCAAAACTCTCCATAGAGCTCTGAGACACTACTGGTGGCCTAAGATGGTTGCAGACATAAAGGGTTACGTTGCTTCTTGTCACACCTGCAGACAAGCCAAGCCTCTCCCAGGGAAGCCCACAGGACTCTTGCAACCCCTACCCACCCCTAGTCAGCCTTGGGATACTATCTCCATGGATTTCATCACTGATTTACCCCCGGTCCAGGGGCTGACTTCCATACTGGTGGTGGTGGACCTTTTCACAAAGATGGCACATTTTATTCCTTGCAAGGGCCTCCCATCTGCACCAGCCACAGCGCAGTTGTTCATGGACCACGTTTTTAGGTATAGAGGCATGGTGAATCGCTTGGTGAGTGACAGAGGCCCACAGTTCACTTCCAGGTTCTGGAGGGCCCTTTTCCAGTCATTAGGGGTCCAGATCCACCTGTCATCAGCGCATCATCCTGCCAGTAATGGGCAAGCCAAGAAAATTAACCAGTGGTTACAGCAGTATCTCAGGTGTTACACCACTTATCAACAAGACAATTGGCCAGCCCTGCTCCCCATGGCAGAATTTACATATAATAATTCTGTACAGTCCTCTACCAAGATGTTCCCTTTCCAGGCACTCTACGGGGTTAACCCTCGGGTGTTGCCCACCTCCTCCCAGCAGGGAACTGTTCCAGCCGCGGCTGATTTTCTTAAAGAGCAACAAGCCGCACAGGAGTTGTTAAAGGAGCAGCTGAACAGGGCAAAGAGTGCTTACAAGAGGGCGGCAGATGCTCACAGGCAGGAGGGGCCAGCGATTGCAGTAGGAGACAAAGTGTGGCGCTCTACCAAGTTTTTGAACTCTACCAGACCCTCCAAGAAGTTGGACTCTAAGTTTGTCGGCCCTTTCACTGTGGCGCAGCAGATAAATCCAGTGGCTTATCGTTTACAGCTCCCACCATCCATGAAAGTCCATCCAGTGTTTCACAGGGCCTTGCTAGCCAAAGACCCTCCCCCAAGTGCCTTGCGATCGCAACTGCCCCCCCCCTCCAGTAATTGTGGAGGGAGAGGAGGAGTACGAAGTTGAGGAAATTCTGGACTCTAGGAGGAGGGGAAAGGGCATCCAATATTTCATACACTGGAAAGGGTACCCTGAGGAAGAGCGCACGTGGGAGAATGCCAGAGATGTGCATGCACCAGCACTGGTTCATCGTTTTCATCAGCTTTTTCCTCACAAACCCAAGCCTCGCACTCTACCCGAGATTCCTCCTCCTGCTGAGCAGGCTGAAGAAGCCCAAGCAGAAGAGTTCGTGAGTGTGCACCTTCCCCCCCCCCACCTGAAGCCTTCACTCCAGTTACAGAGGAGGTGGGGGAGCCGCAGCCCTCCACCTCGGGCTTGCATTTCCCAGGGGGGAGGGGGGATGACTTTTCTAATTATCTAGATGTTTTCCAGCAGCAGCCACCTGGCCCAGAAGCGTTATCAGACCTGGAGAGCAGCACTGATTCGTCCGTGGAGGAGTTTTCCTTTGAAGACCTTCCATCGTTGCCCAGTTCCCATGGGACCTTAGAAGCAGACGCCAAATCTTATCAAGACTCTGGAGGGGAGGGGGCTGAAGTGGAATGTGAATCTGGAGGGGAGGGTGATGTCATGAGTAAGGATGGCGAGCAGGGGGCTCCCATCCAGACTGTTAAGTGCATGCGTAGCACTGAGGAATTGGTCAGCCATTCAAAGAGACACAGATCGGGACCGCCTTAACCTTTGGGGTTTATATGTCTGGGTTTTTCCCACGCTTCTTCAGTTTGTTAGTATTCCTGTTATGTACTAGCAATAAACATTAGAGACCAGTTCCTTGTCTCAGCGTGTTTCCTGGCTGTTAGGACAGATGTGGGGGATATAGGGGGGTGGGGGGAGTTGAAGGCAGTGTTCAGGGCTGGGAGGAACCAAGCCCGGAATGGCTTGGATTGGGGTGGGTGCTCAGGCTAACAACTGGTAAAATTCACTTAACGATGGCAAGGGGAGTTGCCAGGATTGCCGTCACTAAGTGATTCCATCTTGCTTCCATTGTCACTTGCAGTGGAAATTCTGGGTTCAATTACTGTCATTAAATGAGAACTACCTGTA
The DNA here is from genome assembly GCF_035149785.1 of Candoia aspera. Lineage (NCBI taxonomy): Eukaryota > Metazoa > Chordata > Lepidosauria > Squamata > Candoiidae > Candoia > Candoia aspera. The sequence goes on from NC_086153.1 coordinate 106,179,342, forward strand.
TGTCAAGAGTGGCATAAAAGAAAGCCTAATGCAATGGGAATTAGTTACTTAAAGGGTGTGTATGTGTGGTGAAACAAGAAAAGATAGGGTCAAATAAGAATGAATGGGTGATGAATGAATATAGATTGAATGCAAACCTGTGCAACCAGTTGAAAAGGAGTATGTTGAGGTGGTTTGTCATACATGAGAATCAAACAAATGTATGAAGTAAATAAGTTGAGAGGAAGTGGGAGCCTGAGACAATCATGTTTGGATGGTGTTGATGAGATCCTTAAAAAGAGAGATGATCTGATCAAGGAACAAAAGGCAGTTTGTGGATTAGTGTGTAGACATGACAGAAGCAAGGATGAAGAGTTATGGATAGATATAGTGAATGGCGTTGGGATAAGGTCAGTTTAATTAGATTTCCAGTTCTTTGTTCTTATCTTCTTTAATTACCTTTAAAGGAATTTAATGTAATTTAATTTAATTTACCTTTAATTTGTTTGGGTTTTGTGCACTTTGCATTATGTTGCTTAACCTGAAGAGGAATAGCATGATGGTATGTGTGCTTGTATACATCCACACATATATAGATGACAACACCAGAGAGCTGATTCAAACCTCATATGATTAGTATCCTGGGTTGCACTGTGTTACTTTCTCCCTTATTAATGAGTTATTGACATTCACTCCTATTCAAGGATAAAATAGGAGTTAACAATCTTTTCAGCCCAGGGTATCCCCATCGAAAAAGTCACTTCAAATTTCATCAGTTTTTGTTACTTTTTAAAATTCACTTTGTGGCCTGTAAGTCCAAACCTCCAACATTTGAAGTAAAAATATGTATATGGAGGCAATGTTTTGGTAGGAACAGAACCTGACTTCCATCCCTGATACAGAGATCCTGTGCTATTTATATAGTGTTGCACACATACTCCTAGTTCTCACAGACTCCTTCAAAATATGCCTTGTTAGATTTTAATCAGATGATAGAGATAGTAATAGCCTGATAACCCTTGAATAGTGTGTACTGGTTCAAGGCATTTTATCTGGTATTATGCAATTTATATTTTTAAAGCCTTGTGTAATATTAGTTGTTGATGAAATGCATTTCCTATGGACAACTAGTCTAACTTACTAACTTTAATCCCTCTCTTTCAGCTAAATGTTGATATTCAGCCGTTTATTAATGGAAATTCGAATGATTCCCTGGCATTTAGTTTAAATTCTGCTCCTGTAGTATTCCATCAAGAATTGGTTGGAAGAGAAATCTGGATTAAGCAAATTAAAGAGGTAAGTAAATAGCTATATCTATAGTAGCTATGTTTGTACCTCTTACTAAATCATAATCATCCCCTCACATCAATTTGTTTCAAAAAATATCTTAGTTAATGTTAATTACAACTATAGTGTCTGAACCCAACTATTCAGTTCCATGTAGAATGTTATTGTTATAATTCTGTTTTCTTCCATTTGAAGAATACTAAGCATTTATAAGAAGAACTGGTGTTCCTACTTCTGTATGTTTATTATTTAGTACAGTTAGAAATTAAATGTGCTACTGTTGAGTGTGTGTATGTGCCTAAAGTCTATGGTTCTTATGGTAATTTCTTTTTAAAATTCATTCTGTTAGACTCAATTTTATTAAAATACAAAAAATAAATGTAATTTAAAATATTCTTGCTGTCCCTACAGTTTTAGTTTTACAGTAATTGAATATTTCTAACATAGAGCAGAGGGAAGGAGCTGCTCATGCATATATGATTGCAATTCAGAACACAGCTGGTTGGGCAAATGTTAGCCTACTAGCTTTGATATTATTGCTTATGTTATGATTTGGGTTCCTTTCCAAAAGCTATCTTGATGGACACATTTTAATATAAGCCTTGATATAAGCCTTTTAATAAATGACGCTTTAAATGGTCATGCTTTAAATGGGAAATAGGGCGAAACTCCCCACATTGCACTCTTCCTTCTTTTCTTCCGCCTCCTGAGGAACCCTTCAAAAAGTTTGACTGTGTGAATTTTCCACAGTGAAAGCCCTGAAGGCTGATCCTTCAGAGTAGTATTTGCTACTATAGGTTACATGGAGGGGTGGACATAATTTGCTTGCTCCCACTCTTTCTCATGTGACTGTAATTGCACAGAGGGAAGTAATGCGGAATATGGCTAAGGGCCATGCTTCATTGATCCATAAACTCATCACAGTCTTTCTCAGAGGCGAAAGAAAGAGTTCCACTTGAGTAATAGTTGAAAGAACCACTTCCTTTGTGTAGTGTGTATCATGTCCACTCTCTGAAAGATGTCAGTGGAACAGAGATGAGTAGACACCTGACAAGCCAAATGTGGCCCTCAAACCTGATGAAATATATGTGTTTTCTATTTAGCACAACATGCTAGCTCTTTCTTACAGTCTTGTGCAGCTCATGATTTACAGGGTTGTAATAAAATAAATTTTATTTGTTTTTCTTACACTGTTTAAGGCTCAAGGCAAAGGAGACTTAATAGACTATAGCAAGGTGAGTAGCTAAAAGATGTCTTCATTCTAAAGACCTGTTAACTTTTATGTTTGGAGGAATATATGAATGAGCCTCAGGATTATTATTACATTATTTATTTCATCTCACATTTCAATCATAAATTGCCTCATAAAGCAGTTACAGCAATTACAGTACAATGTGTATGATACAGGTATATAAAATGCAATAATGGTACAGGATCGGATTTTCAGCCGAGTCTGATTTCAGGCATGATAGACTCAGAATTGGATGCATTTGTAAAGTAGCATGACAGTCATGCCAACAAATATTCATGTACCTGTCTTATGCTCCAAAATGCCTGCTGTTTCACAAAATTTGGTAATGGGACCATTTTGCTGAGGGTAACTGGAAACTCTCATTTTCCAGAATCTCCAGAGAAAATGGGTGATTTGCACCAGTGCATGGTTGTTATAGATCAACCTGCTGCCTTCCTCATTGTTACTTTCGTCTTTGAAAGGTAAACTTAAAGAAGGGCACCTGGGAGACAGACAGAATACAAATGTTTGAGCCCGTAAGAGCAAGGCTTAAAGGTCAATAGAACTGTGGATTCTATTATGGCCTTAAGACAGGGTGAATTTGCTAGTGTAAGCACCTCATAGATAAATTCTGATCCTGTGCCTATCAGCATCCAAGCTATATTCTCCTGTGACTGCACACTGAAAACTACAAATGGCTCCACATACTGAACTGTAATGTGAATGCCTTGAGTGAGTATTTTCTGTCCTACATACAGTAGGTGCTTCATCGTTTGGTATACCATGCCAAGCATAGCATTTATAGGAATGTATGAAATACAGTACCTTTAACAAGGACACTTAGTGGTGATAACTATTGTTTTTATCACTTTGCTTGTGTTTTATGTATCTACGTTTCAAAACCTGCCTAATACTGTAGCTTAATTCATATCTCTTACTAATGTTTGATGGTCTGGTTTGAATCTTCTTAACAGAAGTTGAAACAATCTTACAGTTCTTATTGTGGTGCAGGAAGAAAGCATTCTCATTGTTTAGTATACATTGTGGAGAATCCATGAGATTCATAATCTATATGGATAATAAAAAAAACGTGTTGAAATTGGGATGTAACTTCTGTTATAGTTAATAATTATAGTTAATACTTTGTTGTTCTATGAAATACTCTGCTACTGTTCTAACATAACAAAAACAAAGGAAAAGGAAAGTGTTAATTTTGTGCAAGTAACCACAGTAAAGATTGAGACTGTAATCAATCCTACAGTCTATTTTCAGTTTGATACACATGATGCTATTGTGGGAGATACATTGGGAGCTAAAGTTTCTCTTGGCAGGAATGCCAAATATGTCAATAACCAACTGCTACCTCACAGTAAGCGTGAGAAACTCAAAGCAAGGTGTCCATTAAGATGTGGGAAGAGCAGGGGAAAAAGCTGCTGGCTTTAAATTGCGAGGGTATAACAAAGGATTGCACCCACATTTTAACAGAGGGCAATCAACTAATTTAAGTGGCTTCAGTCTAGTGTACAATAATGATTCTTAATTAGCTCTGCCATGTCAAATGTCCGGGTAGCTTCTACTGAATTAGAGCTAGCTCAAGGAGGGAACCTGACAGCTACTTTGCCCCATGCTGAAGTTCCTCTTCTGTAATATAGAAATTTTAAATTAACAAGTAAGTTCTGTCTTGGTTTCCCCACTCCCAAAATGCAAAGTCCTACTGATCTTTCTTGCCAACATGTACTTTGCATTCTCCAGTATCCTTTTTCTGTAGATGATTTTTGCTTATTTCAAAAGCCTACTTTAGCTACTACTATGAGAAGCTATTTACTGATACTTAATCAATCTGTTAATACTAGTCAAATATTCTAGGGAATGGTGACTACATGCAAATCAATTATCCATTATGACATGTTTGATATCCTATTCTGGGGGCCGGGGGGGAATCCTTCCTCTTTAGACTCCCATGACCAAAAAGGAGTAAAAGATGCAGGTTAAATGTGAAACATTCAGAGCAGTACTTGAAATTGCTTTGCTGAGAGTGATGTCCACAAAACTTGTATACTGCCTGTGGTTCCTCTTTGCAGATGTAGTCTTTTTTTCTGATCAGAAATTAAGAAAAAGAACAGTACTGGATATAGCAATATGTAAGGAAATGATAAAGGGTTCCTGAAAATGGCATGGTGTAATGTAAATAAATATAGCAAATATAGATAAGGTTGAGCTTATGCAGTATCTTGAATTGCGAACATTTTAATCCATAGGAAAAAATTTAGTTGCATAATTAAGTTGGAATTTACTGCTGGTCTGGTCTCTTAATTTGTAGCAATAATCAGATTACTGATTATTAACTCAAACTAGTGGTCTGTTAGTATCTCCCTTTCCACATTAAACATTTAGTGCTATAGTTAGTTCCAGTGTGCAAAGCAATCACTTTTTTGGAAAGCCCAGTGGAAGTATAATCTGTGCATACACACACCCAGAGAGGCAACCAGGGGCATTTTTCAAAGCAGCTGTGTGAGCTCTACAAAAGTTGTGGCTACTTCATTGAAAATTACGGTGATTGAAAAGTGCTTCATTTGCATTAATTTTTAAACACAAGTTTAGCATTCTTCTGGAATAGCACTAAACCTGTTCCAAAGCAGCCCAAACAACAGCTGGCAAACGGGTGGGGGGGATGGGATTTCATTGTGAAGCAACAGGGAGAAAGCCAACTCTTTCCCATTCTATGACACAGCCACCACCACCACTAGATGGGTGCTTTTTGGGCCAGACCAGGTCTCCAAGCTGAGATTGACTTAGGAACCCAGCAGGTAAAGAGGGAGTGCTCATTTTGAAAGAAACGTCCAAAGCTGAATGGTTCTGGAAGACTGTGCCCAGGGAGCAGAGGGGAGGGGTTGTACCCACAGCAGCAGCCAAGCTAATCAGTGCTAGGCTGATCTGATTGCCCTACAGTCACCTTAACAGCAGCACTGATAAAATGGTCACAGAAGCACATCAGATTGTATCCACAGTAAAACTGCCATGACTTGTTGCCTGCTTAAGCACTACTTTAAAAGTAAGTACACTAAGGCTGCCTTAGGTATGTTTGGGGATGAGATGAAGGCAGCATTATGGGGACTTAGTAGAAAAAAAAGGTTGCTGAGGGCTGCTTCTGCCGTGTCTAGGTGCACATGGGGAAAGGCCTTGGATAAAATGGCATGTATTTTTTTTGCATTTTGCATTTTGATATGATTATGGTGTCAGGCCATAATTGAAAGTAATATTAAAAACATGTACTTAGTCTCACAAATAAATACATTTGAATTGTTTGCCAGTCATTTTCTAACTTTGCTCTGACTCTGTAAACAGATTCTGAAGCACTGCTTTTCTTGTATTAATACATTTCTTTGATAGTAATAGTATATACATTTATTTGCAACCATAGGCTTTAGCAAAATATTTCTTTGATAATATATCTTATTATCAAATATATTTATTATTTATTATTGGGAGGAGATGGGCGGTGACAAATTTGATAAATTAAAAAAAAATGTTTCTATAAGTAATTTATTCTATTGCTTCAGCTGGCTATTTAAAAAAAACAATCTTACTGAACCTTCCTTCTTTGCCATTTAAACTTCCTAGCTTCACACCTTGTGATCCAAATAAAGATTAAGAGTCCAGATTTGGCAGCGCAAATCACCTGTAGATAGTTTCCTAATTTCCCTGGAGCCCTTGAAACTTTCCTGTTGGAGGTGGGAAATCCTTTGGAAAGGAAGGGGAGGAAGTGGTGCTGCAGACCACACTGGAAAAAGGAAATTAGCGAAGTCGCATATCCCATCCCTACCAGGAGAATCCCTCCACTGAATCAAGTTTTCTTTTAGCCAAAATGAGACTTTCTATTTGTTACTGGTGAAATCTGGATCCAACCCAGCACACACAGTTTTGTAGTAAAATTATACTCCCTATATATAATAAAAGATTTAAGCTGTTAAATATTTGGCAGCATCTTTCCAATTTTGTGTTTTGACAGGGAGAGCTGTATTATAGCAGAGCCAAAAAGTTGTATAAAACGAAGCACTTTAAATAAATGTTTGTCCAGCTGCCATTTAAAAAGGAGGAAGAGGTTAAGGAGTGAAGCCACGGACACCAATCAAATCTATAGTAAGAAATACGGAAACTTTCCAACTGTAACAAGGAAAAGTAAATCTATTAGCTACAAATTGCATTGGCCCTATTTCAGGCTAACAGCTTGGTAGACTAAATATCAGCACTTAGTGAGGCAGAAGGTTCTCCACAAGAGAAAAACAAAATTAGAAAAGCATGGCGAACTCTTAATAGATTAGTTAGTTGCTTGACCACAAATCAATTTTTTTCTTTTCCTTTTAGCAAGTTAAGAGGTTTGATATAGGATGCCATTTAAGTGCCTGATAAAGAAGGCTGACAACCAAAGGAGAGCCAGAGAGCAGGGAATGGTTCAATGGTCTGAGTGAGAGTGAGGTTGCTGATTCAAGCAGGAAACCCTTGCTCCTGGAGTATTCGGCAGTTGAGAATTATTTTGTGACTTTGATTTGCTTGAAAGATGGATAGGCTTTGATTCTATTTATATTTGAGAGACTGTTGTAGCTGTATACAGTTGTTTTCCTGGATATGGTAGATGCAGAGTTTCTTCAGATGTGGGAACAGCGAGAAGGTTAAGGCTCCAAATAAAGAATGCCCATTGGTGTGTGAGTCAGGGTAACTGGGTTCGGACCATTCCTCTTTCCAATTTTTTTCAGTTTGTGCAGACTTTGGTAGCATTTCATCAGTGTCTCTTCTGTATAGGAGACTAATCAGAATCAACAGATTTTTCTCAATGTTGGGTGTGAAATTCTTGAATATTTTTGTGCAATATAGCTGGTGATGTGAAAAGTCCCCTGTGCAAGCACCGAGTCATGTCTGACCCTTTGGGGGGATGCCGCTTTCACAACGTTTTCTTGGCAGACTATAGAGTGGGGTGGTTTGCCATTGCCTTCCCCAGTCGTCACCTTCCCCAGCAAGCCGGGTGCTCATTTTACCGACCTCGGAAGGATGGAAGGCTGAGTCGACCTGAGCCAGCTACCCGAGAATCCAGTTTCCGCTGGGATCAAACTCGGGTCGTAGGGAGAGTTTCGGTTGCAATACTGCTGCCTACCACTCTGTACCACACGAGGCTGTATAATATAGCTGGTACTGAAGTGGAATTTTTCTTCATATTCTCACCTTAAATAATAATGAAAAAGCTCACACAATTTTTAAGATAGTCAGCGCCACTAATCCACATATTCCTGTCTAGTAAAGAAGCTGCAAATGTTCATATTTACTCCTTGAAATAACTACGTATCAGAAGAGTAAGAATGCCGAGTCACTTCTTGGATGGACTGAAGATCTAGAAGCAGAAATGGTATTAGGAGTAAAACTGAAATTACCTAAAGCATATGGTAACCTTGTTGAGGATTAGGTCTCAACAGGGGTGTGTGAAAACACCACTGCTTTCTTCTAGTGTAAGTTAGAACTTGAAGGACTCTACAAAAGCCTTTTTGGCCATACTTTCTGGCAGAAAGGGCCCTTAAACTGGAGGACCAGGGCCTTAGAGAAAATAGAAATATGTTGTAGTGAAGTGGCCAGACCTCAAGTGTGTGCTAGATCCCATTGCATTTTCTGCAGAAACTTCACTTCTGCTATGGCTTAGAAAGTATACAAATAATTCCTGTTTAGGTAAGAATTCTGAGGAGTGTGACTTTAGATATTTGCAGTTAGATAGCAATAATCGTTTTACTTCTGTGTGCTGCTGCTTTTAGTTGATTGTAGAGGTGGTTTTTATTGTACCCTGCTGTCCTAGGTCAGCAATTTTGGGTTATTTAAAAATTAGGCACGATATAAATAAATAGATAAAAGTACATTGCATCTCAATTCAAGGACACTTGGAGAAAGCAATTATGGAACATCTCAGGTTTCTAAGGTACCTAAATGCCCTCCTATTTCAACAGAAGATCAGCTGCTGCTTTTAAAGCACAAGGTCCTGCTCATAGCTTGAAAGTACAAAAGACATTTGTGGTATTAACTATCCATTTCTTATTTGAATACGTTTACCTTACATGAATATGGCTGGCTTTACTCTCTTTGAAAGAAATAATGCTATAACTATGCCCAATAGTTAAGTGTGGATAAATTATCTAAAAATGCCCATGTGGCAGGATGATAAATTACTCTCAGTTCTGAAATGGATGTTGGGCAGAGTTAAGAGAAGGGAAGGAAAGATGATTTAATATAAGGAATCTTTTCCTTTTATCTTATCCCAGTTGTCCCTTCATGATAACTATATGTAAACAAACTTAGAAGAAATACCGATGCGAAAGCTTCAAGAAAGAAGCACACTGACGAGCAGAGATACTGGAAAGTCACAGCATCTCAGCTGTAAACCTCATCACAGGATTGCTGGGAGGGTAAAATGGAGGTAGAGGACCATGGACATGGATTTAAGATCTTTGGAAGAAAGCAGAATATAAATATCCTCTCTACTACATCTTTATTTCTTTAAAGTTATGTTGATATTTTAAACTGCCTTTTCTCAAAGAACATTAGAGCTGTGAGCAATGTCACAAAATTAAACACCCAATTAATGACAGTAAAGCATTGAAAAGTAATACAAATTCAGTGGGACAGAACTTAAAATATAAGGCAAAAAAAGTTTTGATCTAGTGCTATTTGTACCTCTATTAGGAATGTTGCACAAGCAGATCTCCACAGAGCATGGAGAATATAAGATGAAATCAAGAGATCAGTTGACTGCAGAGAGATTTAATTTTCAGTGGATTTCCTACATATAGTTAAGAGAAAGATTTAAGGTAGATTAACAGGACATTTGGAATTGAACAGCACAAGACAGAATTTGAAATTGAACTACTGTATGTACAAATGATGAACGTGTAATTGCTAAAACTTATAAACTTTTGTTGAAATTTGAAATGGACGAAGAACAAATAAAAGAGTGTATGATAAAATGGGCTAAGAACATTGGACATAATATACTGATGGAACAATGGGAAAATATGTGGCTGAAAGGACTGAAATTTACATTATGTTATAATTCAAAAGATAATTTTTATAAAATGATGTACTGTTGGTACATGACGCTACAAAAATTACGTAGAATATATAAAGGTATTTCAAATTTATGTTGGTAATGTGGAGAACATGAAGGGTCCTTTTATCATACCTGGTGGACTTGCAAAAAAGCCAGAAAATTTTGGGTTCAAATGCATACAATGATACAAAGAATTTTAAAGACTAATATTCAGTTGAATATTAATCTTCTTGTTGGGACTAGTGGATAGACAATTAGACAAGAGTTATGGAAGATTGTTTTATATATTTATATATTTATTTTTCAAATTTCTGTTACCACCCATCTCTCCCAAAAGGGGGACTCTGGGTGGTTTACAATAAAATCAAAATTTTTAAAAACATATAAATAACAATATCACAAACCAATAAATAAAGAGAAAATAAATATAAAATCCAAGAGGCAAAGATCTTATTCGTTTGGGAGAGATCTATGGTACTAGCCACCCCCAAGAACTGTTGCCTCTCCCACCCCAGGCTAGGTGGCAGAACCAGGTTTTCAAGTTCTTCGGAAGGCTGGGAATGAAGGGGCCTGCCTCATCTCAGGGGACAGAATGTTCCAAAGGGCGGGTGCCACTGCAGAGAAGGCCCGCCTCCTGGACCCCACCAGGTAGAATTCCCTTACCAGTGGGGTTCGTAGCATGCCCTCTCTGCATGACCGGGTGGGACAGGTCAATGTTAAGGGGATGAGACGGTCCTTCAGGTAACCCGGTCCCATGCCATGTAGGGCTTTAAAGGTCATAAATAACACCTTGAATTGGACCCGGAAGCAAACTGGCACCAAGTGCAGCTTGTGCAGCAGTGGTGTCACATGTGCTGGTCTTGAGGCACCAATAACTGCTCGTGCGGCTGCATTCTGGACCAGTTGAAGCTTCCAGATACTCTTCAAGGGTAGCCCCATGTAGAGCGCATTGCAATAATCTATGTGGGAGATGACCAGGGCATGAGTGTGTGTTCAGAGGGCCTCTCGATCCAGGAAAGAGCATAATTGGCACACAACACGGAGTTGTGCAAAGGCCTTCTGGCCACAACTGCCACCTGCTCTTCGAGCAGGAGTCGTGAGTCCAGAAGGACCCCCCAAGTTATGCACCGGGTCTGAATGGGGCAGTGCAACCCCATCCAGAACTAAAGATGATAACTTCCTGGATACAGAGGAGCTGTCAACCCACAGCCACTCCATCTTGCCAGGATTCAGTTGAAGCCTGTTGTTCCCCATCCAGACTTCCGCAGCCCCCAGGCACTGAGAGAGGGCAGCCACCGCATCACTTACCTCACCCGGGATGGAGATGTATAGTTGAGTATCATCGGCATATTGATGATACCTCATCCCATGGTGACAGATGATCCTACCTAGTGGTTTCATATAGATGGTAAATAGGAGAGGGGAGAGAACCGAACCCTGCAGGACCCTGCACAAGAGGGGCCGAGGGTGGGATCTCTCATCTCCTATCACCACCGACTGGGACCAGTCCTGGAGGAAGGAGGTGAACCAACGTAAGACTACGCCACTCACCCCCAACTCCCTGAGCCGACCCAAAAGGATACCATGGTCGATGTTACTGAAAGCCTCTGAGAGGTCAAGAAGAGCCAGGATGGATGCACTCCCTCCATCCCGCTCTTGCTAGAGATCGTAAGTGTGACCAATGTAGTCTCTGTCCCATATCCTAGCCTGAAACCTGACTGGAAGGGGTCTAGATAATCCGTTTCATCCAGAATCCTCTGGACCTGTAACGCCACCACTTTCTCAACCACCTTCCCCCAAAAGGGGAGGTGGGAGACAGGATGGAAATTGTTCAACACAGTAGGGTCCAGTGATGGTTTCTTGAGGAGGGGGTGTACCAGCGCCTCCTTGAAGGCAGCCGGAAACACCCCCTCTCTCAAGGATGAATTCACCATTGTCTGGACCCAACCACACGTCACCTCCCAAGCTGCCTTCACCAGCCAGGAAGGGCATGGGTCTAGATGACAAGTGGTGGTATTTACAGTCCAGAGGATCCTGTCCACTTCCTTCAGTCCAACAGGATCAAACTGTTCCCAGATAACAGGGTAGGTACGTTCCCTCGGCATCTCCCCAGACTGTGCCTCATGCTTAGAGTCCAACTTAGAACAGATCTGAGCGATTTTATCCTGCAGATGCTCAGAAAACTCCGCACAGCCCTGTAGGTGGATCACTGAGTCCCCCTTACCCAAGAGGGATCAGGATATCTTAAACAGGGCCGTTGGGCGGCATTCTGCAGACACAATAAGAGCGGAGAAATATTGGTGTTTTGCTGCTCTTACCGCTACAGGGTAGGCCTTAATAGCAGTTCTAGCTTGTGTTCGGTTGGATTAATTCCTTGTCTTCCTCCAGCAGCGCTCTAGACGTCTTTTGATCCTCTTCAAAACCCGCAACTTCTCCATAAACCATAGGGAGTGCCGGGTCAGATGGGGCAAGAGAGGTCGCACAGGCGTGATCCTGTCCAAGGCCCCTGCCACCTCCCTATTCCAGGCTGTGCCTAGGACCTCTGCTGGACCATGCAGTAGATCCTCAGGTATAACCCCCAGCTCCTTTTGAAACCCCAGAGGGTCCATCAGTCGCCAGGGGCGGACCAGTTGAATGGGTCCTGCCTCCCTGCGGAGTGGGGCAGCACCAGAGAATCTCAAGGCCATTAGGGCATGATCTGACCATGACAATGGGGACAGATCTAACTCTCCCATCAGATCACATTGCCACTGCTCCGACAAGAAAACCAAGTCTGGAGTGAGGCCTCTGTCTCGAATCAGGTCCCGGATAATCTGGGACAGGCCCATGGCCGCCATGGTGGCCATGAACTCCCAAACCGCCTCCAAGGCATGCCCCAGGGATGGCAGGTTGAAGTCCCCCAGAACCATAAGTCTGGGGAGTTCCACCACCAGCCCGGAGACGGCCTCCAGCAGCTCAGGCAGGGAGGTTGCCACGCAGCAGGGAGGCTGGTACAGCAGCAACACTCCCAACTCTTCTCGGGAACTCAACTTGAAGAATAGGGTCTCACAACCATCCACTTGTGAAACAGCAACCCTGAAGGCCACTAGAGACTCTCAGATCACAACTGCTACCCCTCCTCCCCTAACCCAGTGTCTCAGCTGATGCCACACCTGAAACCCAACTGGGCACATTTCTGAAAGGGCTACCCCCCCCCTTCAGGGCCCAGCCATGTCTCAGTAATACATGCCAGGTCTGCCCCCTCCTCTGTGATTAAATCACATATGAGGGGGGCCTTGTTGTTGACTGACCTGGCGTTAAGCAACAGCAGTCGGAGGCCAGGGCCCTCAAGGATCTGCTGACCAGGGCCTGGGTCTGAGCACAGAGGGCCAGAACACGCCACTGGTAACAAACACCAGGGGTGTCTTCCCCACAGGTGGCCCACCCTCCGGTTCCCACCATAACATTCCCAGCCCATCACCACCTCAATAGGGTGACCCACTCTACAGCCTGCAGAGTTTCCAGGCCCAGTTGCCTCCGATCCTGGACCTCCAGAAACCCTGGATTGAAACAAGGGTCCCCTCCCCCATGCACACATCCTCCCACACACAATCAGCCTCAAGAGATGGCAGGCCCCCCCAGCACACCAGCTCTCACTCTTGGCACTATTTGGGCCTAACCATCACACACACAATCACTGTGCCCCCCTGCCAGCCTCTCTCTCTGATCCCAGTGGGGCACCTCACCCACTCCTACCCACCCGCTATCTCTCACTTAGGGGTGGATACTCTTACCTAAATAACATAAAATCCTTGGCTCCCCCCAGATTGTATGTTAATTGCTGTGAGATTATTATATGCACACAAATGGAAAGACTCTGAAATACCCACAATGGACGAATGGCTGGTGAAGATAACCAAATTAGCAGAGATGGCAAAATTGACTTGTTTGATTAGAGAAAGGATAACTACATTTGTCAGTGACTGGAAACCCCTTATGGGCTTTTTGCTGAGAAAAGAAAAAAATGTACTTGTGATTTATGGGTTTGATGATTAGAAAGGGTAGACTATGGAAAGGAGGAGATTATTTTGTAACCTTAGAGAGGGAAGGTAAAATATAAACACAATTGTAACTGCTGTTAAGACCAAAAGCTGCTGCTTTACAACTTTGCCTTTTCTTTTCCTTTCTTTTTTCCTCTTATTTCTTTCTTTGAATTTCTTTACTTACTACTTTTCTTTACTTTTCTTACTTTTCTATTTCAAAATTTCTATTTTTTTTAATTCTTTTAAAATTTCTTTAATAAAATTATATTAAAGAAAAAAATCAGATGTCCATGATAGAAAAGGCTTGTTATCTGTGTTTCTCATGATGTAATGTTGAGCTGTTGTGAAGTTAACAGGGAAGCAATGTTATTTCCATTCAGGATGAAGATTCCCTCTTCTTCATCTTCTTCTTCTTCTTTTTGCAGAAACAGATTCATATAAGTGTTGCAAATTCCAACACTCTAAATACCACTTAATCCAGCTACATTATTAAACATATGCTTCATATTTTCTAGTTGAATTTATGATCCAAGAGTATTAGGGTAGGCAACCTGGTACCCATCTTATATTTCAAACTACAGCTCTCAAAATATTTTTCACTAATATGGCAGCCTTAGCCCAAAACATCTGGATATATCCTTAAATCCAAGAAGCTGTTACTTTCTAATATCATTTCTTTACTTTTTTAGAATTGTTTTCAGAGAAATAGGTGTATTAGTCTGTAGGCATTGTGAACACTAACTTATTTATTATGGCAAAAGCTTTCATAGACTATAGTTCACATCATATGATTCAGAAACCTTGCGCCATAATGCTGTTAATCTTTAAGGCATTAAAGAACCCCTTTAATCTTTAAGGTATTCTATGCTACAGAATTCTTTAATTGTTCATAATGAAATGTTTCTAACAACCAAAGTCTTGAAAAATTCTGCACAGTGCAAGTTGATCTAAGTTAGACCAACCCAAAGACCTGCGTGATTACCCTTAGAATAAAAATATTGTACTTGATGGAATACTCCCAAGAACTGAAATATATATTGTATTTGGCTCCTGATTAATTTTATTGAGGTCTGGGTGCAGAAAAAAATGTACTCCAGAGGAAAGAAGTTTAAGAGTTGTTACCATCACAGAAAAATTATTCTGAAATTTTTATCCAGTTTAAACTGCAGAATATGTAAATAGTGTAATATGCGTTGTGTTGGAACATGCAACATGAAAATTATAGTATATTAATGTACTTGCTGGTAGTGAAATTCAATTCAAAATGTATATTCATTAAATACAAAGTAGTTTATTTTATCTCTTCTAGTTAATTGCACATTACACAGATGAATATTTGAAAGCTTTTTACTGGTAGTTACGTAGTAACTATAATAAAATGGCTTAATATCATGGGTTATCTATAAACGATGGGACTAATTTAAATCAATTAAACTGTTTCATTGATTAGAGGATACAATATAGTTTAAGTAATATAATTAAATATTCCTTTGAAACCCAGTTCATGAAACTACAGAATCCATAATGTTTTCTTAACAATTCTGCATATAGTTATTTCTGTCCAAGCTGATAATACTCTGCATGTGTTTTCTCACAGTTGCAAGATGCAATCAAGGCTGGCAAAGGTGTGACTTCAGCTATTGACCTATGTCGTTGCCATGGAAACAGTGCACTGGAAGCTCTAGAATGTTTCCCTCCCTCCGAGGCCAGATCTGCCTTAGAAAACATTGTTTATGCTGTGACAAGATTTTCATAATGTAGAATTGAAAAAAAGAAATGGCTGTTCATTTGTGGAAACAAGCACAGGTGATTGTGCAGATCAGATCTGTCATTGCTAGGGATCCAAATGCATTTGTGGCTTTTAAAAAAAAAGTGTTTCTGTTCCATTCAGTACATTCCCAGATGAACACATCTCCTTCGGAACTGCTACAAACAAAATTAGGGGAAAAAAGGTCAAACAGTTTTCAGTTGTCATGCCAGAAGCACACTTGAGGCTGCACTGGTAGAAATAATTAATGACACCAGCTTCTGTGACCTCAGCAAATGGACAGGAAATAAGTCCTTATTGATTGGGCAGAGTCAGGGATGGCGCCAGCATGGTGGCCTGTGGCTTTCCTGCAGCAGGGAAGACAGAGGGGGCCATGAAGCTGCAGGTGCTGGGAGCAGTGGTTTCTCAATCTACCAGAAAGCAGGGTGCTTAGAAGTAGCATCAATGTAGCAATTTGTCAACACAAAGGGCAGCTTATGAATTGGCAGAAAGGAAAGGATTTTTATCTGACTACATGACATGTTTCCTTAGCAGTTTCTCTGTGCATTGAAATATAAAATAACCTTGTACCTAATGTGTTTAAAGACTGCTGAAAGAGCAATGTTGAGTATGGAAAGCGCTTATAGTCATGTTGAATGTTCTGTTTGTGAAATTTTCAGTCTGATTTAAAAATGGAGCTTTAAACTGTGTTTTCATTTTCTATATCATGCAAAAGCAGATATTGTATTTTCTTACATTTACCAAGAAATTTACTCAGTTTTCATTTTTGCCAAATAAATGTTACTTCAATCGATTTCTGCTTCAATTCTCTATCATAAAGGATTAAGTGATAGTTCTTTCTCTCTTTCCTCCGTACAGGATTTCATTCCCTGAATGGATGTATAAGAAGTGTTTTAACCTTACTGTGTCAAATGTTAAAGTCCAATTACAGAGAGAATACATGGCATATCAGAAGCCTGCAATCAGACACTGTCTCTATTTTGTTCATAGGAGATGATTTTTGTGGTTTGCATGCTTGCAATCTGAGAACATCGTTGACAAGAAGGCTGAGTTTACATAAATGATCCAGATTGAGACTCAGCTACCTTTCTTCCTTGTGTGGTGTAATTACAGCCCAATCTGGAGACAGCTAGCACAGCAAACAGATTTCATTACATTGCTCTTTCAAACGCTAAGTGGAGTTATTTTAGTTAATTTTTTTTCTCTGTGTTTCTCAAGTGATGTGTCATACACCTTCTGCATAATGGCAAATATTTCACCAACAGGAACATTACTTTTTAAAATGGAATATTTAGTTTCACTTATGAGATACACATCAGGATTTAATGCATTTTCATACCTTGACTAGATTGGACTTCTAGTGCATTTCTTATTTCCAAAAATATTACACTTTCAGTATTCAGTAATTACATGAATAAATCAAACTATTTCAATCCTAAGGAACATTTAGTTTTGAAAAGTAGACAGACAGACAACATTTTTTTTGTTTCAAGATATATTTTATCATTAAGGGTTACCTTTAAAAATCACATGTAACAGTAATTTACAATTTACAAAATTACTATCAACATTAGACTACATATGTCATATATTCTAACCTTATAGCACTCCTTATAATAAATATACTGACAAAAAAGGCAGAAAGAATATAACTAAATTACTAAGATATTCAGCTTCTGATAAAGGTAGGTGGGAAATTTCAAAAACCTAAAAATTGTCAGAATTTACTACTTTAATTTTTCTTTAACAATATTATCTTCTTATCCTAAAATTGCTTGATTTATAGAGGACTTTCTGGCTACAGACACTGTAATGTTTATCATCTGATAAGATACACAAGAGACTTCAGGAGGAGGATCTGCCATGTGAACAGAAATCCTCACATGCAATCTTAATTTTCCTATATTTTCAGGTATCTGAAAATAAGAGTATTTGATATTATATTGTGTTTAGCTTCCACTACAATTAAAAAAAACCATCTGAAATGCAATTTGCTGGATTCTGAGTCTTCAAAATAATTTAAGTACACCAAATGAGATACATGCAAGCACAATTGAACTAGGTGGGAGTTTTGTATGCCTGCCAACTTCATGGGGGAGGTATGTGGCTTGTCACTTTGTGATGACATTGATACTGTTCAATAGCTGCTCATCAACATTGACATTTTGGAAATCATAGTTAATATTGATATAAACTATCTTTAAAAGATTTAAGTTATCTAAACATTAGAATGTTAATAATCTCTAGTCAGTATTGTATAAATACCGCACTCAAATAATACAATGTCCTAATATTGTTTTATAATAATACAATAAAACAAATTATAGAAGGAAAAAAAAAGCTCCTCTTGATCCTTGTGCAGCAGCATTCCATAACGCATAGAACACGTACTAGATGAAGGGAAGCTGCCATTGCTACAAAATCTAGTAGCAGTAAGAATGCTTGTAAAGAAAATGACCATTTCCTCATGGAAATAACTTTATTTTAGAGATGTGTATGGATTTCTCTGGATAGGCTGAAAAAAATACATTAGTGGGCAATATCAAGTTTTACTGAAGTGTTCAATGAAAAACATCTGTCAATTAAACTACAGGAAGCTGAGGACATTTGAATAGATTTTTTGTAATGCCTTACACTGCAATTTGATGGCAAAATCACAATCACAAAATCACAAGCTCACTTCTAATCAAGTTTTCTTGCCCTTATATGTAAACCAATACATGGTTCAATATGTAACTGAAGATTAAATAGGACAAGCAAGTCAATTATGTAAATAAGGATAAGTAAAAAATAAAAGATACAGTCCATTTGCAAGTCATGTAAGATCTTCCATTCAAAGTTTGCAGATGTGTGCCCTAAGATTTCTACCTATTTGTAGGATTTTTATATCTGGTTTTATATTTAAGGCATTGGAATCCTACAGGCAAATCATAATCCTGATCTCCTGAATTTATGATGGTTTCTTTCAGCAAACTATTCTATCAACTATTTTAGAAAACATCAGGTGGCTCAGTTCTGTTGGGATTGTGTTAGAAATCACTCCACTTCCTGAATTATGCTTTTCAGTCTGTAACAGTGTAATCAGTACAGGCAAACTGCAGAATCTGATCCATTTTGTAAATCTGTTAAGATAGTCAGCTGAAACCTAACCAAAACAATCAGTGATGCACTACTAGAAAATGCAGCATATTCTTTGCTAACACATCTCTAAATCCTACCCACTTCTTTTGCTAGCTTTCAATGGCAGCTTATTTTCCTGAGAAAGGGACACTATTTCGATGGAACATACAGGTTTTTTTATTCCATGTTTCCATTAAAGCACCTAGTAATGAAAGTGCCTTTGGTTACTTGTGTCAGCCATTAGGAATGGTATCTTATTCTGATAGACTTGGGGGTGAAACCAAGTGTTTTCCTAAATAGTTATTATCAAGGGACTCATAAATACTTCTGTTATTAGGTCAACCTATCCACTCCTCTATGCCCAACAGGACATCAATATCCTTTTTGTTTATTGAAGGATTGTTAAGAAATGAAATCTTCAAGGACTGCCTCTAACAGTCCATCCTCTATTCTATAAAGTGTTTGAATGCAGTACACAAGTTGGTGGCCTTGATCACATAAATTAATGTGCCTTAAATCTAAGTAAAAGAAAAATTAAGCAGGAATGAATACACATTCACATAAAATATGTTGGCTTTATAATTGTTTTTCATATTCTTCTAACATTACTGATATGCTATATAAAATTTATCCTCTGCATTAGTCAAAAGAATACTTTGGCTCCCCCATGTGTAACAGATTTTCTCACTTCCACAAAATTTGAATTTCTGAATAAGTTACCTTAAGGCCTTTTTTAATACTTGTGTTTGAATAATTCTTCAATTTTTAAAAATAATATAGTTTTGGTTTTTAAGTAAGTTTATACTTGTCAATAGGGACGCGGCGGTGCTGCGGGTTAAACCACTGAGCTGCTGAGCTTGCCGATCAGAAGGTCGGTGGTTCAAATCCGCGTGACGGGGTGAGCTCCCGTTACTAGTCCCAGCTCCTGCCAACCTAGCAGTTCGAAAACATGCAAATGTGAGTAGATTAATAGGTACCGCTTCGGTGGGCAGGTAACGGCATTCTGTGTAGTCATGCCGGCCACATGACCACGGAAGTGTCTACGGACAAACGCCAGCTCTTTGGCTTTGAAACGGAGATGAGCACCGCCCCCTAGAGTCGGACACGACTGGACTTAATGTCAAGGGAAACCTTTACCTTTACTATACTTGTCAATAATACATTATTTGATTGTATAAGCTGTGCTGCTTGATAAAGTACAACATTCTGTGACCACCACCCAACCACTTAAAATATTTTGCTTGTTTCAATATAAAATTTGATAGTTTTGAAAAATTGAGGATGGGGATAGACAGAATTTTATCTCCTCTCCAACCAATGAAACTGATGGGAAGATTTATGTACATTACAGTATGTAAACAACCTGTAGAATCATCACAAGTTGTGGTGATTGCCACTAGTTTGGATGATTTTAAAAGGGGATTGGATAAATTCATAGAGGACAGTCTATAAAGTTATTAGTCTTGAAATTCACTGTTATCTCCAGATTTCAAGCAATAGCTGCAAGGGAACAATGGCAGGAGACGGTTGTATCTCCATCTTGGTGTTGTGAGTACCTTGAAAGACTTTGGTTAGTCAGCGTGTGAAATAAAATGCTGGTCTGAGATGGGATTTTGCCTGATATAATATAGATATTCTTATGCTTAGCCTGTACTTGGATGATTGTGCTATGTCCACTCGCTATTTGAAGACCAATGAAGTAAATTACCTCCCTTTTTTAATAATGCAAAAGGGTCTACAAAGGTTGCTTCAAAGAGAAAGGAAAATACATTTATTGAACCTTTTTTGCAGCTTCTCTTTTTGAAAAATATTTGAGATTTCAGGAAAAATTCTCCAACTTCATTTTGTATTTCTGGTAGGTTCTCATCTGAGCCTATTTTCTATTCATATACACACAGACCCTTCTCTGTTCTAGTATTTATAACCTACTAAACAATGACAACATGCAGCAGTAAAAGGTATGCATTTCATATGCAAATTAGTAGCAATAATTTTACACAACTGCTAACTTGCTTGCATCATTATGTTAACAGCAGCATAACAAAGTGAATACCACAAGGAATGTTACCAAAGTGTGCTTTTCTCTGAGAAAGACTGCCCTCCTCTTCACATTTTACTGTAGTTAATATTGCAGTTTATTCATTGATGACAAATAAGAAATATACAGGCTGTATTCATATTCATAAAAGCTTTGAGAATACAACTTTACTATTACATTCGCATCCCAATCCTAAATGGTTCTGCCAGCACATCTCCTTACAGTGATAAATGATTGTATTACAATTATGTACAATTATTTGTCTAGTCTGGATTTCACATAAAGCACAAATAAATGAAAAACAGTAGCACGGTTATATATAGTAATAGTGAACTAAGACGTTTCAATATGGATTTTTATATAATCAAACCCACTATCCTCACACTTTGTGTTTGGTCAAGTACAAAAATATGTAAGGGGGTGGGGTCTTTCAAAAGTTAAAAAAACAGTGGACAGAGCATGCTCAGTAGCAATGTAACTGTAGCTGAGATGAAAAACCAGATAGGAGGAAATCAGGTATCTGGAAGAATGGTACCCTGAAAGGAATAGTGGAGGGAGGGAGGGAGATCTCACTTGTATAATCTATAATGTTAAGAAGGCAGCAAGAGTAAAGAGCAAACAGGACATCTCAGTCAGAAGCTAATATATTCAGGAAGTTTGAATTATTTTATCATACTGATAGATTTTATGTTTCTTTCTTTTCAAGGCATGCTGACTCTACACTCACACCAGGTGGCCAAAGATTTTTATTAAGTTATACAACTGCGCAAAATTTTAATTAGATTTGTTGTTTCACTGTTGTACTGTTTTCCTTTTTTTCCTGATAACAAAACGTTGAACCAAACTATTTTTCTTCTTCTATGTAAAGGCTGGTCAAAGACTAATAAAGATATTTGAATTGGAATTTATCTTTGCAATTGACAAGTCCAAAGCCAGTTGAGGATATGCACAATTTGGGGCCACAGTACTCAAACATTATTTGGTCAAATTAGTCAAGGATATGTACAGTATGTATCAAAGCATGAAATCACAATTTTGACAATGTTAGTATGAAAAATGTACAATATGTTTCATATTTAAATGTCTATATTATAAATATAAAGCTTCACATTGGTAGCTTTAACTGGTTTACTTCAGTAAGATTACATTTATTTTTTGCAAATAACTTTAAATTTTTAATTGAAATAAACCAGTGGTTCCACAGGGCCCTTAGAGCACTTCTGGAATATCCTATTAGACTTCCCTTCTCCCACAGTATGGAATTCATTGGCGTAACTATAAAAAAAGATTTGAAGGAAAGAAAAATACTTGGGCATGCACAGGGACACTCACTTAGCATCTGTCTGCAACTCAAGCCATATATCTCTTTCCTACAAGTGTGCGACTGCCCTCCCTGATTTAAGGAATTGCATATAGGTGTGTCCTCACTCCAAAACATATTTTCGCCTTCAAATCCAAAGCTCTGCATTGCCCTAGAACACCATTAACATTGCAAGGCAAGCACTGTGGCAATTATATAAACTAAGAATCTGGCTAGAATAAAAATGTGGCAAGACCACAGACCAATAGCTGAAGGTATATTCTCCACTGTTGATGTCCTTTCAGTAGGCATTACATACTACTTGGCTCCATACTGAATTAGGAGTAGACAACACTCCTTGGTTGTCTTGACACCTTGGAGGCTGTCTGTAAAGAGCCAAAATAATATAGTTCCATTATTTGATCTTTATAATATAACTGTAGGTTTCTTTGTAGTCTACAATCCCTTTCAATGGCAAATTTTCAGGCTTTCTTTGCACTCTCAGAAAGTGAAGTTTCCCTGACTCCTCCAAATGAAATATTTACAAAGCAAAAATGCTACAGATTTTCACTATGAAAATTTTGGAATGAGATTATTCTTGTTACAGTAGTCCTTTAGAAGTGATAATTGCTTATTTAATTATGATTCTTTAAAAATTCTCCTTGAATTACTGCTCAATTACAAGTTTTTTTTTTGCCTTTCAGTATCTAAGAGTAGTTTAACTAAGGGCATGGAAAAGGAAGAAGAAAATGCTTCTGAATAAATGCTTTGGTAACAAACATCCCAAAATTTTGTTTTATAGATATGAAAATCAAACCTACAAATACTGGGCAGTCTATCTGAAATAGCCTTGCATATTATTTCCTTTCAATCTTAGAGAAAAAATAAAATAACATTCTGGATGGGTAACTAAGATCCTGCAGGGTCCCTTCTGGGCCTAAGTCCCTAATAGCAGCAGTGCCTGAGGCTAATACTGCATTGTAGAAATTAGATGTAGTTCAAACTGGATTTTTTTTTGGTTGTTTATTTCAGAAGCATAGTGGGTTTACAGAAATCTGCCTTTTTTTCTATTTTGTGCATCCATGTTTTGCTAAATATCACAATGTAAAACATTTTCAGGTTAACAAAAACTGCAGAACTAAATACAACTATTTTAATAGGCTAATTATACCTCAAATTAAAGACACACCTAAGGTTGTGTGTCACAACAGATGTGCCACACATCTATTCCTTTAATACATGTGAAGGTGAAAAATATATCCTAACAAGTACAGCTTATCATGCAGGGGTAAGGAAAATTATAATCATTACTAAAATCCATTGCCTAAAGACTGGCTTTCAGTAGATTAAGTTGTTGATATTTTAAAGCTAAATCACCTTGAGTCTTGGTTTATAATATAATATTAAAATGTATTCATTATAATGCTCAGAGTTTGGAAAATATATACATGACATTTGCCATACTAATGCCCCAAGGCAGCTAGTTGACCATTTCTGTCTTAGATGAAGTAATGTACATTTTGGATGTTGACAAAGTAAGTCATAAATTTGACTGAAGGGAGAATATAAGGATGAGGAATTTCTGGATTCTAGAATACAAAGTGACAGTCAAAGAAACAAATGAATTGTTTAGACAGTTAACAGTAAAAGATGGATTTTAAATTAGGGAGCTCTACCGGGAAAAAAGACAACACAAAACAGTAAGAATAGACACCAGCACACAAAATATATGGTCATGGTATTCTACAATATAAATTTACCATGTTAGAATAATACATAGACAAAATTTATTTTCATCCCTTTTATAACAACTAATTATTGTACATATGGGAAATGTAGGCTAAAGTAGAGATCCCTACACTTACCCACAGGCTTTCTTTTGATAAAAGTGGTTAGAAGCAGCTATCATAACCAACAGCTAAAAGAACACACTGGCTCTACTGGCATGTATTTTAAGCAAAAAATCTTGGCTAATTACCACAGTCATGTATGATTTTCTGTTCCATATGGCATTTAAGCCAAGCATTACAGCTTCTTTGTCACCAAGACCTGCCATTTAACATTTTGATTATAAAAGCCACTAATTTTGCTTTAAAGAGCTGAGGACAATGGCAGAAGTTAAATGGCTCTGTTATTCAAGCTTCTTAGTTTAGTAACTAATGCAAATATAGCCACAGATTCTGCAGCAGTACCTGGCTTCTAGCGGCAAGGAATAAGAAAGCTGCTATGACTTCCTCTGAACTGCTGCAAGAATGTGTAAGAGGAAGAACAGAAATATTTCATACTTCAAGTAGTAATTCCTTAGGATAGATAAACTTTAAAACATACAGTACTGCCCCAGAAAAAAGCTGTCATCCCCAATGGGAGGAACTTTCCTCCAATAACCAGAATGTAGCATAAGTGTTCCAAATGTGTCTATACCTAAACATGTACAGTGTTCAAATTTTACTTTTATTGCTGAATAATTATAATAGATTATGCATATTTCTATGCATCAAATGCATATGAAAATAATAGATTAAATAAGCAAACGATGGGAGAGTCCTTCAAAGTTTGATGCAAGCTTCCCGGAACAGAGAAAAAAATCTTTTGCCAGGATGTACATGAATCTTTATGTAAATAATATTGATGTCCAGATGTAAACAAAAATTCACGAAGGTTAATAAATTCTAGTTTCTGAAAAACATAATGGAATTGTGGAATATTCAAAAAAGTGTATTTCACAGTTGATACACTCTGAATAATACAGAGAAATTTAATCAACATAATTATAAAAACTAGAATATAAAGAGCATCCAAGAACAATGACCACTTTTCTTAGCAATTTATATGAAATAACTATTGTATTTGACACTTAAGAGTACTATAATCAACATAAAAAAGAATGAATGTTGAACTGTGAGGTTCTTGGTGTTCTCTGAGCTTGGTTGTTTGCTTGCAAACATTTCACTACCCAACTAGGTAACATTACACAACTTGATGATATTGCCTAGTTGGGTAATGAAGCATCTGCAAGCAAACAACCAAGGTCAGAGAGCACCAAGAACCCCATGACCAACGTAATTCTGGAGTCCCTCACCAGAGAGGTTGCAATCCAAACTTTTACAGAAAGAAGAAAATGCAGCAAGGGTATTAGTATTATGTAAAACTGTATATATATTTATATACAATTCAGGGCAAGCATACAAATATTTATTAAGGCCCTCTGCACTCAGTGGGCTTACAGCAGCTAGGTGTATAGAGTTGTTTAGTTTTAGTTTCAATATCTAATGGGACCTAAGACCTCATGAAAAAGCCAACATTTAAGTTCAAATCTGAAGGGAGGATTCACCTTCCATAAACCTTTTTTTATAGAGATACATGTTATAACAGTAACACAGTAATAAGTACTTATTTATATATTTCTGTTTATAAAGGTCTACTACATTGTGAAGTTTGGGTCGGGGGAAGCAAACGATGCTACACACGATATTATCACACAATATTATCTTTCACGTGCTCCTGCTTTCTCAAGATGCGCCTGTACACGTGTAGGCGAATTCTTCTACTTTTTCGCTCACAAATCGGTGCGTTACAAGCAAGAATGGCAACAGCTGAAAGACTCAAAAAACCCTGCCATGTACGGAGGAAACAGAAGCGAGCGGGGAAAGCAGCCCTATGCTTACTATTCGCTTATGGCGGAGTCTCCCGTCCTGTGCCCTATAGAGGGTCAGCCTGCCCAAAGAAGCAGCACTTACGGCGCCACAACCATTTCTTTTTCCACCCCAGGGAAACCCCATCCCTGCCTAGGGACTCTATAACGCGGCCTCCGAGATCAGGGAGGACGCAGCCACCGGTGGCTTTGCTGGAGGAGCTTGTGGTGGAGTCCACCGTGGGAAGGGAGGGAGGGAGGGGGAAGGCGGGGCGGAAGCGGAGAGAAAGAGCACGAGAGTGACAGAGTGTCCCTAACGGCTTTATCCACCAGCCCATAGCCGCGGGGACGTGGGCGGGGCTCTAAGTGCACGCGGGAGGAGGGGGGTTCCGTGCATGCGTGTGGAACCGAAGAGGGCACTGCATTCTCTCTCTCTCTCTCTCTCTCTTTCTCTCGAGCGCGCGCGCGGCGGCGGCAATGCCCGGACCTCGTCAACCCGCCCCCCTCTTCCCTCCCCTGCACATTCTGTGTCCCGGGTGGCCGCAGCGGTTCCTCGGGGCCCAGTGTCCTTGTGCGGAAATGACACACGGTCCCGTCACGTCACGCGAGAGCGCAGCGCGCGGACCCTCTCGCACACACAGATACACGCGCGCACACTCACACACACTCACACAAAGCGCTAAGGGGGAGGGAAAGCTGGGGGAGCCAGACACGGCCGCTCTTTTTTAAAAACACAAACCCACCCGAGACCAAGAGACCAGGTGTCCCCACCCTCCTTTTTTCCACAGTGCCTAAGACGGAGCCAGGTAAGCCCCTTCCCTCTCCCAACTTTCTCAGCTCGGGCCCCAAGGCGGCCCGCGCGTTGCATCGCTGCGGTGCGCTGCAGGGATGACTCGCTCCACGGCTCGGAGAGCGGCGCGTCGGGCGGTCTCCCCTGCCCGCGCAGAGCGGCTGTGGGAGCCATGGCCGCGCTCTCCGACTGGCGCGGCCGGGCAGCCCGGGCGCCACCGCCGTCGGAAGGAAGGAAAGGGTATTTCCCCTCCTGCCAGGCTTCCAGCCGCACAGAGAGGGGCTACGGTGGGGTGAGGGGGGGAGCCTTGCGGCAGCTGCCGCGATGACGGGAAGGGGGACGCGCTGCTAAGAGGGCTGGTTTGAAAACGCGCTTTAGCGGGTAACGAGCAAGCCCAGCCGTGGCCCCAGTCCGCCTTCTCTCCAGTTGCTTCAAGTCCCACCTCCGCCGTTCCTGTTGCCTAGAAACTGCTCCCCGGATGGCAACGGGATCCTCTTTTGCGGCTACTCGCAGGGCCTGGGGTGGCACCGTTGCCGCCGCTGCTGACTGTAGCAGTCTCGGGGCTTAAGTTTTAAAGTTTCTCTCCTTGCCAGTCAAGTTGTGAGGCAAGGGAAAGGAGCGGGGAGGGGGAGGGAATAAATCCCTCTCGTCGGCCATTTGGTGTGGGGAAGAGAATAGCCACGTGACCCGAAGCACAGTCTCGCGCTCGTGTAAGGGGAGGGGTGCTGAATGTCCTCGCGCCTCGTGTTAGTTTACCTTATTGGGCGATTTCCTAGCCTGGATGGTTCTTTTAGGATAGCGCTCGGCTTAGTCCTCATAGTCGAATTGGCCAGAGACATAGAAGTAGCTTGGGGAGCGTAGCCAGGTTGATAGCAGCTCAGAGGAGCAAGCAACGACTCCGTGGCAAACTTTTGTGACAAACGGGCCTGTTCTATTAAATAAGGGAGAACTTGCTGAAAGGGTACAGCGGATGGTGCTGGCAGAAATAGGAACTTGATAGGATTGGAAGCAGTGGGATCAATGTCATATGCCACTGTCTCCAGAGAACAGGAGAGTGAATGAACAAGCATGGTTGATGTCCCATTGCCCCCAGTTGCTCAAGCATCTGCATTGTCTAGAGGGTAGAACAGAGCAATGAGGGTTGAATGCCCAGTACCTACTTCCAGATGCCACACATCACATGGCACGTAGGCAAACAACCTGCCTCTTTAGCTATTGCCCCTGTTCTCTCTTGCTGTCCTGAATTTTTTATTACTGTCAGCTCAACAGGTGCAAGCTTTGTAGCTATGGCTAAGGTTAGATTCATATGAGGAAAAGAGGACCTCATAAGAGTTGTTGCTAAAGGCTTCCCAACAGGGATCTGCACCAGCGTCTTCAAAGAGTAGGACACGTTTTTAATTCCTTATGAACCCATTCAAATTTCATGTGGTGAAAAAACATCTCCATTTGCTTGCTTCTGGTTTGCAGTGATGGCTGTAATCCCCAGTAAGCAAGCGAAGGCGGCTACTTTTTGCACCTGCCATTTCCTTTGGTGCTCAGATAGGTATCGTCATCAGTGCTTGGAGAGAATGATATTTTCACTTCTGTGGGGTACTCACCTAAGAGAATCAAGCTACCTGGGAACTCTTGTTATGACAGCTGATGTTTATCAGCACTCACTATTCAGGTATATGCCAGTGGCAGGGTGACTTTGGAATGACAGGGCAAGTAACACTCAAGACAGTTGGCTTTTTTCTCCTTGTCCCCTCATTCTTCCAAGAACCCTGTAGCTGCTTGAAGAAAATACACATTTTAAAAGCTTGGTATGGTTTTCTTTATTATCCTGTTAGATTATAGTAGTACAGTAGTATACTTAGCAGGAGTGACAGTATAGGAATATAGAAGAGAATTTAGGAGATGGAAAGTGGCTAATGATAGGCTTCCTTACAAATTACAGGTGTTAATATCTTCTTTATGGCATTTGTGTAAGCATGAATAGAAACAGTCATAACTGTTTGCTGTACAAGTTTATGAAGCAATTTATAATTGTTTTGAAGCAATTTATAATACCATGTTGGATGCTATGAAACCTTGGATGGATCCTTTCCCTATGAAATGTGCATAAGTCCATAGCCTAAAGAATTGCATTATAATACAAAGGCATAAGACATTATTCTTGAAAAGTAAATGGTTTAATGTTAATGCCCTCTGAAATTCTTTGTAAACCACCGGTTTGCACCATCTCCCTTTCCTTTTTTTTTTAATAGTAATTTTGTTAAGGATTATAAATGCAACAGTAAAAACTAATACAAACTAAAAAATATAAGAATAAAAAGAAAAAGTAAAACGTGCAGAAAAGAAAGGGAAACGGAAAAAATAGAGAAATAGAAAAGAAAGAAAAAATAATATAGTAAAGAAAAATAAAAGGAAAATATAAAGAAATGACTTCCCACCTTCATCACATGTATAAACAATTTTAGTAACTTACCATCTTCTGTTAAAATATAGCATCTCTTATCTATAAAGAAATCCATAAAACCTCGTCATTTCAGTCCTGATGTCAGTAAAAGCCCATTAAGGGTTACCAGAGATAACAACATATCTATTTAGCCTTGATCAAATAAACCAACTGTATATTCTTTTTGCTTCTAACAATCTTAATCTTTAGCCCATTCAAATTATGTTGTAGAACTTGATTTCTTTCCATTTTTCCCTTGTCCCTTCTCACAAAATTCTTCAAAACTTTAACAAGTCTCTTTTGTAAATTCAATATAGGAAAATTATCCAGCTCAATCTCTCAGTTTGTTGTTTGTATATCCTTTTTAATTATTAAAATATCAGCTGGTTTCTTTTGCATGTCCAGTGTAACATCTTTTTCCATGTCATTCTTATAACCTGTCATTTTTAAATCCACTTTCAACTCAGTCTCGATCTTGTCAAGTAGAGTTTGTTCCTCTTCCATAACATGTTTTAGACACAGTCTATCTATAAAGGCAGACACACTCTTAAAATTAACTTATGGGTCCATTGTTCAAATACTCCTTCAGTATGTCTAGTGTTAAAGTATTTTGTTTCGTTCTGTATTAGTAAGTCAAATTTAAATGTTCTTCTTTAATTTTAATCTTTAGTTCTTTCTAGTTCCCTCTTTGTTGTTGTTGTTTATTCGTTCAGTCACTTCCGATTCTTCGTGACTTCATGGACCAGCCCACGCCAGAGCTTCCTGTCGGTCGTCAACACCCACAGCTCCCCCAGGGACGAGTCCGTCACCTCTAGAATATCATCCATCCATCTTGGCCTTGGTCGGCCACTCTTCCTTTTGCCTTCCACTCTCCCTAGCATCAGCATCTTCTCCAGGGTGTCCTGTCTTCTCATTATGTGGCCAAAGTATTTCAGTTTTGCCTTTAATATCATTCCCTCAAGTGAGCAGTCTGGCTTTATTTCCTGGAGTATGGACTGGTTTGATCTTCTTGTATTCCAAGGCCCTCTCAGAATTTTCCTCCAACACCACAGTTCAAAAGCATCGATCTTCCTTCTCTCAGCCTTCCTTATGGTCCAGCTCTTGCAGCCATATGTTACTACTGGGAATACCATTGCTTTAACTATGCGGACCTTTGTTATCAGTGTGATGTCTCTGCTCTTAACTATTTTATTGAGATTTGTCATTGCTCTTCTTCCAAGGATTAAACGTCTTCTGATTTCCTGACTGCAGTCAGCATCTGCAGTAATCTTTGCACCTAGAAATACAAAGTCTTTCACTGCCACTACGTTTTCTGCCTCTATTTGCCAGTTATCAATCAAGCTGGTTGCCATAATCTTGGTTTTTTTGAGGTTTAGCTGCAAGCCAGCTTTTGTACTTTCTTCTTTCACCTTCATCATAAGGCTCCTCAGTTCCTCTTCGCTTTCAGCCATCAGAGTAGTATCATCTGCATATCTGAGATTGTTAATGTTTCTTCCAGCGATTTTAACTCCAGCCTTGGATTCCTCAAGCCCAGCACGTCACATGATGTGTTCTGCGTACAAGTTGAATAGGTAGGGTGAGAGTATACAGCCCTGCCGTACTCCTTTCCCAATCTTAAACCAGTCCGTTGTTCCGTGGTCTGTTCTTACTGTTGCTACTTGGTCATTATACAGATTTTTCAGGAGGCAGACAAGATGACTTGGCATCCCGATACCGCTAAGAACTTGCCACAATTTGTTATGGTCCACGCAGTCAAAGGCTTTAGAATAGTCAATAAAACAGAAATAGATGTTTTTCTGAAACTCACTGGCTTTTTCCATTATCCAGTAGATATTGGCGATTTGGTCCCTAGTTCCTCTGCCTTTTCTAAACCCAGCTTGTACATCTGGCAATTCTCGCTCCATGAATTGCTGAAGTCTACCTTGCAGGATCTTGAGCATTACCTTACTGGCATGTGAAATGAGTGCCACAGTTTGATAGAGTTCCCTCTAGTGTCCAATTTTTAAAGTCCTATCTTTTTTTTTAAATCAAAAGCATTTTTCCATGGGAAGTATTCTTTATAATTAATTTCAAAATCTTATTTCAAATTTATCAGGATCCTTAGTCCATTTGTAAGTTTCTAAAATCAAAGTTTTAATTATACTTTTGCTGTGTATTAAAAAAAATTTTTTTTTAAGTTCTTAAACTTGTAGTTAAACTTCTCTCACTAAGGATTGAAGGAAACTCACCCAGAGCTGTAAAACTTGTTGATCCAAAGGTTCCTAATAGCTAAAAAGCAGTTAAGTAATTTTCAAAAGTGATTAGAAAAGGAAGTATGTGAACTTAGTGTCCTTTCAAAGGCACCAACTGTGCTTTGAGCAAGATGGTTATTCCCTCATCTCCCAGCACTCTAAAACCACCAGAGTCCACTGTCGTGCGGACTCCTCTCAAGGAGCAACTGTCAGGAGCACTTGTGGACAATCTCAAGTCCTCTCCTTCTCTGGAGAGGAATTATCAAAGAGCCGGTCTATTCACCAGCTCTTCATTCCACCGTGGTTGTCAGCTCCACTTTTCGTGGAGCTGTCTTCAGTCCATGATTTCTTCCCCATTTCCCTTTCCAATGGAGCAGTAATTTAGAATTAAAATTCTATGACTGCTCATATACTACTTTTTCCCATTGTTAATTGAACCATGGTTATTACTTTGTGGTTTGTACAACACACTAAATTACAAAGTAACCACATGGAATGGATGCTCACACACTAGACTAAGATGTTGGCTACTTGGTGGCTTTGTATGTTGAGCAAACACAGTGTTTGCCTTTCACCACTGTTGTCTTGGACCTGTCTGTTAAGTTTTCTGAGATCTCCAGTTGAGATGAAACTTACTTGCAGAGTTTTGGTATCTTTTGTAAGGAATAGGACAATATTGTAATTATAGAAACTTTTAAAAGCTGTTTGGATGAGTGAGAAGGGTAGCAAGAGATACATACAGGGATCACTGCAGAAATATCTTAAGTTCATTTGTAACCATTTTATGCAATTCAGCTGTAAATGTGAAAGGGATGTGTATGCCTTTCAAAGATGGTAGTAAGCCGTATAAGCAAAGCTCTGAAATCCCACAAATGCAAGTTCCAGGACAACTCCAAATAAATTGGGAGGAGTCTGTTCCTGGTGTCATAACCAATGTACCTAGAATCTCCCTTTGACCTTTCAACTGAATATATTAAAGTGAGGAATAAAACAGACTGAAACTGTATGCAGAGACTTGGAGGGAAGGTAGAGGTTCTCTGTGCATCCTACACACTTGTTCCTTATGAATGCAAGTCTGATCACCTAAATAAAGCTTGAGGAAGACAAGGAATCATCCATGAATGAACCTAACTTTTAAAAGAAGTAATTCTGTAGAGGAAAACAGTTACGAGTTGTCAGATACTGGTTTATTAGCCAACTGTGTGTGCATTTAGGTAAACAAACTGCTTGGTCTATATTTATGTTGCATAATCTAAAGAAACTTTTAACCAGTTTTCCATTAATAGGGTTATGTCAAATCCTGGTGGCATTTCAACCCACCATTTAACTGTGTTGGAATATAATTAGAAAATGCTTATTTGGTGTCAAGAGCAATGACAGATGTGTATAGCTTAATACACAATGACTTTATAGTCGTTGAACAGGCAAAGACTTCACGTTGATTATTCGCCATCAGACATACATGATTGCTAAAGCCTTACCAGGAAGAAAGGAAGGAGCATTTGCATTGTTCCCTCCCTGTCTATTTAAAACACACATAAAGGAATGCTTTTATGTTGTAATAAATGAAAAAGAATACATTTAGAGCAATTCCAGAAGATTTGAAGATGCAAGCCTCTGACCATTCCTACTGCACACTCCTATTGTTTCTTTTTGATATTGGAAAGTGTTTATCTCAACAGGTAGGGGCTGTAGGATTGCAGCTTAAGTAATTGGAATAAATGTAAAATAATCCCTTTTCTGACAATATCCTAGTGAACTAATTGTTCAAAAGGAATTGAATAGATCAAATGTATTTGTACTTATTCAGAAGTAATTGCTAGATAAATAAGTAGAGTACTGCAGCTGAAACTGTTGGGTTTAAATTGTCTCCTATAGCTGCACAATTAATTCCAAGCAAGCATAGGATTGCACTATGATATGCTAGAAAAAAAGGTGTTCAGAGGAAAAAAAACTGATGTAGAGGGTCTGATGCAAGCTTAACAATTAAGTCAGTTTAAAAATAACAACAACAAAGAGTTAAGAGTTTCAAGCAAATGTTGGTTTCTTGAATGCAAAGTTCTTTTTATGGAAAGAATTGTTCCAACTCTCTTTCAAATGTTAGTTTCTTGAATGCAAAGATCTTTTTTATGGAACAAATTGTTCCAAGTCTTTATCTTTACCTAAAACCTGATCTATAAAGCTTGATACTCCTGTAATAAAATGAGAAATAAGACAGAAGAAAAAAGAATCAGTATCTCTTCCCCCACTGACTTCCATTGTGGAAAATCCACTTAACTGAAATGACTTTAATGGAAGAAGTCTCATTCACAGGAAGACTCAGTTGGATCCAAGTCTGTCATGAAAATACACACACACATACACACACACACACAATTAATTTATTATGCTTAGATTAGGACTATCTGTGTTGCTAGTCTCTGAAAGAACCAGCATACTTATTTCATACAGCTTTGATGAAATTTCACACCAATTCTTTACATCCTTAATAATATTAATTCAGGACTCAACCCATATATTTTATCCTAGCCCACCAAATAGCAAGAGCAAAAGTTGCCCGTGCATAGAATCATATTCATTATTATCTAAAACTTAAGTATGGCCTAGAACTTGATGTACATTTTACATATGTACCAGAGATGCTAGATTTGGGTTCATGGATTTATACTGTGCTTATGCTTTGTCTTCTATTTTTTTCTTGTGATGTTAATGTAGAGAAACAGAATATGAATTCAGCTGAACTGTTTGATGATGAAGACAATACTGAAGGTACTGTTCTTTAAATATATTTTCTTATCAAATTATATTTATGTAACCAAACCCAATATTTATCTTTCACTTTCCTTTAATGTTTTTTTTTATTTTTCTGACTTGTTTTTACATTGTGAAAAGATTTCACACATGAAATAGATTTCATATATGTTCAGTTCTAAAAAAAATAGATGATAACCAGACATTTTTATTATGGAGAAAGCATTGGTAAAATTATGATTGGTAGATTTGGTGGTTCCTTGGTAAAATCTTGATCGTTCTGATTTCCCATATGAGTAATATTAAATATGCCTGATGGCAGATATGGAAGAAATTTTTCAACCTGAAAGTCAAATTGAGTCCAGACAAGCATTTGAGGCACGGGGTATGGTCCAAAATGGATAGAACCATGTTTCAAAGTGGGCAACACTACCTTACTGTAGACATATAACCTCAAGCATACATTCATAAGCAAGACACTGAATTCACAAACTGCATTTGCATATTAACTGTAATCATTGTCATTGGAGAGTGATTTAAAGCCTGATTGCAGCTGGGGTAGGAGTGGTATTTAGAGGATGGTTATAATATTTGAAGTGAAAAGGTTAGATTTTTTTTTCTTTCCAACAGTGCCCTCTGTCTTCTCCATTATTATTAGCTTAACACATTGCCAGAAACTGAGTTTGATCTGAAGCCTTGCAGAGACTGTAAAATTCTCCCTTTTATGCAGTCAGTTGTGTTGCTGTTGTGTGTGTGTTTTTTTTTTTAGAGATCAGCTTTTCCCTATGGATGGGAGCTACCTGAAAGTGGGGGGCAATCAGGGCCTGGAGGAAAGGGTAGAGTTTGAGGAGAAAGAACGGGCCTACCAGATGTTTTGCAGACAAGATGAGGGTCCATAGCATACCATAATTAGTCCATAGTCTGGACATTCCCATGCCTTCTCCATAGTATGTAATAGGAATCTGCATGAAATTGAAAATATGTTTTGTTTCAAACTTGGAACAAAACTCACATTCCAGGAATTCTACTAAAATATTTTGGATGGGCTAGGGTTTGGCAAAAAACAAACTTTTTTATTGTTTCAGGCTTCAGATGAAACAAATCTGGAGGTCCAGGATCCTGGAGTGATTATGCAGGCTGATAGGGCAAGGCTAGTGGATGTCACCCCTCCACTTACCTCTTCCCTTCAGCCACTCCCAGTACAGCATATCTCACCAGCCCATCCTCTCCTCCTTCTTCCCAGTACCTTCCTTTCCCTGTCTCACTTTAGCCTCCTGTATCTCACCATGGCATATCACACCAGACAACCCACCTTTCTGATCTTCCCAGCAGCTTCCCACCCAAAACCAGCTATTTTGTGTACCAAACAGTTCATACATGGAACCTTTTGCCCATAATAATATGGTTAGTGTTATATATCATATCAAAACACCTGCCTGGAATCAGTAGCCTAATGAATTTCCTATCTGTGATGCCTTTGTTACTATTTTTCTTTAAATTAGGTGTTAAAAATATTATGAAAGTAGAAACTGATAAAGAAGATGAAGTGCTAGACTGCTCTGTAATTTCAAGACCTGAAAAAAATTCACTGGATGGTTTAATAACTTGCCTACAAGACATCAACAAACGAAAACGGACTTCATTTGGTTTTGATGGCTCAGGGAGCCACCAAGAAATCCTGCCAAGTGTGAAAAAAAGAGGCCTTACACAAGAGGTGACTCCTTTACATATGGCTATTTAGAGCATCTTAAATTTATGATTTACCCTTCCAGGATTATTGATACATTTATATCAAATGGTGAAATATATTGTCCAGATTGAGATAATTTTTGCTGTGAAGTTCATAACTTGCATTATGGAAGTAACTACTGTATATACATGATTATTATATTCAAAAGCTCGAAAGACAAAGATGCACTACAGAGATATTAAACTATTACTGGATAACAACATTTATTTGATATATGAAGTGCACTATGTTGAAGCAGGTTTTGCATATGCAAACCAGTAATTTATTTAAAATGCCAATCTCTTCATATTTTTGTCATTACTATCATTACTGATTAATTTAGGTACTGTTCTGGATTTCATCTACAATAGTATACCTTTGAACATTTGTGCTAGCAAAATTAGCTTATGTATTTTGGTTAACTGAACAGTAATGTTAGGGATGCTTCATAGGTGAAAGTTTAGATTTAGTTTCTGAAACCATACACTAATATTATATTATATTAATATTTTTTGAATTTGCTCCCTCTAAGAGGAATGTTCCATAAGTAGAGCTCTGAGAATGATTTTCATCAGTTCCTTCTTCCTCTTGCAACTTTGTGTCCTTGAAAAATTCTTCAAATTAATTCTGTAGCCTTAGAATTGCCTGATAGTATCACATCCAAGAACTAATCAGACTCAGCCCTGCTTAGCTTTCCAGTCCAGCCAATGTCAGCCACATATTGTCTCAGCTCAACTTGACAGAGACTCCATTTTTTACCTTTGTCTTTTAATGCAAAACCTTCACAATGAAATTTACATAACAAATTAAGATTTAAAAAGTAATATACATCAAAACAATTCAATATATATCCTTTAATGTGCATATGATTGTAAGTTCTGTTCCTGCTTCCGTATAATTTTAAATGAAAAGCTGCATTTGTATGTGTCTGTCTATCCATATTTTAAATGATATTTCAATAGTTTGTACTTGAGTATCTGAATACAAGTCTTGTCTGTTCATATAAAAAGTTGTGTTAAAGTTTTCTAAGTAAAATGTTCCCAAAAAGCAGTCCAGATCAAAATATCACAGAAGAAACATTCCAGAAATATATGCAAAGTGGCACAAATTCAAATTCAAAATTTATTTACAGTCCAAGACCAAGCACAACAAATACAATACAATACAATACAATAACTATAAAAATAAATTTTAAAATTGCAAGAATATTGTTAGCTAACAATTAATAGTATGAGGGAGGAACCAGACGGTTTCTAATAACTATAGCTACATAGAACAATTTTGCAACCTTCTTAGAGGTTTCTGAAGAGTGGTCACCCAGGAGAAGTGTACAGTCTCCTGATCACAATGGCAATTAAAATTATTAACAATTGGAAGTATTAAACCTGATCGCCATTAGGTGTGCAGTGGACCTTTTAATAGCACATGTGAGACAGATTCTACCTCTGAATCTGAAGAGAAACAAGTTTTGCTTTCATGTGGGATGCTTATATATCTACAGTTGTTGCCCCAATTTGGGCCATAGTAAATCGTCTCCTATGTGGAGCATATAAGATTTTATAGAAATATCTAGGGACAGAGCAGGGAGGAGGAGTGATTGTGCCATAAAAGGGATGGGAGACTTCGGCTCTGTCATTTTGGATATCTAGATCCTAAATCTTCTGCTTTAGTTCAGCCAGGGTTTTATCAGGTCCCAAAGTAGGTGATGCTGACAAGGTAAGACCACAATATGCCAAATCGTTATTAATTTGCCTTCTTAGGTTGGAAGAGAACCTATCCAGAAAGGTGAGATGAACTAAGGATTCTCCAGTAGAATTGCTTCAGCCAGAATCTAAGACAACAAAGTACAAAAATATATTTAAGTATTTATTCCACATGTAATTATTGCTGAAATTAGAATAAACAGGTTTTATCAACATACAACATTTAAGAAAGTATCATTGTTTAGCACAAGTGCTCCTCATAGCTTAATCACAACCCTTATTATATGTTGAGTCTTGATGTTATGCAGTCCTGGGTCAGTGAAAGTAAATGGGAGTCTTTCAGCTGTTCCTTCTGGGATAATAACACTTATTTCCTTGTGTTTTTAAGATAGAATGTTCAGTGCCTGTTTGCCTTTGCAGCATTTGAATAAGTATTAGGCTAGTAGAAAAAATCAATATGATCAGATTTTAAAGTGTGAATATTCACATATGTTTTTATGTTTTGCATATTACAATGTGATATTGATGTGAGATAAAATGTGTTTGCAAAATATAGAAATCTGTTGTGTATTGAATTACTGAAGACACACAAGCAATGCAAAATATTAGTATGAATTATGGCCTGCTGGTATATGGAGTAATTCAGGAAATAAAGAGTATCAGACACAAATTTATCTAAGCATTTTGCATTATTTCGATGTCTTCATTAATTCATTATGGTCACTTGCAGCTTCTTTGACATTTCCTCTATTTCTTTTACCAGAAGATAGTTATTTACAAATAGATACTAATTTGGACAGTGTGCTAATTCAGTTGTTACACATGCTGGCTTAGATTTTAAGTGTTCATTCGGTTGTGGAAATTTTTATACTGAATGGGAGATGCCAGTGGTTAAAGGAAATAATATTCCCAGTTCTTACATATCCTCACTGTTCTAAGGGGGAATGTAACCTTGCAGATTTTGGGTGAAACAAGGTACTCTGAAGAAGTAGAGTCAAAATAAGTCACATTTCTTTTCTGCTGGTGATATTAATTAGGATCCAAGCCAGAGTTTATGGTAGGAATATACGGAATGTTTGAAAGGGGCAGTTTGGGAAGCATGTTCACGTGAACAAACCCATTTCTCCTTGAACTGTTAAACAGTTGTTCTCTTCAGAAGGCTTGATGCAGCTGCTTTGAAGGCTTTTCCAATTGAGTCTACATGTAGGAGAGCCATGGAGTCCTTGGTGCTCTCTGAGCCTTGTTGTTTTCTTGCAGACGTTTCATTGCCAGACTAGGCAACATCTTCAGTGCAAAGAGGGAGTGGGCCTTGCTCTCAGTTTATATACTGTGGCTTGCCCTGCTTGTGTTGGTAGGGGTGTTGTTCTCTCCTTGGTTCTTTTATTGGGCTGTTGTTTGCTGCTTGGTTGATTGCCTGAGTTAATAGTTCCTTGATTAGGGTGTATTGTGCTGTTTGATGGTTCATCTGGTGTTAATCCTAGTGTTGATTTTTGCATATCTGGGTGTTGATTACTGGCAAGGGAGTGTACTGGTCTTTTGGTTTTTCTATTATCCCTTTTGAATGGTGTGTAGATGTTGTTTACCTCTATGTGTCTGTTGATGGCTGCTTTGTCTGAGTGCCAGGCTTCTGGGAATTCTCTGCCGTTTTGGATTTGGCTTGGTTTAGGATGCTCACAGTTTCCCAGTTGAAACTATGGTTGAGTCTGTCCATGTATTGTGAGATTAAGGAGTTCTCATTGTGTCTTCTGACTGCTAGTTGGTGTTCGTGGATGTGCTCTGCTAGTCTTCTGCCTGTCCGTCCTACACAGTGGCTGTTACAGTCTTTGCACTGTATGTTGTAAATGACTCCTGTTTTTTCTTCTTGGGCTATTGGGTCTTTTGGGTTGCTTAATATATTTTGAAGAGTTTTAGTTGGTTTCTGTGCTACAGTGATGCCATGTGGTTGTTATAGTCTGTTGGTGGTTTCTGAGATGTTTCTGATGTATGGCAGTGTTAACCTTTTCATAGTTTCTGTTGGTTGGGTTGTAGTGGGTTGGGTGGTGAGGCATTTTTTGATAAAGTTGAGCAGGTATCCATTTTGTTGGAAGATGCTGTACAGATTATCTTTTTCTTTTTTCTGGTGTTCTGGGTTGCTGCAGTGTGTAAGTGCTCATCTGAATAGCATTCTTACACAGCTTCTCTTGTGAGAGGTTGGATTGTTACCTTGGTAATGGAGCACTTGGTTGGTGTGGGTAGCTTTCCTGTAGACTTGTGTTTCTAACTTACCATCATTTCCTCTACTGATGAGGATGTCCAGGAATGGTAATGAGTTGTTGTTTTCTTCCTCCCTTGTGAATTTTATTCCATTAAAGATTGATGGTTTTGTGGGTTTCTTCCAGTTGTTTCTTTTGTATTATGACAGAAGTGTCATCTACATACCGGATCCATACTTTGGGTTGTATGTGTGGGAATGCTATCCTTTCCAGACGCTGCATTACAATCTCTGCTATAAGTCCTGAAATCGGTGATCCCACGGGTATTCCTTTGATCTGTTGGTATATTTCTCCATCAAGCTGAAAGTAGGTTGTAAGGCAGAGGTTGATGAGGTCCATTATCCTGGGTATTTCAATTTTGGTGTATTTGGCTAGGTCAGGTGTGTTGCGCAGAACTGCAGCCATGGATTCTTTCGCTAGTGCCGGGTCTGGATGTGAAGAGAGCTGTAACGTCGAATGATACCATGATCTCATCTTCTATTTTTATGTTTTTGATTTTCTGGAGGCACTGTAGTAGGCAGTGGATAGAATGTTCACTCTCCTCTGTGAGGTGTCGAGTTTCTTTGTAAGCTCTTTAGCTATGTTAAAGCTCTCTTCACATCCATAGACTTTGAGTGACTTTGAGTCAGTCATTCACTCTCAGCCCAACCACCTCATGGGGTTGTTGTTGTATGGAAAATAGTAGGTAGGAGCATTATGTACGTCCCTTGAGTTGCTCAAAATAAAGGGATCATGATCATGATCGTGATGGGTGTATTAAGCAACACTCAGACAACAGTTCCACAGGGTCTACCAGCAAAAGGAAACAGCTGTGTATGTATACAGAGACAACTGGGGAAAGGTTTTGAAGCAGCTGTGGCAAGCCTTCCAGAGGACCCAGCTGTTTTAATGCTTCAGAAAGAGATGCTTTGCTTCTATGCATGTGTTTTATGAGGTGATTCTTTTAAATGTTTTATACAGCCATTATTTATTTAGATATATACTCCACCCTATTATCTCACAATACTCAGAGTGGCTTCCAATAACAAAATCACAAAATAATATTAGAATTTTGAACATTAAAATAACCTTAAAATATTATTAAAAATATAAAAATTCTAAAAATATTTAAAGCCAAATATAACAGGGCCACTTAAATTTCATGGAATGGCTGATAAACTTAGAACTTTACACTTAGAGGAATGTAAATTATGCAAAACTATTATGTAAACAAGATTTTCATATTGATTTGAAAACCATAGGTGGTGCCACACTGATGAAGACATCAGAATTTAAGTTAACATAAGTAAGTCAACAAAAAGAAAGATTTCTATCTTCTTCCTTCTCCTGTAGCTACGTGATTTCTGAATAGGTTCTCTAAGGTGGGCAAACTTCTGAACTATCTGGAATGAGGAACAAGACTGCCGGAGGGAAGAAAAGAGTGAATTTAGTTTAAAAAAAAAACCCTCAGTGTTAAGATTTCTGTAGGTTGAAAATATAGTAGATTTTTTAAATACTTGAATTACAATTAAAATTTGTACATATGGTACTGATGATCAAACTTTCAGTAATTCTTTGAATATGAGTACTAATATGTTTTACATTCCTGTTATATTTTTTATTTTTTGTTTCTTAGATTTATATCCCATCTTTCCTACAGGAACTCAGTGCAGCACACATAGCACTCCCTCCTCCAATTTTTCCCTGAAACTGTAATGCTGTGAAGTAGGTTGGGCCTATAAAGATAAGTGGCCCAGAGTTACCCAATGAGGTTGTGGGTGGCCTAGAACATAGGTCTCCCTGGCCCTGACTTTGGTGAATAAGAATGGCTGTTTTCAGAATGAAACTGAAATTTAAGAATAATGCAAGTTATGGAATGGAAGTTCTTACTGAATGTCTGGAACTCCGTGATTCTGAATGGAGCAAAACATCATAGAATTGTGCAGTTGGAAGTGACTGCAAATATATTGCCTAACCTTCTGCAATTTTCAGGGCAACCAATTAAACCATCCTCAAAAGGTGGCTTTCCAGCTTCTTCTTAAAAACCTCCAGAGATAGAGAAATCACAGCCTTCATAGGTAGATTGTTCCTCTGTTGTATGATCTCATTTAAATATAAGACAATATGTTTTTCCTTATTTAAATAAAATCTAGGTAGCTGCAACTTATACCTGTTATTTCTGGTTCTAGCTTCCATGGCAAGGGAAAGTAGTTTCTGACCATCTTCTGTAGGTCCCCTTTTATATACCTGAACGCTGGTGTCATGTGTCCCCTCAGCTGTCCTTCTGCCAGACTAAACACCCCAAGTTACTTCAGCCTGTCCACATAGGGCACATCCTCAAGTCTCTGTATCATATTTGTCACCTTCTTCTGGACCTAATTTAAGTTGTCCATTTCCTTCTGGGAATGTGATGCCCAGAATTGTACACAGAGCTGCAGGTATGGTCTCACCAGTGCAGAATAGAAGAGAATAAGAACTTCACATGTGTCCGATTCAGTCCTTTTGATGCATCCCAAAACTGTGTTAGCCCTTTGAGAGCTGGTTCACACTGCTGGCTCATGTTCAGCTTGTTGTGAATGACCTCACCCAAGTTGTTTTCTGATGTAGTGCTTCTAAGCTGCAAATCACCCATCTTTTATGTGTGCCCCATACTGTTTTTTATTCATAAGCGTAATATCTTACATTTCTGTTAAAGAACGTCCTATTTCTCAGTCAAGTTCTCCAATCTGTTCAGATTCTGATTGAATTCCAGCAGGATGGAATTGCTGTTGTATGTTGTGGTTCTGTGAATATTCTAATAATATATATTGTTCTGAATGGGGTTGCATTTCCTCTGAAGCAAATAGTGTGCAATCTGGAGTTTCTCTTGGATTCAGAGCTCCTGCTAGAGCAGCAAGTGGAGACTGTGGGCAGAAGAGCCTTTGGCCAGGTTTGGCTGTTTCTCCAGTTGCACCCCTTCTTGGATCTGGAAGTGTTCAGTACTATGACTTGCACTCCGGTCCTCTCTTGAATAGACTATTGTAATTTACTTTATGTAGGGCTATCCTTGAAGATAGCTGAGAAACTGCAACTGGCACAAAATGCAACCGTCTGCTTGCCAGTCCAAAAAATTAACTCCTACTCTGCAGGAGCTGCACTGGTTAATGGTAGGCTTTGGAGCCCAATTCAGGGTGCTGGTGGTTGTTATAAAGCCCTTTACAACTTGGGCTTTTGTTACTTTCAGCACCATCTTCTCCAGGGAGAATCTGCCTGCCTTATGCAGTCTAGCCAGGAGAGGATGCTGCTCCTCCAGAGATCAAGTGGATTGTGGTCCAGATGATTTTATCAGTGGCAATCCCTTTGCTGTTGAAGATGGTTGATCCTAAAAGGCAGAAGTTAAATCTACCACTTCAGTGTCTTCATTGTCAATTCTATTATTTTATGGATATTTCATATGAATTCATAATTATTAATGGAATCAATATCAATTTATTTTTTTTCCCTGGCCCTGCCAGTTTTTGGAATTTTACCTCAGATCAGTGAGGATAAACAAGCATGCATATATGTACAGATATATAAGTATCACCCAGATATATTTATTGGAGGAAAATTTCTTGGGAATCTGTTTTAGCTGTAGCTGGCAATCCTAAATTTACAAGATAGGGAAGCAACATTACATAGGATTTTTGTATATACTTACGTTATTCTGTCAAATCATTTATTTTGTTTTATTTTTTGAATACCAACTTACATTC
Source organism: Candoia aspera (assembly GCF_035149785.1). NCBI lineage: Eukaryota > Metazoa > Chordata > Lepidosauria > Squamata > Candoiidae > Candoia > Candoia aspera. The sequence goes on from NC_086153.1 coordinate 106,222,405, forward strand.
AGGGTTGTCTTCTGATATAAATCGTAAGAAATAACAAATAACTACTAAATGCTATAATGTTTGGTTAATGTGAGTTAAATTAAGATTAACTTAGTTGCATTTAGTCAATAGGTACAGTAATTTGTGACTTCATGAAATCTTGCTGGCTTCAGAGAACTAAGTTCAACTAACTTAATCTGCAACTGACCCTATGACAAATTGGATTAAATTAATGCATTGTTTAAGCTCAATGTATTACTTGTTCCTTAAGGACAAGTTAATAACTTATTCAAAAGTGTTATAAACTAATGATCCTTTTGTTTGTTGAAAGGACCAGACCTCAAACTTGAAATGCAAAGATGGGTTGCCTACTCAGGAAGATGTTGAACAGTCAAGCAAGAGCAAAAATTCCAGTCTAACGTGGATTTGTGAAGAAACTTTGAATAACACAGTTATGCCTTCATATAAGAAACCTCTGTATGGAATCTCTCACAAAATTACAGAGAAGAAGACTTTACCAGGAACAGAACAGTTTGCTACCTTTGAGTTATTTGAAAAGATTAATCCTAGCAGTCCCTCCAATCTTAGAACTCTGAATGAGCAGCGCAAAAGAGATACAAGCGCTATTACAATAGCTGCTGAATCTGATTCAAATATCTACTCTTTAATACAAAAAATGTTTTATACACTAAATACATTAAATTCTAACATGACTCAACTTCATAGCAAAGTAGATTTGCTGTCACTAGAAGTTAGTAGAATTAAGAAACATGTCAGTCCAATAGACGCTGTTGCAGAATTCAAGCCACCGCCTGAGTATCAACTGACTGCCTCAGAACTCAAACAGATTACGGATCAAAGTACATCAGGTGGAGATCTGGCTTGCCGATTACTTGTACAACTTTTTCCAGAACTCTTTAGTGAGGATGAGTTAAGTAAGGCCTGTACCACATGTGGTTATCTTAACAAAAAGAAACTTGAATCACTTCATTTGCAGCTCATCCGAAATTATGTGGAGGTCTGTTATCCATCTGTGAAAAATCCTGCTGTTTGGCAAGCAGAATGTTTGCCTCAAGTCAATGACTTTTTCAATAGTTTTTGGGCTCAGAGAGATATGGAAAATAGTCAGCCAGATATACAGTCCTCCAGTTTTTATGAGTCTGATCATATCATTAATGATAAGGATGAAGAAGCAGCTCTACCTGTTGACAGAAGTAGTTCTGTTGCCTCAGAATGGGTATTTGATGCTCAGGATATAAATGAATTTTTAGATGAAGCATCTTCTCCTGGAGAATTTTGTGTCTTTTTGCTACACAGATTGTTTCCAGAACTCTTTGATCACAGAAAATTGGCTGAAAGGTATAGCTGTTATGGAGAGTGTGGGAAACAAGAACTTGATCCTCAGCGACTTCAGGTAATCCGCAGGTATACAGAGATTTACTTTCCTGCTATGCAGGAGAGGAAGGCTTGGTTACAGCATTGTGTTCAGCGAATAAATGATGAACTTGAAAGCATGTATATGGATGACAGTGAGAATGAACAGATAAGAGATGACTGTTACGATTCTTCAAGTCTGCCTGATGATGTGTCAATTATAAAAGTGGAAGATAATTTTGAATATGAACGACCAGGTAGAAGGTCAAAAAAGATTTGGCTTGTGCCCATAGACTTCGATAAACTTGATATTCCTCCCCCAGATTTTGACGTTCCTGTCTCAGACTATCTCCTAAGTAAGGAACAGCTTAAGAATATATATGAAAGCAGCTTGTCTATAGGTAATTTTGCTTCTCGATTGCTAGTTCACTTATTTCCTGAATTGTTTACTCATGAAAACTTAAGGAAGCAATACAATTGTAGTGGCTCACTAGGCAAAAAACAGCTTGATCCCATTAGAATTAAATTGATTCGACACTATGTGCAAATGCTGTATCCAAGAGCTAAGAATGATAGAGTATGGACACTGGAATTTGTTGGGAAACTTGATGAAAGATGTCGTCGGAGAGACACTGAACAGAGGCGCACATACCAGCTGCAGCGAAAAGTCCATGTACCAGGACCTGAAAGGAGAGAATTCCTGACCTATGCAATAAACCCAGAAAGATTTAAAGAGGAGTTTGAAGGGCCACCATTGCCTCCAGAAAGAAGCAACAAAGACTTTTGCAAGATACCACTTGAGGAACTTATTGTTCCTCCCCCAGACTTTTCTGTGCCTTCTCTATATTTGCTGTCTGATAAAGAAGTAAGGGAGATAGTACAACAAAGTCTTTCAGTTGGTAACTTTGCTGCCAGACTTTTAGTAAGACTTTTTCCAGAGCTTTTTACTTCAGATAACCTCAGACTGCAATACAACCATTCAGGGGCTTGTAACAAAAAGCAGCTCGATCCTGTCAGACTGAGACTCATCCGCCATTATGTTGAAGCTGTTTATCCTGTTGAAAAAATGGATGAAGTATGGCATTATGAATGTATACCAAGCATTGATGAAAGATGCAGACGTCCAAATAGAAAAAAGTGTGACATATTGAAAAAAGCTAAGAAAGCAAAAAAGTGATCTTTCAAGTTTCCAAAGATGGTGACTTCAGTTATCTTGAAGCAGCTTGAGAGGTCATTTGGTTTAGCACTAGGGCAACTGACCAGTACATCTTTCGTATGTGTTTACATATACAGGAATGGATGATAAGAAGTAGGAAGTCACAATCCAGCGAGAATCTCTCTTAAAAACCTTACTGAAACAAATGCATATTGCGGAAACTCCGCAATTTTATTTTGTAACTCAGTTTTAGTATGCCTATATGTAGCTTAGATTTCTTGCAGTCTTTTCACTTACTACCTACCTACACTGGGTCACAAGGAACTATAAATTATTAGAGTTGATCCAATAATATATCATCTAAATATAATATTCATCAGTGGAAATAGATTACATAGTGTTTAATTTTTCATTAATTTTAAATAGTAATTAACCTCTTTAAGAGAGTTTTCAATAGGGACCTTTAATCAGTCATTTGGAAATTAATCAGCTTTTAAATATTTCAAATCTCTAGTTTTAAAATGTTATACCTCTTTAAAAAGAAAGGAAAATCACAAGTTTCTATGCTTATAGATATTCCTTATATCAAGTTTGAATATTAGGAAAAACTACAAAATCAAGTTATGACTTTTTAAAAAATAATTTTTCATTTTGTAGCTGATTTGGTGTAAAGATTATAATCATGGGGTTATTTAATGAATGTTTATGTTAAGATTGTAGTACTGATATTTCAGTTTTTATTCATATAAGTTATTTTATTGTTTTCTGTGTAATCTTGATACAAGAACTACTGGTATGAGTGGAGGTTGTGAAATATAAAATCCTACCCTGTATCAGTAAAAGTGGTGCTATTACCTGTTATACTCACTACTTCAAAAAACAAAATACTTGAATTGAGGAATGTGCAAAAACAATTAAGTCCATATTATTTTTATCAGTTAAATTACTGCAGCTTTTAAACTGTTGAAAATATTAAATATACTATCTATATTTTTATTTGAATAATATACTGAGAGCTCTCTCTATTGTATGTTGATTAGTATCTTCAAATACAGTGGCACCCAAATAATTTCATTATCAGTACAGATTATACACTTTTCTTTAATCATTGAAGTTCAGTTATCAAAATCATTGATTATATTTTCCACTAAATACATGTTCAGTAAACATTAAACTTTTTGTTTTTTTCTGAAGAGTATTACATTGTGTCAGGGCTTTATTTTTCTTTCACTGCAAGTCATGAAATTCTCATGACAGAATAAAACCATATTCCCTAACCTGATGTTTCCTTATAGGTGCTGGACTGCCCAGAGTCGCTCTCTGAGTGAGATGGGCAGGGCATAAATTTGATATATAAATAAATAAATATAAATTAGATCCAAAGGAAGGCAACAGTATTTCAGTCCCACTGAAATCAGTCATCACTAACAAGTTCCAGTAATTTGTTCCATTGATTTCTACAGGGCTAAAACAAGACTTCCTCTGGATCCAACCCACTGATTTTTTTCTGAAATGCTCATAAAGCTTTCCAGCATTTGGTTTAGAGAAGAAAAGTGATCCTTGCCTGTGGATTTGCTGTTCCTTTGAATAGTGTAAATTGCATATATGATGATCAGTGTGCACACTTGAATGCTGTGTAGCAGAATGCTTGTCCAAGGCTAAGGATGATGTGATTTACTTTCAGTCGTTTCTAGTTTGACACACTAATTCCACTTGCAAGTTATTAAGGTAACATTATTATATATCGAATTAAACTATATATTTGAACAACTGATTTAAAATGGATATTTAGTGCAGAGTATATTATCCATGATTATGCATGAAAGAGGTACTTGCATCATAAATAGAGCAGAGAATTTAAGATAAACTGATCAAAATGTTTTCCTCTCTCTTTATAATTTAATACTTATTTAGCACAATGAATGTTCAGATGAGCGGTTTGTTTTAATTGTATGCTATTCATTATTTCCAGTGTCTTGGACATTATAAAGCATCATGAAAATAAGTTGTTAGTCTTGATAATAACTTTGGAGTATCAACATGAGTCTTGCCATGTTAAGGAAGAGTTTATAAAGTATTTGAGCTTTTGTTGGCTAAATGTCCATTTCAATCATTTTTACAGTGCAAAGCCTGAATGGTAAATGTGAGTGGATTTGACAAATAGCTGTTCTTATTTTGGTAGTCAGTTTTTCACCTTTTGTGATTTGCTGAGGAATTTCTGCATCAGTACACTCCCACAAGCCTAAAAGTTGTCTCATTTACTGAAACCTTGTGAACTGTGCACGCAGCCTTTGCTATTGAAGGATCAGAATAGCATATGTTAGGGTTGTGCAGTGCTTTCAGTTTGAAAGCAGAAAGGTGCTTTAGAGGACAAGCCAGAGCACACGCCTGCAACTCCTTAAACCACAAGTATCTTTTCCTAGGATGGTGCAGCAGCTCAGGAGGGCAGCTGTATGTGACCCCAGTAAAAGGCATGGCTGCTTTAAGCATTTGCAGACAGGACTACTTTTGTGTGGCTGCATACTCTGAAGCACTTTTTTGGCTTCTACTGTAATTGAAACCTCTGCACAACCCAGTTTGTTGTGCTCAGTGTGGTATTGATACAAGTACTGTGCACAACACATTTCTATTTATCGTTTTTTTATAAAATGTGTTACTTGGATCCTAATACGTACCTCATGTCACTTTAGAAAACTGTTTTTAGATTGTGTTTTTTCTGTTCTGAAATCAATGGATAAAAAGGCCTACTGAATTAAAAATAAAGGGGTATCTGGAATTAAGAGGAGAGAATTGGATTGATTAGAACATTTCCTTTCCTAACTTTTTACCAAATTTCTTTCCACTTTTAGTCTCATGTATTGGCTTTAAGATTCACGCTGGCTTCTAGTAGAACAGTTGATATCTTCACAGAAATCATGGTGCAGATCTGCATATTCTACTTCTCTTTCTCAGCTGCCTTATGAAGGTTTCTTCTATACCGGCTCCTGAGAATCCTAGCTCAGTTGGATGTGGTAGGACTATACTACTTTCTCCTGGCCTCAGGGCCAGCAGTGAATTCAGCTCTCTCACCTAGCTTTCCTTACATATTATATTTGTTAGCTGAATGTACTACTCTTAGAGAGTAGAATCCTTTCTGCTGTATAGTATTAGGTCAATAAATACTAATCTGAACTAAAACATCCATGCTTATATAGAGACATTAATTTTATATCCTTCAATTTAGAAATAGCAGTTTTTGTTACTCATCTGAGCTTGACAAAAATCCCACAACAGGTGTTCAGTTCTATTGAAGTATGAAAGATCCAAAAAGCTGTGGCAGAATCTACAGGATGCAGTATTGTGTTCTGACTTCCAAACAAAGCATCACTCCTATATTGTGTCCATCCATACCTAACTTTGTTACTTTTCTTCCTACCAGGGTTTTTTATATTTCCAGTCTTCCTGTAATTCCTTCCCTCTCACATATTACTGCAATAAAAATAAATGTGCTTTTGCTATTTTATTGCTAAAATAGGTACCAGTGAAACTGCAACACAAAATTATTTCTGTGTCCAGTATCATTCTGAAAACTACATTCTAGCTCCCTATGATCAGCAAATCCTTGAAGAGAGCAAAAATGCATTTACACAATTTCTTGTATGAAATTTATTAAGTTAGTATTAACAACAGGATTTCATTTTAATATGGCAACACAGGTTTTTAATTGACAAATACTATACCATTAAAAAAAAAACAGACTTCTTTCAGGGTGATATATAATACTTACCTCTAATTTGGAAACTTTAATTTTGCTTTTTTTGGCTCACAAAAGCTTTGATGAAGATCATTACTTTTCATATTTTCTCTTTAATTTTTTAGCATTCCTTAGCTAATTGCTAAGTAGTTTATGTACATAAAGTATCTCTGCATATCTCTAATAGATGGGCCCATAAGTCAGTCATGCCATAGTCATCTCCCATATAGATTATTGCAATGTGCTCTAAATGGGGCTACCCTTGAAGAGCATCTGGAAGCTACAGCTGGTTCAAAATGTGGCCGCACGAGCAGTTTCCTGTGTCCCAAGAATGTCACTTGTAACACCTTGCTGCAGAAGCTGCATTGGGTCCCAGTTTGCTTCTGGGTCCAATTCAAGGTGTTGGTCATCACTTTTAAAGCCCTACATGGCATGGATCCAAGTTACCTGAGGGACCATCTCACCCCCATTGCATTGACCTGTCCCACCTGGTCAGGTAGAGAGGGCATGCTATGGACCCCCTCCATGAAAGAGTGTCGAATGGCAGGGCCCAGGAAGAAAGCCTTCTCTGCTGTTGCCCCTGCCCTATGGAACACTCTTCCCCCAGAGGTGAGGCAGGCCTCCATTCTCCTGACCTTCCAGAAAGGGGTGAAGACCTGGCTCTGCCATCTCACACGGGGCGCGAGGAGGGGTAATCAATCCTGGGGTTGGTTAGACCCTGAAGATGCTCCCGTAAATTAAGAACTTTTTTAACAGCTATACCTTGGATTATACGTTTTTATTTAAGAACATATTCTAGTTTTACCGTAAACTGCCCAGAGTCGCTCTTTAAGTGAGTTGGGCAGTGACTAAATTTGAAATATAAATAAAATATAAAAATAATGATGAAATACAGTCAAAGTCTTCTATCAGCTGAACAGGAAGCAGGGTGGTTTTTAAGACGCCTTCACCAAACAAATGTATTTTACAGCAGTGAACTTGGGTAAATTAAAATCAGACATACAAACTTTGATTCAGGGCCTCAGGACTATTCTAATGAACACCTGAGCTGCCGTAAGATCACGGTGTCCAAAGAAGATTGGTATGCAGAGCATCTCTGCATATTCAAAGTAAACAGAGTAACTCCATCTACTTCTGAGCTTTATGCTCTCACTGGGGTTTCAAGTGAGAAATATATGGCTATGGCTTTCTAATTGTGTTACTGAGTCAAATTGTACACTTGTTTTCCTGATATACATGATTCAACTGTAATAGTACCCCCTCTATTTTTATAACCATCTTATGCATGAAGGAACTCTGCTTTATAAAAGTGAAAATACAGTGGCCAGCAGATTTAGCTATGTTCCACACTGACAGCTTGGGATGAAAAGGAAAGCAAATAGAAATGCTCAGTCTTCATTCCTGGAAATGGAAACATATGCTACTAATCCACCAGATATTTTCTTTTTCTTTTTCGATGTAAATACAGTCAGGACCAGAAATATTGGAACAAGGATAACTGTTTTGGCATTTGGCTTCTGTACACCACCACACTGAAGTTGAAAGGAGAAACACCCAGATGGGAGCGAAGTCAAGACTTTCAGCTGTAATTCAAGGGGTTTGACAAAAGTGCACCAACCATTCAGGAAGTACAGCCAGTGACATACACACACACCCATCATTGGTGGCTCATAAGTAATGGAACGAATGGCTGACAAGCAGCTGCATGGTCAGGTGTGGCCTGTTTCCTGGGTACCGCATGACCAATCAAGCAGATAAAAGGCCTGGAGGTGGTTCTGAGTGTTACATTTGCATTTGGTAGCTGTTCACTGGAACTCAACATGAGTTACAAAGAGGTGTCCATGCGAGTGAAGGAGGCCATCATTAGGCTGAGAAAACAAACCCATCAGAGAGAGAGCAAAAACACTGGGAGTGGCCAATAGAAGAGTTTGGAACATCCTAAAAAAGAAGGAATTAACTGGCAAGCTCAGCAACAGCAAAAGGCCTGGAAGACCACGGAAGACAACTAAAGTGGATGACCACAGAATTCTGCTCATGGTGAAGAGGAACCCTTTCACAACATCTAGCCAGGTCAAGAATGCTCTTGAGGTAGGCATGTCAAACCACTGGTAACGCTCAACAGAAAGGCCAGATTAGACTTTGCCAGCAAACACCTAAAAAAGCCTGCCCAGTTCTGGAATAAGATTCTTTGGACTGATGAAACCAAGATTTATCTTGCACCAGAATGATGGGAAGAGAAAAGTATGGAGAAGGAAAGGAACAGCTCATGATCCAAAGCATACCACATCATCTGTCAAACATGGTGGAGGCAGTGTTCTGGCATGGGCATGTATGGCTGCCAGTGGAACCGGGTCACTGGTGTTTCTTGATGCCCTGACTGCTGATAAAAGCAGGATGAATTCTGAAGTGTCTAGGGCTATACTTCCTGCTGAGATTCAGCCACATGCTGCCAAACAGATAGGACGTTGCTTCATATTGCAGATGGATAATGACCCAAAACATACAGCAAAAGCTACCCAAGAGTTTCTCAAGGCAACGAAGTGGGATGTTCTTCAATGGCCAAGTCAGTCACCTAATCTCAACCCAATAGAGCGTGCTTTTCACTTACTGAAGACAAGACTGAAGGCAGAAAGACCCACAAACAAGCAGCAGCTGAAGGCAGCTGCAGCAAAGGCCTGGCAAACCATCTCGAGGAAGGAAACAGCATTTGGTCATGTCCATGGGTTCCAGACTTCAGGCAGTCATTGACTGCAAAGATTTTCATCCAGGTATTAAAGGCAATCCTTATGTTTGTAATGATGTTGGTTTGTTCCACTACTTATGAGCCACCGGCTGTACTTCCTGAATGGTTGGTGCCCCACCTTTGTCAAACCCCTTGAATTACAGCTGAAAGTAACTGACTTTGCTCCCATCTGGGTGTGCTTCCTTTCAACTTCAATGTGGTGGTGTACAGAGGCCAAATGCCAAAACAGTTATCCTTGTTCCAATATTTCTGGTCCTGACTGTAGCTACTGATATTGCAAGACATAAAAATATTTTTAAAGTAATTTTTTCTTCTTAAGATTAGCATTTGAGTTCCTTGGTCATGCAGTTAAACAACAGCCAAGACAATTTAAGATTAGGCTTGCCTTTTATTGTTTCTCATAGGAACAGTGTTTTGTGTTTTCCCCCTGAAATGAAAACAGCAAACTTGAGAGTCATGGAACAAACAGAAGTGATGTTTACAGTAAGGAAAGTGGCATGCCATCTCATATCCTTAGTTTAACCAAAATTTATACATCATACAACAAATGTGATTGCTTACAGGAAATCGATCACAACATGCAATCACTTCAATACATCCTGCTTGGGCACCTTTAAGTTCTTCCAGCGTCTCAACACCACTCTGTATTTATCACTCTCATTCTTGTCAGATGCTTTCCTTAAAACAACTCGCATAACTACGGCTGTTTCTGTTTCTTTATCTTCTCCAAGAATGAGATCCAATGTATCACCAACCTTTACCTGGGGGGAAAAAAAGGGGGGGGGGAGAAATTACAGCCGTAATTTTTTTCCTTGAGCAATTAGCTTAAAGGAAAACTGACAATATAGCTGCTTAATAAGTGCTTTTTTGCTACATAGTGGCATAAATTCCATGATTCAAGGATATTGTGGTACCTTAAGAATGTGTGTGTAGAAAAAAGCTGTTGTGAACTCAAATCCATTATCAGACATTTCTAGTCCATGAAACATAATGTCACAATAAAGATGCTAGAGCAGTCATATGACAAGCCATAAACCATGGTTTACAAGCCACAACAGCTGGGTTCACAGAACCAAGCAAAGCTCATTATGATGTACAATAATATGATGGGTCTCTGTAAAAGGTGGTGATAGATCAAATCAAGCGCCTTTCTATTTCCCCAACACAATCCCAGATCATGAGAAGAATGGATGGCAGTGTAAGGTTGGTAGGATGTGGCATTAAATAGCTTCTCTTCCGCCACTGCCTGAATCCCTTCACCGATCCTCAAAAGAACATAGAGCTCTTACTATAGGAAACTAACATCATACCTCTACTGTAATATGCTAAGCTTAATTTAATAATTTCCCCATATGTATCAAATTGTACTATGATTAAATTGTTGCTGCTATTATTAACTGAATTTCTATGTGCTAAATCCTACCAGATCTATGGCAGCTTACAACAACATACAACATAATAAAATGTTTAATGGTAAAAACTAACCATAGCCCCTAATAAAATAGACAATACAATGTGCTTCAATCCCCCTCCCCCAAAGTAACAATTATCATCTACAGAAGCAGCAAAAAATACCGGTGGTGAGCAATCACTCCCCAAAGGAAAAATTTTCACCAACTTCTGGGAGGCCATCAGTGAGGGAGCCAGTCTCACTGTTAATGTTTTCTACTACAGATTAAGGTTACTATGGTAACTAATCATTGTGTCGGGGTGAAGAGGTTGAATTTAATTGTTCTCTTTTCGGATGTTAATTTTTGCACCTGGGGAGAAGAACTTGCCTGAACTTGTTTTAGTTTCAGTTTCCCTTCTGTGTAGGCATGGAGAGAGTTAAGCAGCTCTCACTGAGAGCGTGTAAATATGTTTGCTTTCTGTAAATAAAATTATTTTTATAGAAATGCCTGGTGTGTGACTTTTCTGATCTCTCCTGGGCCAAACGCTTTCCTAGCAATCTGCTAACAGGTTATGGGCCCAGTAAGCAGCCCAGTAAAATCCAGAGAGAATAGAGAGATCAGCTCCACCCCTCATGCACAATTTAAAGGCAGGTAGCAAAGACCTGTGAAGATTTTCTTTGGAGCCACCTGGAGATTTTCCAGCAACTGCCGGTCTGCAGGACAAAGAAGCCAGCTGAGGTGACTTGCAAAAGAAGGAAGAAGCCATGGCTACCTCCCAGCCCTCAGCAATGCCTCTGGAGTGCCTATCAGAGACCAACTATTTGAATTGGGCCCTGAAGATGGAGATGTATCTTCGCAGAGAGAATCTTTGGCTGCCAATTGGTGAGCAAACCCCCCAAAATCCCAGTGCTGAATGGCTTAGACAGGATGAGCGGGCTAGAGCCACCATTACCTTGGGAGTTGAGGACAATCAGCTAGTCCATGTGCGAGGTATGCAGTCTGCAAAGCAACTTTGGGACGCTTTGAGAGACTTGTATGTAAAGGTAACAGCAGGGAGTAAAGTTACCCTGACAAAAAAGCTGTACAAAGCCTACCTTGCAGAAGGAGATAGCCTTCCTGAGCACCTGCATTCAGCAGCTGTTTGTTGAGTTGCAGGAAAGAGGAATGGAATTTACACCTCTCACAAAATCCTGTATCCTCCTGTCCTCACTGAATGCAACGTGGGACACGCTGATTTGTACCCTGGAGGCTATGCCTGAAGCAGACCTCACCTCATCGTATGTTACACAGCGCTTACTCGCTGAATGGGAGAAGAGGGAGGAAAGATCCCCCCCACCATCTCTTCTGGAAAGCTGCAGTACCAGAAAAGAAGGGAAAGGAAGCTGAGGCCACAGTGCTAGCCAGCCAACGGTGCTTCACTTGTGGTTCAGCTGGACATTTGCAGAAAGACTGGGCCTTGAGACCCAAGAGTAGAAAGACAGAGAAGAAGAACACAAGGGCAACACAGAAGAAGGCTCTTCGGACAACCCAAATTGCACAGGTTGCTGAGAAGGGTAATTCTGATGTATGGGTGTTAGATTCCGGGGCCAATTGTCGTTTATGTAATTGTAAAAGCTCTTTTGTGTCACTGTCTAAAACTGAAAGACAAAGCGTATCTTTGGCTGATGGGTCTGTGACCAAAATTATGGGACAAGGTGACTTGTATTTATCCTGCTTGGGAGAGACTGTAAAAGATGTGTTGTATGTGCCAAATTTACAATCAAACCTTTTATCTGTGGCACAATTGGCTGCAACAGGGTATGTCATAACATTTAAGAAAAATGGTTGTGAGAGACGTAAACATGGGAAATTGTGTGCTACTGGTATATTAAAAGACTCTTTGTACATTGTGCAAAATGCAAGGAAGCCAAGCTGCAAGGCTGCAGTTGGCAACACTCTGTATCATGACCAATGTGTACACCTGATGCACAGGAGATTTGGTCATGCTAATTTCAAGTATATAGCACAAATGCCACAGCTGTGTGCTGACCTAAAGATAAAATCCTGTGACAAATACTTAGATTGTGTAGTTTGCAAAGAATGCAAAACACTAAAAGCTCCTGTGAGTAAGCACAGTGACAGAGTTACAACTAGACCTTTGGAAACTGTACACTCTGACATTATTGGTCCTTTTGCTCCAAGTCTTGGACAAGCAAGGTATGCAATGACCATCATTGATGATTTCTCAAGATACACATTTATCTACATCTTAAAACATAAAGATGAGGCATTTGAGAAATTTAAAGGTTTTGTGACATGGGCGAATAGAAAATTGCCTAGGCCTGTATCTGCACTCCAATGTGATAGAGGAGGAGAGTACCTTTCTCACAAATTCAAAAGGTTCCTAGTGGAAAAGGGGATAGAACAAATTCTTTCTAACCCTTACACCCCTCAGCAAAATGGTGTTGCTGAAAGAAAGGGCAGAACCTTGCAAAATGCGATGGAATGCATGCTTAAAGATTCACATTTGTCTTTTAAGTATTGGGGAGAGGCAATATCTACTGCCTGTTATGTCCAAAACAGATTGTATAACTCTGTGATTCAGGACACTCCATTCCATTTGTTTTATGGTGTGAAACCAAAGGTAAACCATCTTAGAGTGTTTGGTAGTACTGCATGGATTCATATTCCAAAACAACAGAGAAGGAAAGGAGGCCCCACAACAAAGAAAGCCATCTTTGTTGGCTATGAACAAAGCCTAAAGAGGTACAGGTTCATAATGGGAGAGAAATTGATAATTAGCAAAAGCGCTTCTTTTGCTGAACAAAACTGGGGGAGATTTAATTCTAGCTCTCCAGTTGATCTGACCACCACAAGAGAACAGCAAGGACTTGCTGATAGTGATCTTTTGCCTGATGAGGACATTAAACCAGAAAAGCAAACTGAAGATCTGTCTGATGAGACAGATGCTTCTCAGGAAAGTAATAGGAGTCAAAATTTAAGCCCTGTATTACCTCGCAGATCTCAGAGGAGTAATAAAGGCATTCCTCCATCACGTTTTCAGGCTGAAACAGTAAAGGCATTTCACATATTCACAGAACCTGAGTCTTTAGAACAAGTGAATGCTTTACCACCTGAGATTGCACAAAATTGGCATTCTGCCATGCAACAGGAGTTAGCATCCTTGAAAGAAAATAAAACATGGAAACTGGTAAATCTACCTCCCAATGAATGCTGTCTAGGTTGTAGGTGGGTTTTCAAACTGAAAAGGGATGCTGATGGCAAAATCCAAAAATATAAAGCAAGGTTGGTTGCAAAAGGGTTCACTCAAAGGAAAGATTTAGACTTTGACAAGACTTTTGCACCAGTTACTAAAGGTGAATCAGATTACTGTTAAAAATTGCTGCACTCAAAGGAATGTCAGTTCACCACGACATTCAAACTGCATTTCTCTATGGTGATTTAGACCAGGAAGTTTACTGTACATTGCAAATCACTCTCACCCAGATATCTCAAATTCTGTGGCCATTTTAAGTAGGTAGAAAAACCTACATCTACTGGAAAAGCAGCACTGAAGAGGTTAATGAGGTATTTGCAAGGAACAAAGAATTATTGCCTGAAGCTAAATGCCTCTGGAACAGAGAAATTGCAGGCTTTTGCCGATTCTGACTGGGGAGCAGATGTCAGTGACAGGAAATCCACTTCTGGGATTTTAATTCAATTTGCTGGGTCTAGCTTAGGCTGGCATTCTAGAAAGCAAACACTTGTTGCTCTTTCCACTGCAGAAGCAGAGTTTTATTCTCTAACACAAACCTGTAATGAGGTTATATGGTTTAAACATTTGTTAAAAGACATAGGCATGGAAGTGAACCAGGCTATAACTGCTTATGAGGATAATCAAGCTTGCATTGCTATGGCAAAATCTGAAGCCTGCAAAAATAGGACAAAACATATCGATATTAGATATCAATATATCAAAGATATGATAAGCAAAGGAGAAATGTTAAAATATTGTGAATCAAAAGACATGATTGCTGATATTTTAACCAAACCTCTTGCTGTACCAAGACACAAAGAGTTAACAAAGCAAATGGGTTTGCATCTTATTCTGTAGTATAAAAAGGGGAGTGTTAATATGTTTTCTACTACAGGTTAAGGTTGGTATGGTAACTAATCATTTTGACCGGGTGAAGAGGTTGAATTTAATTGTCCTCTTTTCAGATGTTAATTTTTGCACCTGGGGAGAAGAACTTGCCTGGACTTGTTTTAGTTTCAGTTTCCCTTCTGTGTAGGCATGGAGAGAGTTAAGCAGCTCTCACTGAGAGCGTGTAAATATGTTTGCTTTCTGTAAATAAAATTATTTTTATAGAAATGCCTGGTGTGTGACTTTTCTGATCTCTCCTGGGCCAAAGGCTTTCCTAGCAATCTGCTAACACTACTAGGGGCAGGCTGTTCCAGATAACTAGCACCAAGATGATGCCAGCCCTCTCAACTCAGAAAACGGGCATCACCAGCAGCTTCTCCTGGGAGAATCTTAGGTCAACTCAGCTACCTTAGTGCCAAGCCATATATGGCTTTACACATCAAAACTAGCACTTTTGCACCCAGAAACCTATGGTAACTAATGCAGGGCCTGCAAGTTAGGTGTAATGTTATAGTAGCAGAAGCACCGGTCAACAGGATCAACTGAAATGGGAAGATGCCTTTAGAGGCAGCAATCCCTGTACAGCCCATTGCAGACGTCCAACAAAGCAGTTATAAAGACCTGAGACCTATAGCCAGGTCCTCCTGTTTCAAGAAGGTTGGGGAGAAAGTGCACAGAGACATATTGATGCAGCACACTATTTTGTTACTCAGAAAATAATACAGATTTATTTATTCATTCACATTTTATTACCACCCATCTCCCCCAAAAGAGGGACCTCCTATAGCCAATGCTGGTAACATGGCTGGAAAAAAATCTAAGAAGCCATGTTCTACATGGCTTTGCTTGCCTTGTTTAAAATACCACCACCTCCTCCTCCTGGGAGGCTTTCAATACAAGTAGGTCGTGATTAGTGAAAGTTCGAATAGCGCAAAATTCCATTTAGTGCAGTTTATAACTTAGTATCAGGTTGCATTTAACACAAGCTAAAAGTCAGTCAGCACGAGGCTAGCGTGTGCACAGTTGACACTAGTGCATGTGCAGTTGCTTTTGGGGTTTTAGATGCTAATTGTCATTTGTACAAAATGGAGAAAATGAAGGTACCATTTGAGGAAAGCTCAAAAAGGAAGAGGCTCATTTTGAAGAATTACAGCAGAATACAGGAGATAGCAGGTACCTTTGGGTATAGGTTTATCCCCTTTACTGTTATATAGTATTTCATTAATAAACATATAAAAAGTTATGTTTAAAAATTTTAATTGCCCATTTCCATCAAGCTGGAACCAATTACCCTATTTTCCATAGAAATAGTTCAAATAGTGTGAATTCGAATAATGAGACCATTTCATAGGATTGATTAACCACACTACTCTGAGACCTACCTACACAGCAGTAAGCTATGGTATAGTACTCTGCACAAGATAAAATAAGTTTAAGTGAAATCATACATTTGCACATTGTCCCTTCTTTCTTTTTAATTAGTCAGGAGATCACCATGGATAGTCTTTAATTCTACTTTTAAAAATCCTGAATTCTTGATACACACAAAGCAGAAACTGTAGTTTCAAATATAATCTATTTACCTGAACAACCTCATGGCTGAAAGTGGCTCACTTTGATTCTGATGAAAGTCCGCTTTAAACCATACTGCCTACATTCAGATTTAATGGTAAGCCATTGGCTCAGTAAGGAAAAAAACCAAATGCTGGTGCATGCTGATCAAGAACAAACCATGCCATGACTTGAACAGAATTGAAAGAGAAACAAGCCAGAGTTTCCAGGTTGCACATAATGTCAAGCAATCCATCAACACTGCCATCCAGATGTCTGCAGAACAAGCCAAGCAAACACCAATAAAGCAGTAGGCATTAGCAGCCCCCCTTACTTACAATTAAAATAGAATTATAGTTTAACCAAATGACCAAATGTAACAAATCAGAATTCTTTGAAAGTGAAATAAAATATGGGGAAAGGATGAACAAGGACTGTTGCATGCCCAAAATTTTACATGAACATACTCCAGTTGTTCATCTGACATTAAATTATGGTTAAGAGATACATGTGAACCACCTCAATGTTTTTGAATCGTGGTATTGGTTGCATAATACAACATGAAAATGCTACTTTAATGATCTGCTTATAGAAATGTTAAAAGTTTTAAAAATAAAGATAAGCAGATGGCAAAAAAAAAAACCATATTTGGTCTCAATGCTGCAAAGAAAAATATCTTTTATGTAGTGCTGTTTCAGTATGTAACGGATATGGAATTAAATCTTATCCATGACATCTCATGTTGGTTTAGGTCAGTGTTTCTCAACCTCATGCTGGCTGGGGAATTCTGGGAGTTGAAGCTGCCAAGGTTGAGAAATGCTGGGTTATACAGTACATTTCTAGAAAGTCTTACCGATCTGCTTTTCTTCCACAGTTTTTCTCCATTCAGTCTAAGCTCACCATTGTAGAATGCATCTTCCACTTTGCTTTAAAACAAAAAGAACCCTATTTTTTATATTTAGTATTGCTACTAAGTATCAAGAATAACCTTTTTTACCACTGCAACGTATGTATATAAATAGATAGCTAGATCATATCAATTAGCCTAAATGGTGACAAGGTTTCAACTTTAGCATTTCTCCACTCCAATGCAACTGATTTATTCTGTATGGACTCATAGATACAATAAGCTTTTACAGAAAGAAAATCAATTTTGCATTTCTTAAAGCTAAATAAGGCTGCAATCCTATGCATACTTTTGGAGAAGCAAATCCTATTAAGCTCATTCAGGTTTTCTTGAAAGGAATTTTTCAAAGAATCCAGTTATAAAACATAGTTCTGAACTGCTCTCGGAAATGTGTCATTCAAACAAGTTAAATATACATCTAGATAAATAGCTTTAAGATCAAAATGCCAATCTTATCATGTGATCAATTTAACATTTGTAGTAAATCAGTTCAGACACTGGTGGCATATGACCAAAAAACAAGAACGAGAGTGTTGGTTTGGTACACTCTGCAAGTAAAGTAACAATAGTTGATAACACATGCCTAATTTTTCTGCTCTTCCTTCGTATCAAAGCTTTTTACTATGCACATTAAATACAACAAACCCTAAAACAAATGACAAAGTCTGAATAAGGAAGATGTGTGCCTATCACGGTGCCTGGGAGTTTTTGCTAGAGGAATGGCCAACAGACTGCAAATTAAGTTGGAAAACTACAGTCTCATTAAGGGTTATTTTGTTTGTTTTAATGATCATCAACTAATAGCATCAGCTAATAGTGCTCTTTATTTTTTTACAGCCAAACTTACAATATTTAACTGATTAGTCTGTTTTCATAGGGATTTTACCCAAAAGCTACAAAGTATTAGTTTTAAATGACTTTCCCCAACTTGATGTCTTCCAGATGCAGTTGCAATCCAGCAACAGAGTGGGAAAGGCTGATGAAGAACACTATCTGAACGTATTATAATTGGCAAAACCAGAAAATGTATATTAATTTTCTTCCTAAGAGAGGGAAACCATTAACTAGCTTGCTCTTAGCAATATTAAAAACAAAATATCACTGGCTATATCTTGTAAACTCTTTACTTACAAGCTATTTTAAACTTTTAGACTTACTTTCTTGCAATATCTAAACCAGATTTCAAGATTACATCGAATCGGAAAGACTGTACTACTTTTTCAAGATCTTTGTAATTCTTCACTATGCTGGGATCATCTTCAAACTCATCTTCCGAATCAATTATCTCTTCTTCACCAGTATCTTCCTCCTCCAACTCTTCTTCCACAGTTTGTTTCACATTTTTATGTGAGCTTTTGTTATTTTTGTGTCGTACTGAAATCCCCGCCACACTTTTTGACCATGGTATTAAAAATACATGATGTTGAATGGGAGAAACCCAGAAACGTTTGGGGAGAATTCCTGTTATGGGCTGCTGGCTTGCAGCATAAAGGAAGGTCCTCCAGGGAGAGCAGAGTTTGTGAGGAGATTTGTCCAAGAGTCCAAGCCAGACATTTAGATTTCTAAAAGCACCAAGAAGCAATTTACACCCTGTCATAGCATACCCTGAAACAAAGGATTAAATAGTTAGGACACTGCAAGTCAGAAGTTTTCCGAGATGAGTGATGCAACTTCTTATGCATTATAAAGCAACAAGAGACGTGGGAAGGTATGGGACTCACAAAATTCTGAACTCACTTATTAAAAAATAAGTTGCACTGAATTAATTTATTTCTGAATACAAATGTCTGGCCTTGTGTGATTTTCTTTTTAAATGTCAGGGACTAGGTTATAATCAGAAGCATAAAAGTCATCTACCACAATCCAAGTAGTTCCTTTGCCACTGTTAGCTACTGTTCTTGACTGTCCTATTGCCCGGTTAGGTAACACAATGCTAACACATACTGAGATCATGACAATCTCATGATCACTGGTTTGAGATAGGTGGGTAGGTAGGTAGATAAAAAATCTACAATGCCCACAAAATCATCAGGCAAAGTTCTGTACTATTGCATTCACAATAATTCAATGGCTTATCAGCAAATAATTTACCCTTTCTTGCTCTGTCCTGATATTAAACATGCACACATGCACACACACACTTTATTCATAAACAAGGCATCAAAGAATAGTGGGAGAAATCTGTTACTTCACTCTGTCTAACCATAAGTCTACTGTTATGCTGGTCTATGACTGTAATAAAGATTGATTTGAGTCTACTGTGATAAAGCATATTCCCAAAGACTGGGGTTTAGGAATGAAGATGCCAAAGAAATCTTCATTATTTTCCAAGGGGGTTAGATTTTTAAATGAAGCATATCCCTGTAGCGTGACATCCTGCTTTGACAGTTCAAACTTTCTTAGGAAAGAAAGCTAACCCTAAATATTTTAATATATTTCTATATTTCTTCTTGTGCAGGTAATCTAAAGCAGTTTACAATCAAATAATTAAACCATAAATTATAATAAACTAAAACAGTACAATCCATGTTCGTTAAAAAGATGGGAGATAGGTGAAATAAAGAATCCCAAGGCTTTCACCACAAAGAACCCCCACCTATGACTAACGGCAAAATAACACTTGGTCAATTGTGGTACTGTAAACACAACAGGACCTCCTCTGATGACCTTAGTAATCAATCTGCCATATACAGTAATGGCGAAAGCAGACTGTTAGGTATCCTACTCCAAGTTTGCAAGGACACTATATGTCAAACACAAGATCATGAACTTGGTTTGGTAGTTAATTGATAGCCAGTGCAGTTGCTTCAACAAAGATGCAATGTGTGCATAGTCAGATGCTCCACTTATAACATGAGGCTACCAGAGTGTGAACAAAAGCAGTTAGACTGTCCATATGCAGGAAAGATTATAGACAGTGTAACCAGAGATTCTGGTAGATGCTCCTTAAAAGGTCACTTGGTCCTCCAGTATCAATTACTATTCTAGGAACATTCCAAACTACATTATCTGCAATCCCATTAAAAAAGGCAGACTCCCCAATTTCCATATCTGGAAACCATCTATCCACCCATGAGTTGTCATGAGAGGATTCCACCTCAATTTATTGTCTCCCATCTATCCCATAACAGAATCTAGATACTGATTCTAAATTTGCCTGTTCTCTCTTGATTTTGGGGTTATGCAGAAGTAGATCTGCATGTCTGCAGCATTACTGATGACCTTTCATCCACAAACTCCTGATGATCACCATATATATGTTAAATAGCACTGGGGAAAATTAGTCGTTTATGGCACCCACAGAATGTACAAGCACAGTGACCCATGCTACTCTCTAACACTCATTCTGTCCTAAAACCAGGCCTTATCAGAAAGGATCAACAAAATCAGTGTCCTCCAAGAAAATCTGAACTTTACAAACATTACCTTCTCCAGCACTTCACCTAAAACAGGCATATTATGATTGGTCAGTAGTAATCCCCTGGGTCCAGAGAGGGCTTCTTAAAAATGGGCAGACAATGACCACCTTTAAGATTAGGGGTACCAATCCATCATGGAAAGGTAAGCTCTCCACTCTACCTAATCAATCCCTTTTTGTTACAGCAAATAAGCCAGGATGACCATCTTGGTCAAAGAATATGCAGTAGGCCTCCCAGAAGAAGTGAGTCCATTGAGTTTTCAACTTGTAACTTTATGCTATGGACTGCAAGCATGTTTCTGTCTAGATGTAAACATCAGTGATTACATGGAACTTTAAAAGCAGTATAAAAGTATTCATAGAACCATCAAAGCAGTCTAAAATACTTTAAATCAATACAATATTATGCTGAGTGAATTTACTTGATCTCTCATGCAATAGGACCAGCAAAATACACTCATAACAAGAAGCATGCACAGAATGAGAGACCATTTCTAGCATCATTGGTATACATGCATGGCAGATCAATTAATTAGACACAGCCACATTCCTAATTTTTCTCACCCCTTGAGCTTACTAAGAACCCAAGCACAAGTGCCACGGAAACCAAACGCCCCTGTTTTTGGATAGGTGGGGGTGGATAAAACTTCGCATTGGCAATGACAAACCACGTCCCCTCTCATGCCAGGAGGACGGTATGGACGCGTCTATGTAGTCACCAGGCGTCAAGGTCGACTCGAAGGCGACCTTACCGTAGATAGGCTAAGATCGCGCTGCAATTCCGACTGCAAACTTTCCGCAGCAGATCCTGCACAGCGCGTGTAACCCCCGCCCTCTGCCCGGTTGCCCGGCGGGCCTGCGTCCGATTCCGGCCGCCCTTTGTCGAAAAGCCAGAGGGAACCGGAAAGCGGGCGTTCTTTGCCCGGCGACGAGCAACGCCCGACTGCCCGCTCTATGACCCAGCATGCTACGCTACCTGCGTCCGCCCGGCGCTTGCAACCCAAACCCTGCCACGCGGCCCGAGTCCGTGCCCGTCCTTTTCCCCTTTCTCTCAGGCAGGGATCAAAGGGCAGCGGCGAAGGCGGAGCTGCCTTTCTGTGGGCGGCAGCCAGCCAGCGTCCCCTGCTGGGGAAAAGGGCCTCGGAGGACCAGCAGTTCCCCTGCGCCGGGGAAGAAGCGCTGCAGGCCGAAGTCCCCCAGGCCTCCGCTGGGGATTCCTCAAGAAGCGCGGAGGGGCCAACCCAGATGTGGGGGGATACAGCTCCGCGGCTCTGCGCGGTCCAGCCAAGGGAGAGATTGGTCTCCTTCTACAGCTGGATGGGCATCGGGAAGTCGGGACGTCCTCGGAAAGGTGTCGCAGCTGCACCTATTTTGCAGTGGCATGTATTGAAGGCCCCGAGCACAGCGCGCGTTTCTCACCTCCCGACCCTCCTCCGTTTGCGAACTTTCCGCGGCTAGAGAGCTGCTGACTTCAAATTGTGATGTTAGAGATTTCCAACACACAAGCTGATAAAATCACCAAAGCAACAACTACAGTCAATAAATTCATTTATTGAAGACCGATAGCAATCCCTCAGTATGGCCCTGCGGGATAAAAATGTTTTCACCATACAGGGAAAATAATGACAGATGACTATTGTATGTTAATCCCATCCATGATCTATGAAGCACAGCTTATCATAAATATTTTTACCATTACCATTTTAGCTGCACAACAATCCTGTGAGATAGGCTAAGCAGAGATCTGAACCTGTGTCTCATCATCTTAGTCCAATATTATAACTGCAATACCATATTGGTTCTTGCAAGCCATTTCCATTTTTTTGGAAATTAAAAAAACAGGTGTCTCTGAGAATATTCAAAATTTCATGGAAAGAAAAAGCCTAAGACAAAATACACAATGTCATTTTTGTGTAAAGTCTTGTCTAGGCCAGCAGTCTTCTAAATCCTGTCAGCTGGACACATGAGAAATGTATAAGCATGATGTCCCTGAGTCCCTCTTCCTTTCCAAATAAGTATCAGCCACTTCAACTTAATCTGGAAATCCCTTTCTTAGCTATGAAGGCAACCAAAATGTGATTCCGGTGCCAACTTGCCCTACATTATACTGTATCTTCTAGGAAAGAGCTTTCCGTGTTCCTATGCCACCAGGCCTCATGTCTCCAAGTGTTACGTCCACATTATATGAATCAGATTCCCTGGGGAAATGGAATCCCTTACATTTCCCCTTTTCTGAATATCCCTTCTTCAATTTCTCAAGTTTGTTCACTATTTTCATTTGGCTTATTGTTGGGGTTGTTGCTGTTGTTATTACATTATTATTATACACACAACAACGTGAAATCACAGCTGCCAGTTCTTTAGCTGGTGTTGGCCTTCATTCACACTGAGTTCTTCCCAAGAACCTAGGATGTCATAATGTATCGGCATACTATATGTGTAGATCCAAGCAGTGTGGCCTTTTGTAATTGACAGATGGAAATTTTGTCAATGCACACATTTTCTAAGTGATGCCCAAGGCTTTTTGGTGTGGCACCCAGTATGCTGATAACCACTGGGACTACTACTACTATTATTATTATTATTATTATTTACTGCTCCATGGCTCCCCACCATTAGTTAGCAGGTGCTAATATGCAGTAGTTAGGGGAGAGAGCTACTCTGCATCTCTGTGCTAGTGTACAGGAAGATGTAGATAACCTTGAAGAAGAAATGCAACAGCTGTTCCAAAAACATCAGCTTGACCCAGAAAGATAAGAGCAGGTGAGAAAGAAACTCAAGGTTGCCCCACTATAACCGTCTTATGATCTAAGCGGGAGGCAGAGAGAAACTATCACTCTTTCAAGATTCTCTTATTATACCCTCTGTTGGAAGAAAATCTTACCAGGTCCATTCTGAGCTGGGAATGAAAGTACTCAGGCGATTGCTTGAACAGAGGTGAACTTTATTGTCCGAGAGCGCGAAGTACAGAGTAATCAGCTGTCGGAGGTGGCCACACTTGAATTTTCCACACAAGCCTTTTATATAGGAAAGCTTGGCTATTGTTATGCAAAAGTGTCCCCGCCCTCTAGGAACTTCTGAAAAGGGGCACTTAGCCTGTTTCTTAGAAGGGGGTGCTCTCTAGGAATTCTAGGAAAGTGCAGTTTACCGGAGTTCAGAGTGGAGGCACTCTGTGGTCAGGCTCCCTGCTGTTTGTGTTTCCTGTTCTCAGACAGTCCAGGTTCCCTGCTGGACTGTGGCTTTTGTCTACCAGCCTGGAATGTTCACCTTGGAAGGAACCTTTTGTGATTGGATTATGGAGATCTGTTTGTCTGGGGAAGAATGTTTACCTGGATGGGCTCTTCTAATTTCTGGAAGAAGCAACCTTGTGTTTTACAAGGTCTCTGATTAAGTCTGAAGGGAATCTTTTGTCTAAACAGTTGGGGCTTCTTGTTGCATTTTAATCGCTTAGGTCTTTCTGTTACATATTAATCTCATGCTTCCCCTTTTGCACTGAACCCTTTCTATTTTGTAATTTTTAACCTTTTACCTTGCTCGAGGAGGGAAGCAATGTGGCAGGAAAACTGTCTGAGGAACACAGCATGGAGAGTGTTTGAGGAATGATAGAAGATTTTAGATATACAGTACTTAAATACACATATATTTCATTTTCATATATTATACTTAGTATTAATATATTAGAAACACTTGCACTTGTATTATGGCTCTGAAACCATGTTATATTTCCTTGAAGAGTTATTGGCTTTCTTACTCTTCCTTTCTAACAGGCTTTGATAGATAGCTATGCCCATAGAAACAAGGTAAGGTATACATTCCAAGGATAGCTTCTCCAGAGGAAAGGCATTGTTTAATAATGGTCAAGGCGCCCTAGCAAGGATGGAAGGAAGTCCCTTATATGTAGGCTGACCATATTTCCTTGAGACAAAAATGGGACATTGGGATGGCAAAACGGGGCAGGGCTGGGCGACGGGCTGGATCGGCAGGCAGGAACTTCTCCGGTTTTCTCGGGCTGGGAAGCTTTGGATTCCTTCATTTGTGAGAGGCAAGGTTGGGCTGGAGAGTCTAGTGAACGGTTGTCCCCGACAAGCTGTTTCTCTTCTGGCCGTGCTTTTATGTTCTTTTCTTCCCGCCGTTTCAAGGCAGGAGCCAATCGGCTTGCCCTTTGATCACCGCCTATCAGCTGATCCTGTTTTTTTCTTTTTAGGTGTCCCACCGGGTTGAGCTCTGCGGCTTTTTTCCCGCCATTTCTGCTGAGCCCCCCCCTCCTTCCACTCAAAGTCAGACTGCATTCTGACAGGTTTGCGGGAACTTACAAATTTTTCAGTAAGGTTTTTAAGAAAATGGGACAAAATGGACATTTATATTAAAATGATGGGATGGTCTGGAAATGTTAAAAAAACAGGACTGTCCCGTTCAAAACGGGACATATGGTCAGCCTACTTATATGGAATAATGTTAAGATTGAGTAAAGGAAGGAAATTCCTAATATGGAATGAGGTTAAGGTAGAGTATGGGTAACTGAGTAAGGGGTGGTATTCTAAAGGAGGAGTTGAATGGAATGTATATAATGTGCTGAAAGGAGGGGGTCCTGTGCGATTGCCCACCTAACAGCTTGCTGTCATTGCTTTTGCTCTTCGGTGAAAAATAAAGAACTTAATTTCATGCAACTGCCTGTTTCTTTGGTCCCGGCTCAGAAACTAACCTGGTAAGGAAATAAAAAAAAATTCTAACAGGAAGACAGTATGGAGGGAGAGATCTTTTAATTTCTTCTCACACCTCTAACAATAAAGTACAGTTGCAGTAGTTCTTGTGGTGTCTGTTTCCTGACCTGGCCCACCTTGAAGGGCTAATGGCCAACCTGCTGATTTACAGTGCCATCTCACTACCAGCGCTGAAGAAAGATTCAGCTCCCTACCCAAGTATCTTTTCTGTACGGAGTGGGAGAGGGAGACTTTCATTGTCTGTTGCCTTGTGCGGCAGAAGTGTTGGGTCAGTCCCAGCCATGCAGCCTCCATCCCCCTTTGCCAAGGGCAAAAAGTCTTACTGTTCAGCACATGCTCCCCTGCTAATTCCTGAAAGAGAAAAACCCTGTGGGTTGTCAAGCAGAAACTCTTTCCGTTCTCACAGAGGTTCATGATTATTGTTGGCTGTCAAAGGTTTGGTTGTTTGGTTGTTGTTTAGTTATACAGGGCACTGTGATATTAGCTTTCAAGCCGCCATCTAACTTCACCCTGAAATATAGAGTGAGGACAAAAATCAGCTTGCATTAACTGAGTGTTCCACTTATTAAAACTGTTCACATTAAATTAAAGTAGGAGCAGTAACTTCACCACTGTGTCTCATAAATGTTTTTTATGGTCTAGTTCATATATCTGGCACTGAAGATTTAGTAGATTTTTAAATATTTGTTGTCATAGTGAGATAGTTTTCAGAATAAATTTTTGTTTCATCATTCATTTGCTTGACTTCGGGATAATGGTCTCTTCCTTTGAATTCACCTGTGAAGATGAGATGGAACTTTTGTTGTTGTTTAATGGGAGGGGGGGACAACTTTTAAAAATCTAAAAAAACAGGCATTGATGTAATTAAATATATACTTGTCCTTTATGATGTAATAGTTGAAGGGGAAAAGAGATTAGAGCACCTTCTTTACAAGGAAATGTTGAGGTCTGGTGATTTTTACATAGAACTGGGGAGGTAGAGAAATCAAGGGACATTATAAATTTATCATAGAGAAGACTGAGGGGAACATTTAATAGTAGATTCCAAATGCCTACGTGATTGTCTTGTCACCCAGAGAACCAGTCATAGTCTTCTTTTATATCACCTCAGAGTATAAAACATGGACTAATTAAATTAAGCTACAAGAAAGCAAATCCCGATGACAGCTTAGTGGGGGGAAAACCCTTCATTAACAGGAAGAGTGGTTTGACAGTGGCGCCAATTACCCAGAGAAGCTCTGGGTTTGCTTTCCCTGGATGTGTTCAAGCAAAGCCTGAGTAGTCTTCTGGTTTGGGTGCTTTAATTTGGTTTCATGCACTGAACAGGAACTCCAGATCTTGGATTTTGTAAGCTGTATGAAGTGTGAAGAGAGTAATTTAATTTGGGGGGAGGGGGGATATTTTATTTTTCCCCCTTTATATTGTGTTAATATTATAAATCTTGATACATTACAGTATGTTATTTCAGTACAATTATATTTATATAATATAATTAAATTCTTGATATTCTGTTATTTAGAAACAGAGTATTGGAAATAAAGAAGAAAAAAAGAAAAAAGTTTAGATTCTATCAATATTAATTATAGTTTAGGATATCAGTGTTACGGCCATTATAATTATTTGGTTTTCCATTCAGAGTTAAATATAGCAGTAGAAAGGAAGAGATGAAAGAAGATGATGTGACATACATCAAACTGTTTGTTATATAGTAAAGATTTCAGTCTTACTCTAAATTAACTTGATATTGAAATCTCCACTATACTGTTACTTGGTATATATGTCTGTGTGTGTGGGTGTCTGTGTGTGTGTGTGTACATACATATTAATAAAAGCAAAAAATGGAGGGACAAAGCAAGTTTAACAAAATTAAAATACTAAAAAGTAAATAAGCAAAAGAGAAGGCAAAGAAAAAAAACTGATTTTTAAAAAAAAGCTATTAATAACTATTTAACAGTTTTTCTAAAAGACAGTAATTTTCTTCTCCCATGGTACTAGAGCAACCTTCTCTAACCTGGCGCCCTTCAGATATGTTGAACTTCAATGCTCAGAATTCCTAGCAGGATCAGCTGGGTGTAAAATTATGTTTGAAGGGGGTTTTTATGTTTTTTAATAGGGAGGGAAAATTTGTTTTGGAAGGGAATGTTACAATGAGAATTGAAATGCCTTATAGAAATAATGCTTGTTATAGTACAAATTGGAGTAAGAGATTGATACTGATTTATGTGTATCTTTGTTGTAGAAAGTTGGAAGTCACTTTGTAGTAGTTCATTTTGTATTTTCACACCTTTTTAGTTTCTTTTATTTTCTTTGTAGGTTCTTTTGTTTCATCCTTTTTAGATGTTATGTATATTTCAAAAAAATTTTCATAAAGTTTTTAAAGCTTTTTTTTTTTTTAAGAATTCCTAGCAGGACCTTGGCATTAGCCCAGCCTTGGGAATCCCTCATGACTTTGCCTCCCTGGGGCCACATCTCCTCATCCTGGATGATGTCAGTCCCGCCTGCCTTCTCCAAAGCAGGGAGCATCTCCTGGGATTCTTGACACCCAGTGTCCTGGTGGAAGCAAGCTTGGCCGTTTCCACTGATGTCAGAACCAGGTCACAGAGACTACAGTGCTGCTCTGAATCACCCTGATCCATGGTTCCTCCCAGTCCTAACATTTGGAGTCTGTCTGTTCTGTGTTCCAAGTGGGTTGAGCTTCTCTTCATTCCCCATTTACTTAAACACTTAGACTGGGTATAGCAACTCTTTCAGTGCAGCAGAGCTCCATGTCTTTCTCAGATCCTTTCCAGAAACTGTATTCTTAAAAGAACAGCTAGCCGGTTCTCAGTTTCCTCTGCGCTCCTCTTCCTATTGGTCTTCAAAGTACTGCATTAAGGGTATGTGAACACAGGGTGGTGGTGTGTGTAAACGTCTATGCAGGAGACTAAGCTGTTGCATAAGTGTTGCAGAAAGGCTGTCTCATTTGGTGCCTCATCTTTGGCTCTTGCTCTAGAGGCTTATCCAGCTCACACTGAGCAGGTGGTGAATGCAATGAAAAAAGAAACAGCAATCAAATTAAGTGCTAGTTATGTTTAATATCCTTATTTGCTGTGACAGCTACACGTTCCATAAAAAATGCTAATTAGTTTGAGTTTGCTTACATTTGTATTCCCATTTTGCTTCTGATTAATTGCATTATGACTTGGAAGAGGATGTTCTTTCATCTAATTAGTAGTGCTTCTTTCTGTAGCCCTTTCCTAAGCTAACAGTGGTTAGTTTCCAGGGTGAGGTTTTTCTTACCTGGGCGCTCAAGGAATAAGATCAGAATTGCAGTGCATAGCCATGTGGGAATATATCCACATGAATGCAGAAAGAGTTCTTCCTGAGAAAAAGGGATGTGTGTGCACTAATTTTAAGAGAAATTTAAAAGCAGCACTTGTGTGTGTTTTTTTTAGTTGGAAAACAACATTTATTTACTACAGTGCAGAATGCAGTAAGTGCAGCTGTCTACTAAGTAGATGATTAATGGGAGAGAAGAGTCAACCGGCACAACAGGAAATCAGTGTTGGAAAATTTCTATGGGTAATTTCCAGCCTGAGAGCCAGTTTGGGTAGTGGTTAAGGCACCAGTCTAGAAACCAGGAGACTCTGAGTTCTAGTCCCACCTTAGGCACGAAGCCAGCTGGGTGACCTTGG
Source organism: Candoia aspera (assembly GCF_035149785.1). Taxonomy (NCBI): domain Eukaryota; kingdom Metazoa; phylum Chordata; class Lepidosauria; order Squamata; family Candoiidae; genus Candoia; species Candoia aspera. Next base: position 106,251,175 of record NC_086153.1, read on the forward strand.
GCCAGTCGCTGTCTCTCAGCCCTAGGAAGGAGGCAATGGCAAACCACTTCAGAAATCTTGCCAAGAAAACTGCAGGGACTTGACCAGGCAGTCGCCAGGAGTCAAGACTGACTCAAAGGCACTATTTTTTTTTAAAAAAAATCCAGTTTAGTTTGCACTCAGCTCACTCCCTACATCCAGAACAGAGCAAAGACATTTGCCATTCAGTTCAGGTAGATGTTTATTTTTAAAAATATCAGCAAACATAAAAAACAGTTAACTGACAAAAATGAGACACAAGACAGGCAAAACAGGAAGAGAACATGAACAACAGGCAAGAATTTACATTATCTATACTATATATCTCTGCCGATATATATCAAAAGGCACAGAACTTTCCAGAGCCACTGCAAAACAATACTGTAGGTAATTAGCATGGACAGTCCCAAAGAGGGTGGCCTTTGGTTATTCCAGCTTTTACCCTGTTATACACATAGCAGTGGCAGAATAGAGATGGAAAGTAGGATACTCTACTCTATTTTGTACCATTAAAGAAACGATGTGGTGAATGAGGATGATGTATCCAACAATGATACACTTGATTTGGTTTTGGTTTAGCCCACTCATTGTGATTTATAAGTCATGATTTATGGTCCGACCTTACATACAAATAAAGACATGTTGGCTTTTTAACCAACCATGGTAGAAACAAGCCATTGTATGGTGCAATGTGTGAACTCAGCTCTGTGTATCTGGTCAAGTATACTCTAAGCATGGAGGCTGTGCACAAGAGTTCATTGTGTCATTCCCAATCCTTAACAAAGGTTTGAAGCCAGTCTGCGGGGGACTTCACATCTGCCGACTTCAGACTGCTAAGAACTCCATGTGCTGGCCCCAGTATTTCCTCCAGCTGATCAAGAGGCACCAGGAAAGGGACTCGGAAGTTTTGAATGAAGGGAGAGACAAAGAAGCTGTGAGGTGGGGTGCGGGAAGACTTCCTGCCACTGGAAGGATGGAACACCCACAAACTCAGGAGAGCTGCAGGGCCGAGCAGAAACAGCAGCTTGGCCATGGCCACCAGATAGAGCTGAGCCAGCAATACATTGACTCAGCTCCCAGGCACAGCCAATGTCATAAGGTTGGAGAAATCTGGAGCTGATCTGAAGTGGCACAAAGACCTATGTAGAAGTGCCCTGATGTGTCAACAAAAAATACCGTTTGGAGCAGGCCCAAGGTTCCTAGCTATTGAAGGACTCCATCACTTGTCAGCTCCAGAATGTAACAGATTTGGCTGGATATCCAGGTAAGAGGAATTGAAATCCCGCGACATTTGGAACATCACAGCTTATTTAAGCATACCTTATTATTACTATTACTATATTTAGATGTTACTATTACTAAATTACTTGTTATTTCTGTTGTTAACAGCCCAGCTATCCGTATTTAAGCAAACTATTAATTTAAGTTTTTATAATCATGGGGGATTCCAATATTTAACTTTTTATTTGTATTATATTAACAGAAAAGGATATAAGTATTTATAATATTAAATTTCAGTTATTCTTATTACAACCAAAGGTGTATGTATGTATGCGTGTGTCTGTGTTCATTCCAAAAATCTCCAATTTACTTCAGATACTTATTTATCTATTTCTTTGTTCGTTATGAATAGATCCTTTCTATGTAGTTTTTTTAAATACCAAATTCAATTACAAGCTTCCAATTTTCTCTGCCACACACATATTACCTTTCTAAACTCCTGGCTTTGCAGTTTTAAAGTTAAGAGTTGCATCCACATTTCAGCATGCTTATAGCAGATCTAGTGCAACAAAGCAGTCCAGTTTAGTAGTTCTACTATATCAGGAAACGATCTTCCATCATTGAAATTTTCTATAGTCCAAGTAAAAAGAAGGAACAGTTTCAACAGCCTGAGTTTTAACAAAAATTTTATTAATTTTTCCCTTATCAAATAATTCATCAAGGAAATGCTTTCTGCAACTGCAGTTCCATTATTTTACTAATTAACTGCCCAGGGTCCCTCTTTTGGGGGGAGATGGGTGGTGATAAAATTTGATGATTGATAGATAGATAGATAGATAGATAGATAGATAGATAGATAGATAGATAGATAGATAGATAGATAGATAGATAGATGTCCCATGAGAAAATGCATTAAAAATAAATGGGTGGTGATAAAATTTGATAGATGATAAATGTGCCATGAGAAAGTGCACTAAAAATACAACAGTTTCCCTGCATTGATGGAGCTAGTATTCCACATATTTGAAGATTAATTTAAACTAACATTTCCATTTACTGAGGCAACATCTTCATTATGAAATTTGGTTAAACCCATTGATAAAGCCAAGATTTTATTAGTCTTTCTCATTACAATCCATTGATGAGCTCCTGGCCACATAAGATAGAAAATCCTTCTATCTGACACAGAAATCACACAGAAATTAAGAGAAAGCTAAACTGAATCCATCACTGGGTTTTATTTTATGACTACAGTAGTCAGACAACAGATCATGTTTACACCCACCTTAATGTCAGGACACATTTTGGCCACTAGGTGGCAGAAGATCACCATCGAGAGCTAGAAGCACATTTGAGAGGTTTTATAACAATAAGATACAGTGCCATTGAGACTGGTTTTCTTCACACAAATTCAATCACATTTGGGTAAGAGGTTGGCCAGGATAGCTGGAATGGGGAATTAACCATGATCGAAGTCATTGGCTTTTTGTGTCATTTTCTACAATTGTTTTCATTTTTATTAAATCCCCTGACATCATGGGAAGGGCTTCAGCCAGTGGAAGTACATTATAACGGGTTTTCTCTGAGGATCTGGGGGGTGGGGGGTTGGCCAAGGCCGTGGTTGCATCCTGGAATAGGTGGGTGACTGAGTGCAGCCTCTCTCTGTGCCCAATACCAGGGTGCACCTTAGTTTTCCAAGGACCTCCAGGAGATAAAACACCAGAAGCAACTCCTGGAGCACCATTGGAGAAAGATGACTAATGAATTTGACCAAACACAAGTATTTGGGCCTACATTATAGTGATAAGGATGGCAAAACACTTTTTTCTTTTTGTCCTTATTGTGTCCACTGATAGCTGCCCAGCAGCCCTACTTAGAGTGACCTGTTCCCTGATGGCGGGGGTGGGCAGGAAGGATGAGTATTGATCACAAGCAGTGATAGTATTCCCATTCAAGACTGTGTGCAACTTGGGGGTCCTTCTGAACTCATAGCTACTGCTAGATGAGCAGGTGGCAGTTGTGACCAGGAGGGCCTTTGCTCATATTCACGTTTTGTGCCAGTTGTGCCTGTTCCTTGATGAGAAGGCCCTTCAGATGGTCACTTACACCCAGATCACCTTGCAACTAGAATGTGCTCTACATAGGGTTGTCCTTGGAGACCATCCAGAAAATACAGCTGGTTCAAAATGCAGTGGCGCAAGCAGTAATGGGCACTTCTCGTTATGTCCATGTGTCATCAATACTACACAAGACGCATTGGTTGCCATTCAGCTTCTGGGTGCAATTCAAGATGCTGGTCATCACATATAAAGCCCTTCATGGCATAGGGCCTGGTATCAGAGGGACCACCTATCTCCAATTGTTCCTGCCCGCCTGGTACTTTTGGGCAGAGGGGGTGTATTTCAGGCCCCTCAGTTAAACAGTCTTGTAGGAACAAGGAAGTATGCCTTCTCTATCACTGTTCCTGCCCTCTGGAACAGCATCCCCCAGAGATATGTATGACGCCCACTCTCCTGGGGTCCCAGAAGGCTGTTCAGATTTTATTCTGTTCCCAAGCCTGGGGTTAACTTGTTTGTGGAGCCCATCTTTTTTTTTTTTAGTTGTTAGGGCTGTTTTTTAGTCTGGGTTGTTGTGTTTTGTTATATTTTTAACTGTTTTAATGGTATGCTTTGATGTTGTAAGCCACCTAAAATCTTTTGGAGTGGGTGGCCCTAATAAATCATCATCATCATCATCTGTGTTTGTGTGTGTATTCCATATGGAACCGCTTGAGTTTAATCAGTCTTTTCCAAATTAGGTTTGAAAAGCTGAAGCACTCAGGAACTGTTGTTAGAACACAACAAGCAAACAGACCATTGCTCTAACTTGGTATAAGGCAGCATGGAACTGAATTATATTAACTACTGAATTATCTTCCCCTTCTTGTGTTGGCACAAATCAATGCCACAATAACATTGGCTGTCTGCACTGCCAATCATTTTCTTCACCTCTGTTGTGTCTGTCGCAAACCACTGATGAATCAGGTTGTCCTGATTTGCAGGCATGTTGATCATAGCAAAGTTTCCTCCTCTGGATGTCCCTCTTCAGCACATCACCATCCAAGGGGGAAACAGCCACTAGTTGGTGCCCTGCTAAAAGAATGGAGTGGGCCTGGCATTAGGGCAGAATTCTGCAATTTGGAGAATCTTGGTTTCTCTGGGCTGGTTTGCTTGCCCTCCTCCCATGCCTCCCAAGTTCAAATAATGTGAAATGAAATACATTCAGGAAGATAGCTCCTATTCATAAATGGGAGTCTACAAAAGTGTTTTAATTAACTGAGCAGCCTCAAACAGACTTTAATGCAGACAGTATAATCAGAGGCTCAAAACAGGGCAGAAGTAACCCCAAAGAAGAGGAAGACAAACCTTGTCATGATTCTGCAAGCAGCCTGGTCTTAGCAAGCCAAAAAATTGAAACTGACTACCCACTGGGCAACCAGGTCTCTTGAAACTGACGAATACAAGGATACTGGGAAATAAAAAAAAAAACCCTTTCAACACCTCTTCTTATTTTCAGCCTCAGCTTTGTTCCAGAGCTGAGCACTGGTGGAGCTATCGCATGGCTGAGCTGGGCCTTCTTCCAGGGCCTGTCCAATTGCAGGTGTCACTGCCATGCACTGACTTACAGGCCAAGTGGCTCCACGGGGTTTTCATCGCTGCTTATGGGGCAGGCCCACCTGGCAGGGGTCCCCAGTGGCTCTGGTTCTTCCTCAGACCCTAGTCACTGGGAGGACTGTCAGGGCAGAGCTGAACGCTTCATGACCCAAGAGCAGAGGAGACATGCATGCCATTGTTATGGAAGAGCTTTGACTTCAGGCTATGTTTATGGTAGCCAGAGGGGAGGGTGGCCACTCTACACAGACCTATCCAGGTTCAGCTCTCACTGAGGTGAGTATGAGGCCAGGCTTGCTGGGCATGAAGCAGCTTTGCCTTGGGCTGAAGGACATTCCTGCCTCTCATGGATGCTGCACACATTGTAGTTCTTCCGTTTTTTAGTTGAATCTAACGGAAATGACAAGAATATCCACTAAAAATAGCATCTGGGTTCCCACATCACACTAAGCGATGGTTTGTTTGACCCTTATTGAGTAATCCACAGTTGGCTGGAACTGCATAGGACACTAAGCCATAAACCATAAATCATGGCTGATTGAATACTGGTGCAGAACAGCACACACTTTGAGATTTGAACAAGCGCCTGTTCTGAGGATTCTGACTGAAAAAGAAGTCAGAACTGAGGAGAGCCACGTTTAAAATGACCACTCCTATTAGCAGTGCTGAAAAAGCCAGCATTTTACAATATTGCCCCAAAGCCATAGTTGAGCAAACCACAGGAAGAGAAAATGGCGAAATTTCCCCCAAGTAGTTCATTTTTTTCAACAACTTGGTGAGGAGACACAGAATCTTGTGTTGTTGTTTTAATGTTGTTTTGAAAGGAAAGAGAAAAAAGACAAAGGCATAGAAATTACAAAACATAGATATTACATGGAAAAGTTTCAAGAGTAATATAGGATAAAACTGAAAGAAAATATTAAACTATTCCAATCAAAGGAACACCTCACTTTTACCTTATATATCAACTTGGATTAAAGGAAATATACAACAATTTAACTCTTTAGTACTTTCTGAGACACAACCTAGAAAGGATGGTGCAAGGTGAGGCAACCTTTTGGAGGCAAGTGCTTGGTACAATTCTGGATATCACATTGACCTTGGTTCTCTTGTACAAGTCACAGAGTGCATGGTATGTGCTCAGGTGACCCTCAGTGAAATTTTCTTTCGGTTATCAACCTCCATGCAAAATATTCTGTGATACACAAACTTCTTGCAAGATATCCTGACAGATGCAAACAAATTGCTGAAGTCCTGACATGCAGCATGAATGCTCCATTTTTATTTGTGGCTGTGGATACAACCTAAGATTCTTGCAAGAAAGTCCAGCTCAGCCTGGGGGGTTGCAATGAATCTAACAATAGCAATGTGAAGAATGCCTGAACATAAAAATACAAAAGTCCTTTCTGAGCATTTTGGAAACAGCAGCTCAGTCAGCAACTGGTCTGACACATAGCATTTTAGGCACCGTTGAAAGGAATGGATTGGACATGTCAAAACTGCAAGGCCAGAACAATGATGGAGCTGCAACAATGAGTGGGTTGTGTATTGAAATCCAAAGTGGAATTATAGCACAACATCCAAGAGACATGTATCCAGCACTACTCATAGTCTCAGTTTAGACTTGAATGATGCTTATGCCAGCTCTTCCAGAAGTGAATTACTTCTTTGAAGAACTTCTTTACAGTATCAAACAACATAATTCACTGTCTCTATGTATGTATGATTTGTGTGTGTGCGCGCGCGTGCACCTTCGAGTCAGTCTTGACTCCTGGTGATTGCCTGACAAGTCCCTGCAATTTTGTTGGCAAGAGTTCAGAAGTGGTTTGCCATTGCCTCCTTCCTAGGGCTAAGAGAAAGTGACTGGCCCAAGGTCACCCAACTGGCTTTGTGCCTAAGGCAGGACTCAGCATAGTCTCCCGGTTTCTAGCCTGGTGCCTTAACCACTACACTAAACTGGCTGTCCTATATATGATTATCTTCATCTAAAACTATGCTGAAAGTGTGTGCAACAAGATAGTCAGCACACTTTGAAGCTCTTCTGCCCATGTTCTTCTGCTTCAGAAATATCCATAATATTCTGCCTGCGAAATTCTTCTGGGAAAGAGGTAGAATTTTAATATCTCAAATGGAGTTCTATGGCTGTGCTGCTCACAAAAAATTTCGAACCAATCCACTACAGTTCAAAACTGTTGCAGTCATCACAAACTGACAAAAATGAAGCTGCAGGGCTTCTTCAGACCTCTCTCAATAACTCACAAGACACCTGAAGTCAATACATCAAGTGTGATGGTGCTGTTGTTGGAGGTCCTGGCAAATCCAGCATGCCTTATTAGCATGTAAAATGAGTTCGTCCCACGATGCAACTCTCCATGTTTCTGAGGAAGCTGTTTGTTGCCACTCCCACTTCTTCTTTGCTCTCCTTCTTCACCACTGGGAGAAGGAAAGCAGCACGTATGCTGCTCTCCCTCCATCTCTGGGTGCCATGTGGTGGGCCAAAAATCCCCTATCTGCACACAGCTCTTGGCAGCAATGAGGGCTGAGAGTTCATTAAGTTTAGGGAAAGAACAGAAGAAACAAGGAACAATTAATTAAATTTGAATAATAAATAAACAAACATATTTCTACCAAAGATGGATGTAACTGGACCAAGAATAAAGTCAGTAAGACTCCTTTTACTTACTTTTGTCTAAATGTGTGATTCTTTATGTTTGGGAGGGCTAAGTATGTAAGATCAATAACCTGTATTTCTCTAATGTGCTCATTAAAGCTATTTAGATAATATTCTTTTTCTGAGTATAGCTTCTCCACTGTGTTAAGCTCTGCTCTATTCAGTGGTCCTAGCTGTCCACTAATGGCTTCAACTGTGACAATGGCCCAGTCTTGCAATATAGCTCAAGAATTTGAAACTGATGTGTACCCTAAGGGAAGAAGTTTCATGATGACTTTTGTGAGGATCAAAAACCAGCATTTGCAGAGGATCAGTTTAGAATCCAAATGTTCCTTCCAATACTAGACATAGCAATCTCTCAGATAAAAAACAGATTTGCAGGCCTAACTAAAGTAGTTTGACATTAATTGATATTAATGTAGTCATTAATCTTCTTCATATCAGCAACTGATGAAGACGCATTGTGTACAGCTGGAGAACTTCTGGTCAAGAAATGTGATAGTGACTTCTCAGAAACATTTCCTGAGCCATGGCTAATATCCAGATTATTACTGAAGTCTAATATTGCTAAAAAGAAACCCCAATAATAAAGGAAGTTGTAGAACTTCTTGTGATAGAAAAGCATCCTCTGCCAACAAATTGCACTGAGAGTGACAGCTGCAGAGAGGTCATTCTCTAAACTTAAACTTACAAAAAACTACTGTGAATCAACTTCTCCCAAGCATGTCTAAGCGGCCTGCTGGTAATTTCAATCAAAAATAAGTGTGCTAAAAACTCTGCATATCTTAAAGATAGTAAGTATATTTGCTGAGGAAAAGGCACAAAAGGAAACATTTGAGCAGCCATTTCCAACCTTGCTCCCATGGCTTTCACCTGCACAGGGCCAAGGATTATGTGGTTGGACTCCAGCCGCTGACCTAACCGGGTCATAGAGGATGTGGTGGACCTGAGGTAATGCAACACGTGCAGGCAACATGGCTGCTACAGAAGGAAAGGAGGGAGAAAGGAGGACCAGTCAGCTCTTTTGTGCCCTGCCCTGCCCTGCCTGCCTGCCTGACAGGGGAACTACTGGTGCTGTCATTTTAATTTTTAAATATTTGGTTTGGCTTGTTAACTTGTTTATTGTTGTTGCACTCTGTGCATGCTCTTGGTCTCAGTCTGCAATTAAAAGTGGGGGAAAAAAACTCAGCCCACTGCTGTAGTTTTGTTGATTACTGAACTGGGTGTTGTTTATGTTGTTCTTATTGCACTCTGTACATATTCTTGGTGTCATCCTACATTTAAAAATGGCCACAAAAGGCTATTGTTTTAGTTTGATGGGCTGCTGGGTTTGGTTATGTTTATGTTGTTAGTCCTGCACTTTGTACATGCTCTTGGTTTCAATCTGCATGGCGTGAGAGGCCCATCTTCCTTTCTTTACCAGGTGCCCATTCTACCCTGCCCCATATAAAACAGTAGAGGTCTGCTCTCCTTCCCTTTTGGAAGCCAGAAAAAAAGTTAATTTCAATAACAAGGAGGGGGGAAGGGACTGATATGCAAAGCCCTCAGGAGACAAAACACTAATTCAGAGGGGAAATGCTGGCAAAGACCTGAAGTTTTCTGGTTAAGTCTAATTCTACATTCAGAGATGAATGTGCAGGTTTGGTGGTAATAAAAACATCCTGGACACAGAAAATTAACATACGAGGAGAAAACTAACTAGAAGAAAAAATAAGAAAACTGGAATAATTATATACAGATTATAAAGGAATAGGGATCTATTTTAAGCTGTTGAAAAATAGTAGCAATGCATTCTAATTACATCAGAGTGACCGTCAACACCCAGGCCTAAATACAGCATACGGAATCCAAGTGCCAAATATGTGTCTATGCACAGAGAGAAAATACAGCTTTGGGACAGTCTATCCAGCCACAAATTCCAGAAGCAGCAGGCACACTCTTGGGACAATCCCAATAACAGTTCTTAAGGGCATCTCCTGTGGGGACTCCCGTGTTCAATATGACAAAAACCACTTTTATGTTGAAAATCATGATATTCCAGAAAGCTGCAACAGGAAATGCCATGGAAAACATCAGCTCTTAAATACACTGAAACTCTCCTTCTTACTCAGAAATCATCAAATGGACCATTATTAAACCCAAGGAGCTTCAGATGGAGATTGCCACATGAAGATGCTAAATTACATTTCATCAGATGCTCAGTTCTAGTCCATGTGCCCTGAATTGGGACAAAGGAGCAGGTGTGAATTTTAACAGCAATTCAAGGGTGGCTTAGCACACTAATATCAAGGTGTCTGTTCCTTCATTTTTACATTCCACTGTGTGTCCACAGAAATTTGCAGCAAGGAGAACTGATGGTTCAGATTCACAGAAGCAAAGGAGTAATGTTAATTTGTTGCTTTATTCCAATATATTTGTTGCAACTTAAATGACTAAAAAAAACAGAAAAAAGAAGAAAGTGAACCTTTGTGGTCCAGTGGGCACAGGATGGGAAAGAATGTGCATTCTTTACCCAGCCTGGGCAGAAACCAAAAGGGTGCTCCCTGGGGGATTTAAGGGTGGAACAGAGGTGTGCTGGCAGAAGAGATGGGAAAACATGGTGGCCAGTTCTTAATGGACTCCACAGTCTTTATGGCAATCAAGTAAGAAAGAAAAGAAAAAGGAAGCTGTTGATCAGCTGAGAACATAGCTGCTCAGCAGACCAGGATGAAATGAGCATATAGGGCAGTAACCACTGTTGGAGGGAGGAGGTGTGTCAGGTGCTGTAGCCAGTCAGAGCTGGGGGTGTTGCTAGATTAGAATGAAGCATATAGATGTAGACCAACTTCCCTAAGGAGCTTATGACGACTTAGGACAGAAAACAGTATTTGTGAAGCAGAGATTGGGTGTCCCATACTGACAATGGGCAAGCATAAAATGTGATTGGCTTAGATTCTGGATTTAAGGGAGACGATGCCCTTAGAGACTAAGGTGCATTATTTGAGTTACGTCAAACTATAGAATACCAGAGGTGTGGCATTTGATAACACAAAGCTGGGCAGGTGGCTAATATTCTAGTGGAGGGAGACAAGGATTTAAAAAGGGAGAAATTTAAAAAGATCTTGACGGGCCCAACAGGAATAGGATGGAATTTTACAGGAAGAAAGGTTAAGTTTTGCATTTGGGTAGGAAAAATGTATAGGATGAGGAGAACTAGCTTGGCAGTAGTACATTTGAAATAGATCTGGGTGTCCTTGTTGACAGGGCCGCAACTAGTGGGGGGCAACCGGTGCATGTGCCCCGGGCGCCATGCTGGTGGGGTGCCAAAATGAGCTCGGGGGGGGGGCAAAATGAGTGCTGGGGGGGCGCCAAAGTGGGCATGGAATCCATGTTTGCCCCAGGTGACAAAGACCCTAGTTGCAGCCCTGCTTGTTGACCACAAGTTAAATATGAACCAGCAGTTTAACACAGCTGGTAAAAATGCTGTTTGGGTGTGTGTTAATAGGGGTATGAAATCCAGATCACTGGAAGTAATTGTTCTCCTCTATTTTGTCCTAATCAGCCCCCATTTGGCATACTGTGTCCAGTTCTGACTGAGTACCAGGGAAAAAAATTACTGACACATTGGAACAGGTTTAGAGAAGGGCAATCGTGGTAGTGAAAGGCCTGGAAACCAAGGCCTAGGAAAAACAGTCAAAGGATCTGGGTATGTTTAGCTTACAGAAAAGAAGACTAAGGGGATATATGACAGCAGTCTTCAAAAATCTGATGGGTTGTCACATAGAAGAGGGAAGAACCAAAAGTAATGGATTGCCTCAGAAGGAAGGACCAAAAGTAATGGGATAAAATTATGAGGAAACATTGTCAGGCTGGATGTTAGGAAGAACTTCCTGACTGAATGAGCTGTCAGTCAGTGGAACAGGCTGCCACATGTGATAAATTCTCTTTCACAGGAGGCTTGACGGTCATCTATCAGAGATGCTGTAGTACAGTGTTTCTCAACCACAACAACGTTAAGATGTGTGGACTTCAACTCCCAGAATTCCCCCAGAAACATTGCTGTAGTAGATTCTGCACTGGGCAGGGGACTGGATTAGATGACATCTCTGATCACTTCCAATTCTATGATTCTTCCTTCAGCTAAGGCCCTGGACATCTGCACCCAAAATTTGAGGATAATAGCAACACTGGTAGCATCTGCCTTCATGCCTTTTTCCACACCACAGAAATCCATTCCCCCTAGATCTGCTACACAACAACTCAATTCCAGTTTGGAAGGCACTAGATTGGGAAAGAGTGCCTTAGAGGCTGGCTGAGCACTGAACATTGAAAAATTTATTTAAGATGACTTAATTTGATTGATCTGATTGAGGAAGGTGTTCTTATATTCTTAATACTGCTAGTATGAAGCAACAGAACTTCTCCATAGACAGCATGCAGTCCATGTTACTTGTCTATTTTGAATTCTCATTGAAAATAATAACTGTTTTTCAGCAAGATATTCTATGTGGGTGATAAAATGCTTTAACAGGCTTAGATGGAAAAGTCCACATGAATAAACGAGTAACACAAGTGAGGACAAACCAGATCACGTACATTTCCTTGTCTCTTCTTTAAACCTGTCCTCCTTGTTTTGCAGCATCCCCCAGCAAGGAAACAAATAGAATCAATGCCTGGTGTCCCATACGCCTTTCTGAAGGAACACAATGAATAAAACTACCCCAGGATAATCTCAGAGAAGGTGATGAGAAGCCACGTCATAGCTCAGCTCAGAGCTACCAGAAACAATAACTCATGTGAAGAGAAGGGGAACTAAGCCAAATGAAAAGACGTCTAAGATATTGTCCATGCTGGGGGAATGCAAGGGCTGCAATGGAGCATGAATTCTTGAAATCCAGGAAGGAAGGGGCCAAAAAGGACACTCTGGCTTCAGCAGCCTTCTCAGAATAGAAGCTCCAATTGGAACTCATTAGTTCCTGCACTGTACAAGCTTATCCCCTTGACTCAGGACACATTAAAGCAGCCTTTCTCAACCTTTTCACCCTGGAGGAACCCTTGAAATATTTTTCAGGCCTCGGGGAACCCCTGCACATTCAGGCTCAAATATAGGCCAGAAGTTACAAAATTATTACACTCATTTCATGTGTAGGCCTGTATATATGCATTAACAGTGTTCTTAAACTAAAAATAAAGAATGAAACTTACCTCTTTAATGTGAAGTTGCCCAAATTTGAATTTTTTTTTTAATGTGATTTCCCAGGGAACACCTAGTGACCCCTCGCAGAACCCTAGGGTTCCACAGAACCCTGGTTGAGAAACCCTGCATTAAAGCAAGGGGAAGAAGATATATTTGAAAATGTTGAATGGCACAGTACAATAGGTTGTCAAAAATGTGCCTCCAAGGAGAACATAACTCTTCTGGGGAGTGACCCAGCATCCCCCAGCACTATCAGCTTGACTGCTCACAGCTGGAAAAAGAGAATGAGGGTTGACAAGTCCTTAACCACAAGACTAGTGGTCCATTATGATCCATCCAGCTTCTCTAGGGTCAGGCTTAACCTGAGGAAAGGCTTACCAGGTTCTAGCTCCAGAATTAGTTTTCAGGGTAATGATTCATGGCTGAAAACTCCAATATAATCAAGAAGTTTGTATAAGCCTGGCCCTTCCCCTTAGCTGCCCACAGCTATCTTTCACAAGTCTGGAGAAATCGGGGAAGGAATGAGAGGTCAGAGTTAACATTCCAGCTTCAGCATCTCTCATTTTTCAAGATGAGTTTTGCCTGTTTCCTCCAGCTCTAGAAGTCTGTTCTAGAAGTGGGTAAGAATGAAGGGATCTTTGGAAGTCAAGGCGCCAGCCAGACATTTACCTAACGCTGACTTAGCACTAAGCCTCATTGCACTCAGTGGGCCTTACATATGAATATGTAAGCATACAATTGCATTGTCAGACTTTAAAAAGGCAACAGGGGTTTTTGGAGTTATTTTGTCTTTGCTGTGGTTCAGCGAGGAGCAGTAGGTCAGCTGTAGGTCCTATTCAGATTGCCTAGGAGTAAAGCCTAGTCAATGCATAGTTTGAGGATTAATGTATTGTGAGGATCCTGTCATAGTCTTAGTATGTTACGTGAACTAGGTCATCATATTAAGTCATAATGAGGTTTATTTATCTTTAGCATAGCATGCTGGGCAAATACAGCAACTGTGTTTATTAATTGGGGCAGGGGCTTTAGCGTGCACATAGCATCTATGATTTCTGGTCTTAACAGTCCTAAATGAGAGTGATCTCTTGGAGAGTCTAATATATTCAAAATTGTGACATTTCATTCCATACACACTTGGTTTAAGCTAGCTTCTAACCTCCTCCAGTATTATTTTTCTCTATACTAAATTTCTCAAACGTAGGAAGAAGCTATGCTCCAGGTGTGAAGCTCATTAATTTTAAGCTACAGACATATTGCTGGTATTATGGAGGTTCTGCTTTAGACTGCTGTATCTTCTACTTGGAAATGAGATCTAGTTTGTTTTAGAAAAGCAATCCATTGTAAAAGACAAATCACAATCTCTGCACCTGTTACTATGGTCCTGCCCAGCAAGCTACCCCTACCTATAATTCATTTTATATTTCTATATTAAGAAGTAAGGCGCATCCTCCCGTGATGAGCCACCGCACAGACTCACCCCACAACAGTTTCCTGTCCTTTGGTTGTAGGAAACAAGTTTCTGCCCAAAGGCCAGCTAGTAGTTAGCTGCACCACTGCTAATTCAAAACATGCAAAAGCTTATTCTGTGAGCTCTTGTGAGGAGAGGTGCTCAGCACATGCCCAGAAACACTGTTTTCAGAACTGCATTTGCACAAAGAGAAGGGCCAAGTTCCCTGGAGAGGGACCAGTTACTTACTCCGGGGACCATTTTTTTCAGTGTGATTTAGATCCCACAAAAGAAATACAATACTTTTTGTTTGTTTCTGCTTTTGTATGCTGGAGGCTCAAACATTCCTCTAAAACAGGAGAGTTGATTGGAATCTGCATTCATCAAAGCTTAGACCCGTAGGCTGTTCAACTAGATGACCCGGAGGTCTTTCCACTTTGCACATTCTATAATTAGCCTTTGAGGGGGAGGCGGAGAGACGTCGCTGTAAAAGCAGTATTTCGGAGCATATGCAGAGTGTTGTTGTTTTTTTTCCTTCTCTTGCCAAATCAAGTCGGTTAGAAAGTGTTAAGTCCGGCAGCTTTTGTGTTGAAATTAAAGAATCCAGGAACACCACCGACTCTCCTTTCCTCCTTCGCCCCCTGCCTTTCCCAGGTAGGCACGCTCGTGTTTCTTTCCTTTGGCCAGTACATTCCTGTAAGGCGCTTCTGAACTGCGAAATGAATGAAGTCGGAGGAGAGGGTGGAAGGAAAAGGGGTATCCAAAAGCAGAACGAAAAAGAAGGCGGGGGTGAGGAGGCCCCGGACCCGCCCCGCCGCCTGGCGCGCGCATAAAAGCTCTCCGCCGCCTCTGCTAGAGCAGTTGTGGGGAGGCACGAGCAGACATGGGCACGACGCTGGCTTGGCGGTTCGCCTTCGGACTTTTAGTCCTGGCGCTTCTTTCGCCCTCTCAGGTGAGCGCCCCAGCATCCCGCGGTTCTGTTCAGGGGAATAGGTGTAGGGGGAGAAGAGGACAATTAGTATTATTACTACCGTCATCATCATCTTGCGGGGTTCCCAACTGCTATTTCAGTGTTTTGCTTTCCTGCTGCGCCCGAAGCATCAAAGAGCTGCATTTTGAGGGGAAAAAATCCCGAGAGTTTTGAGTTTTCACATCGCGCTGAGCCATTAAGGTGGTTTGGGCGTAGCCTGTTGTGTGAACCTAGCCAGCTGTGGTTTATTCAGTAAACTGGATTTAAGCAAGGCATCGTTTAGCGTGATATGTGGATTAAACCTCAAACTCCATCCTCTCTAACGTAGTTTTGCATATTTTCATCCCTGATTCCAACCATCTCTTCTCAACTTCCCTAAGGATTGAGTGTCCTCCCTGTCCCTCCTCTCCTGTTCATCTTTTTTTTTTTAAGAGTAAATTCCTTTACTTTCTTTAAAAGGAGGTTTGGCACCCCTTCCCAGGTGTCTTTAGTAAGACTTCCTTTTGCAGTCTTATGTGTCTACTCAGAAGTAAAAATCCCATTGAATTTTTACTCTAAGGTAAGTCACTAAAGATTAGTGCCTAAATATTTTAATGTCAGACACTACTAGCTGGAAAATATAAGCATCCATATGCTACATCACTGATGGGATAAAAATAGGCTTGTTGTGGAGTTTTGGGTAAAATAAAACTGTCTGTTGGTTTGACTGCAATTGAATCAGAATAAAGTACATGAAAAGCTACTCCCTGAAGCAGTTTTCAGCACTCTGTTTTGCAGAAGCTGCCTAGAGTAGCTTTTTTTTACATAACCCTACATTATCAACCACCTAAAATCAATGTGATAAGAAAGTTACGCTCTGTGGAAACTTGGAAGTAGGAAAGTGTGGCTTTACCTGACAAGTCTTCTGCCTGCCTTTTCCTAAGTGATTAGCAGCAGCTACTTAGGTGGAGTAAGAACGTGCAGACCCTCTAGTATTGCTGAACAATTCATATCATCTGGAGCTGCTGAGAGTTGGAATTTAACAAAACCTTCAGGCTACTTGTGCTTTTTCCCCATGTTGGATTTTCTTGCTGCATTCAGGAGTCTTTGCTGAGAGACCTCATTCTCAGTCAGACTTCTCTGTGGGTCTTACATGCTATTCTCAGTGTATAATTTTGTATAATGAGAGCCAGTTTGGTGTAGTGGTTAAGTCACAAGGCTAGAAACCGGGAGACCATGAGTTCTAATCCCGCCCTAGGCACAAAGCCAGCTGGGTGACCTTGGGCCAGTCACCCTCTCTCAGCCCTAGGAAGGAGGCAATGGCAAACCACTTCTGAAAAACCTTGCCAGGAAAACTGCAGGGAGTTGTCCAGGCAGTCTCTGAGAATCAGACACGATTGAACGGATAACAACAAAATTGTGTACTTGAGCTGTGTGGAGATCCAGACTGGAAGGGCAAAATATGATTTAGATGTGTGTGGGTATGTAAGGCATTTATGGAGAGTGTTGTCAAAGTAGCTGTGTCTTTGGCTGTCCTTTCTAACACTTCCTGGAAAGTCACCTTTGGTTTAAGGTGCTCCAGACAGGTGTACTACATATACACCAAAATCCTGTTTTGCCCTTTGAATTTAGATCTCTGCACAGTCCGGCTGTTTTCCTTACCAGTGCCATAGAACAGATTCCTCATTGTGAATTTTAGTATAGCCGTGTAGTGTTGCCTGATAGTTCAAGAATCTTCTATTTTTATTAAATAAGCTTTCAAATAACACTTCCTAGAATATATGCTTTATCAAGCCTTTGATTATTACGCAAATCTTTGGAGAAATTTTAGAAACCCTGTCTGATTTGGCATTAAAAAAAAAATCACAAGCCAGTGCTTCCCCAGACTCCTTTCACTTTCCATAGGAATGTCTGGAGGAGAGGTAACAATTGGCCCAATGTTAAAACAATAAAAGCTGTAGCAAGTTAATATTTTATGCAGCTAGCTTCAAAAAGATGATGACTTGCACTTCAGTCTGTCACCTTATAATGGGCTTAGGAGATGAAGTTGAAGGCATGAGAAAGTTCTTGCTAAAGGAATAACAAAGAATAAAACTGGAGCAAATATTTAGCAAAAACTAACAGTTAAAAAGGGCTTTGGGGAAATATTGAGAAGGGATTGGAATGGCTTGAAAAGTTTTATGAGTCTGTAGGGTTTACTTTGAAGTTTTTCTTAGATAACCTGCAGCTTCTTGTCGCAGTGAATTTGTTACTGTAAGGGTCTAATAGAAAAAGCAGCATCCAGCTGAAAAATTGACAGAGAATTTCCTAATATTAGTTTGATAATGCATAACAAAATGGCTGCTTGGAGTATAATGCTCTCTTATGCCATGTGTCCTCCCAGCTTCCTGACTTTAACTTTACAGCTAACCTGTTAACCGTATATGGTGTTTTTGCTTTGTAAGTGCAGAATGCAACACAAGAAATTACTCTGAACAGCCAGAATATACAGTAGAGAGTTAGGTGGCAATCCTGCAAGTGCATTTCACAAGTTGGAATTCCCTTTATTATTAAGGAAAAAAACAGCCTTGCTGTGTAGGATTTCTGGAATTAAAAATTTAATCTGGATAATACGTAAGCAGATGTGAGTGCTGTCTCTTAAACTTGACTGGACTCTATCAGTGGTCACTGAGTGCAAATTTTGCTCAAAATGATAAGCATGTCTCCAGTTGGGATGGATGGGATGAAACTGACTTGATTTTATATTAGCATACATGATTTGGAGAATATTATGGTGGGTTTGCAATCTATACATTTGACAACCTTACATCTGTTACTGCTTATTGAAGCATATTCTCAAAACCTGCCATGCTTTCCAACACTTTCTCAGCTGCTGGATGTACCAGATGTCAGACTTCATCTGCTGTATGAAGAACATCATTAGCACAACATAACTTGATCTATCTATCCATCAACTGGGTCAATCTTTACTCCTGGTGACTGCCAGGACAAATCCATGCAGTTTTCTTGGCAACATTTTTGGTAGTGGTTGCCCTTGCCTTCTTCCTATGGTCAAGAGAGAGGGACTGGCCCAAGTCATCCAGCTGGCTTCATGCCTAAGGTTGGACTGGAACTGTAGAGAGAAAGGAAGATGACCTTGATGGAGATATGCAAGCTCTGTTGCCAAGGCAACAAGGGGTAAAGTCCAGTATGTCCAGATAATGTTCAGAAGTGGCTCAGATACCTCCCTAATTCACTGAACTATAAGGAGGAGGTACAACACAGGCAGACTTGCAAGATTCTGTTGTTATAGCCAATCTCAATAAAAGTAAGATTAGCTTTCCTGTGGAGTTGATTTCCTGGCCTGCTCTACCTAGTGGGGCTGACTGGAACTGGAATTCTCCTGGTTTCAAGCCTGGTGCGTTTTAACCACTATACCAAATTGGCTCTGTAGTATAAAATACTTGGTTATCAAAAAATAGGTTATAATGGTATTTTTGTGACCTGATTATTCACAAATTTCACAAAGCTGTGATCCATAGCTTATTGAATAAGCCACAGTTGACTAGGCTTAGGCAACAGACTAAGCCATAAATCATAATAGTTGGGATCACATAACACGTTGAAACAATAGTTTGGTTTAAAGTGATGTTTTAGCTCAGTCAGCATACTCCTGCTTGTCTAATTATATGTAACTTTTTTTTTCAAAATTCTTGAAATATTAGTGCTCAGTGGCTGGAGACAGACAATGCATGTGCTCAAATCTAATAGACCTGGAAGTGTTGCATGTGCTTACCCCACTCCTGTCACTAACTCAGCCAGTTTTTATGTTGTAGTCACGTTTTAAAAATCTTGTTGACTGCATAGTAACTGTGACAAAAGAAATACACCTGTGCCATGAAAATCAAAGGCCCTTCAAGTAATTTAAATTCCTAAAATGTATTATTTCATCTGTTGTCTGCCATGGCATGCAATAACCAGAACAAAAATATAAATTAATTTCTTGTGCAATTTTATCTTCGGTCTTGTAGCTATTAAGCACCTGTTTAGACTTTTCACTTTAAAAATCTCTTCCACTTTAGCAAAGTGTCAATCATATCTAGCATTAATGTGATAGTTTACTTAACATTTCTGATTAAACAATTTAAAATGGTCAGGAGCAGAAACTGAAGCTTCTAGCAAGCCATAAGAAGAGTTGGAGGTCTTCTGACAGCCTCAGAATAATACAACAAACATAACCACTCTTTAGAGCAGGGAGTATATGTTCCAGTTAAGATAATCTCAGGTTGCTGATGGGCTGTATGATGATCTCAGTGGGCAAGAGGAAATTTTATGGGAGGGGTTGATCTAAAGTGGCTGAAAGTTTTAAAGGGAACCATCAGCACTATTGAACTTAACAAGAAATCCTGGTAGCCAGTAAAACATAACTTTAATCTGTCAAAAAGAACCTAAATTTATAAAGAGGTCCCATTGACATCAATTGACCACATCTCTTCCCAGGACCTAATATGAAATTGAGCTATCGGTATTGTAATTGCTGCGTCAAGATTTACATAGTATACTAAGCCAGAGTTTGACCATATTTTGTTGAATAAATCAGAGTTGTCTATGTTCAGATAACACTGAAATAATAAATAATGGTTTAAATAACAGTGCCTGGATTTGCATGTCATGTCAGCCAAAACCAAACAAGCATGTTATAGTTTTGTGTAAGGTTTGAATCTAGCTGTAGAGTTCTCTATGAATTTAACTGGAGTATACAGAGGGCAGACTATCAGTTCTTCCATCTAAGATGACCTCCAGTAGCGTTTCGATTTTCGGATTGCTAACTTTTGATCTGGGTCTCAGTAAAATCTGACAAAGTCCAAAGAGAAAAAAAATGTTTCAGATAAATCCATGATTTTTCCAATGATGGATGAGGAAGTATAGGGGGCCGGGGGATGGAATTTTAGTTTGGTATGCGGCTTTCAGAGTATTATATCCAAACTGTCAGTGTCAATACTGGTGTGAGACATACCAAAAGCTGGCCTGCGAGTTCTCATTCTAGCTTTCATGGAGCTCTTTCCTTATGGACTGTCTGCCTCACTGACATAAGAAAAAGATTTGATATTGTTTGCTTAGCATATTATATTATTTACTCAACATATGTTTTTATTGCAATGCTATACTTGCTTATCTTGGAATAAGCTCCAGTGAACTTGATGGGGTTTATTTCTGAATAAGCATGGAATGTACTTTTTAGGAAAGGCAAAGACATTTACTGTATACGCATTTCAAGATGAAATAAAAGAGCCACTCTCTTCACAGTCACTCTCTGTGCATAGATTAATTTAATCACACAGACGAGTGCAGTGTTTCTCAACCTTGGCAACCTGAAGGTGTGTGGACTTCAACTTCCAGAATTCCCCAGCCAGCAAGGGAAATTGTGCTGATTGCTGATTGATTTTACAGTCTGTCTTTTTCTTTTCTTTTGCATATTTAGGCAGAGGATAATAAAACTTCTACTACCCCGATGCACAATAATCCAAACGTGACTTCTACGCCATTTAGCATGACCAATACCACTACCAAGGGACATGGAAACGCTCTTCAGTCAACTGCTGGCCTCTTCATTCTCTCAGTCTCTTTCCTGTATATTTGTTAAAACACTCTGTCTGGGAAAACAACATCATTCCCTACCCAGTTCCCTGAACAATCTAAGATGGTGAAATCTTCATATTCTAGTGTGAGATTTATATATATAAAAAAAGCACAGAATACCTGTATCCAGCCAGTGCAGTTAAGCAACAGTTCAGTCACTGATACCAATTTGACCAAGACTCTTGATTAGAATATCTGATGAACTGAAACTATCTTCCCTTAAAAGTAATCTGATTCACAAGGCAGCAAGTGGACTCCAACGTTCAACACCTTGAACTCATAACGCAAGAGGACAACTTGACTAGCCGTGGATCGTGCCTTCCGAGAGGAGAGAGTTGATAAAGCTATGCAAAATAAGGAGTTTAATTTGAATGAAAATGATGCTCATCCTCTAAGCTTATAAAACCAGTAAAAAATGAAAATGGCGCCGAAGTGATTTTTGTTCAATTTCATATATCCAAGGATATCCAGCAGAAATAGTTCCATAAAGAATTTCACTTTGGAATTTCCCAGATACTACATTGCCTTAAAAAAAAACTCTGTTAAAGTATGGCTGTTCAAAATGAAGTTTGCATAGTTTAAAGCCAACTGGAAAACATTTACTCTGTTTCAGTTCTATTAAAGTTGTAAGTGAACCAAATGTGCCAGCAGAATAAGATATTTAAAATGTATTGTAAGATCAGTTGCTAATAGCGAATATAAAAGAAATAAGGAATCAACTTACATAATTAAACTTGAATAGTTTTTCTGATAGCCTCCTCCTAAAGTTTCTGGGGGTGGTTTCTAAATGTCAGTTTTGGTGCAATTAGTGTTTATTTTATTCCAATGAAATATATTTGGGCAGATAATTTTTCCCTTAATGTTGAATGAAAATACAAAATGTTTAAATCCTGAAATATTAATCCTAAAAGTGTGTATCTTTTAAAGGTTGAAACAGATACATTTGCACAATTTATTTCTATACAAAGCGTTCTGTACAGTAAGTAATTTGAACTAAAGCTGGTACTAAAATGTTATCTAAGTGTTTGGCTTTTCAGAAATAAAAAATAGAATGGCTTGCAGGCAGAACCTTGTCCATAGACCGTCTTGTTCACTTACTGTGTGTGATCATGGCTTTAAATCCATAGCTGTTCCTTTGATTTAGTCTGTTACCCAGAATCTGTATACATGCATTGCATCATCAAGTACCTATATTGTAAACCCTGGGAGGGGGGAGGGATGTATGCATTTCTTTTGTATTGAATAACTGTTTGACTTCATGATTATGTAATTATGCTATAATTTTAAATCACTCAAACTATGAATAAAACAATGGATCTAATTCTTGTATATTCTAGTTTTTCTGGCAATCAGATCTTCAATATTCTGCTAAAAATTAGGGCAGAGGTTTCTGTAATTTAGTTACTGGATTCAAAAGAACCATTAAGAGCTATTCCTGGTAATCTCGTCAGTGACCTTGCACATGGCAGGATTTGTCTGCTTGGTATAGGATATTTCAGTGACTATGGGTTGAATCCAGTGGTATCTGTCAAGCTGGGGAACAAAAGGTCTGTTTTTCTGGGAACCTGCAACTGTGAGAGGGGGGCTGCATGGTTCTAGGAAAAGGTACATCTGTGTTAAGGGTTCCTATGTGCTTCGATGCCCTTCTTTGGAACCTCGCCTGAAATGCCACACAGCCCTAACACCCCTGCTGTCATGTTCTGTTAACACCGTAACGTTTCACATGTCAAACCGTTTCTCCGTGTGTACTCAGCTTGCTCTTTGCTGGTATTTTCCATTTGTGCTCTCTTCTTTGTTTTGGGACTTTGGAATGTATGTTTGGGTTTGCAATCCTATTCAAGGTTACTTTCCCAGGCGCGTGTAACGGTTGCTGGCACCTGGGAGGGGGTGCTTGCTGACGGGTGCTTGGGGCGGGACTGGATTGAAGGCAAGGCTTTTAAGTTTGTATTTGGCGCGCTTTTGCTCATTCTCAGCTTTCTCTGTATTTGCATACTATTCCTTTAATAAATCAGTTATCTTTAAGCCCGAGCTTGTGAGACTGAGTATTTGGGATTAGGCAACCATTACATAAAGCTGAGAATCATTTATATCATTTTCCGCTAGCCCCATCCAAAGTTTGGGTAACGGGGAGCGCTAGCGATGATCGAACCTCCGCTTCGCGAGAGTGAAGGGAGCGAAGAAGAGCCGGACTCGAAGACTCTGGTAGCTCCAACTTCAAGAGCGCAAAGGGCAGCACGTCGAGAGAGGCGGGATGTTCAATTGGATGATCTGTTGTTGGCGGTGCAGGGCACCACGGGGTGAACCCCAACCCGAAGTGGAAGCAGGAACGGGGAGGGGATCTCCACAGCCATCCTGGGAACCCGAAATCCCCTTATCACCGAGGGTGGTGGTGACCAATAGACCCTTAGAAGAGCCTGTCACCCCTGCCCGCATGAGAGCAATCGAGGACAAAATGGATATGATAGTGACCCTCTTAAAGGATATCCCCAGGGGCCCGGGGTCACTACAGGAAGACTGGGAAGAAGACCCCTCCCAGCTGGCTTACCCAAGAGAGAGGTCCCTGTCACGCAGGGGAAGAAGTAAGACTCGGGCTTCCCGACAATTGGGAGGAAGGGAGTCGAGGGCAACCAGAGATCGGCCACCACTGGGGGTTCGACGTACGTTGACGTTTGCAGAGCCACCACAGCCGGTGGAGCCGGTAAGAACCTTCCCACCGTTTGGGGTGAAGTTTGATGGGGACCCTACCATGCTCTCCTTTTTCATTACAAATGCTAGACATTATATGGAGGACTGGGGCCGAAGTTTTCATTCGGAACAGGGCAAAATTAATTTTATTGCCAACAAGCTGAAGGGGAGGGCAGCTGATTGGTACGTAGAGCTATGCCAAGCGGAGGCCACGGAGTTAGAGGACTTTGATGAGTTTCTGTGGTCACTAAAACAGCACTTTGAAGACCCATTGGCTCAAGAGAGAGCGAAAAGCTCCCTGAGAAAACTTTATCAAGGAACCCTCTCTGTCACAGACTACGCTTTAGAATTTAAAGCCCTGGCGGGAAAGGTGGAGGATTGGTCCCAGTCGACTTTAGTGGAAATGTTCAAGCAAGGGCTGGAGACGGAAATCCTCCATTGGGCTTTGTGTAGGGACGATCCTAAAACATTATACGGGTGGATTCAGTTGGCGGGCAGCGCGGAAAACGCTCTACAAATGTATGCCCATAGCAAGGAACTGAGACAAACCCGAGTCGCTAAGGGAGCTCGTGCCACTGGATATTCGAGCCGCCCTAAACCAAAAAGTTGGGAGGAAGAAAGAGAACGACAATTTGCGAAAGGTCAGTGCTTGAGATGAGGGAAGGACGGGAATCGTGCCACTTCGTGCCCAAGACGCCGACCAGAGGAACGGCCAGGGAAAGCGTCAGGAAAATCGCCATCCCTGCCGCGCAAGATGAAGGCTGCCTGCACTGAACTCGACCCTCCAGACCTTCCATTTGGGGAAGAGGAAGAGGAATTACAGTTCAACCAGCCGGCGGGAAAAGGCTTCCACCTGCCCTGAAGGGCGCCGTTGGGCAGGTGGAAGAAACCGGGCGCAACCACGATTCGGTGAGTGGGAACTTTCCTACAATGACTGTCAAAGTAAAATTGGGCTCTAGAACCAAAACTGTTGAAGTCTGGGCCATGCTAGACTCAGGTTGTTCCCGTTCGCTGATGCATCCTGATGTTGTAGCTGCCCTAGAACTGCCCACGTTCCCTTTGCCACGGCCCATGATCTTCACGCAATTGGATGGAACCATGGCTGGGGGGAAAGCCGTCACCCACTCCACAGGACTGGTTGCTTTACAGATGGGCACCCATTGGGAGAAATTGCCTTTTGTCATAGCTCCAGT
Organism: Candoia aspera; assembly: GCF_035149785.1. NCBI lineage: Eukaryota > Metazoa > Chordata > Lepidosauria > Squamata > Candoiidae > Candoia > Candoia aspera. The sequence continues at coordinate 106,275,804 of NC_086153.1, forward strand.
GGGGGGACCTTTGGTTATTTTAGGAATGCCTTGATTTGTTCAACAAAACCCTTTTATCAACTGGCTGCATAGAACTGTAACGTTTGCTGATGGATTTTATAAAGTACCAGGAAAGGACTTGTTAGAGGACATGGAGGGAGGACGGGTGGCTAACACTACTGTACAAACACTTCAGCCTCTAGAAGGACTGCCTAACCAATACCAGGATCTGGCTGATGTGTTTGGGGAGAAGGAAGCCGCTTGCCACCTCACCGAAAAACAGACTGTGCCATTGAATTTCTCCCCAATGTAAAATTACCTCACCCAAAAATCTATCCCATGTCTCCTAAAGAGCTAGCTACGCTGAGGGAATTCATTGACAAAAACCTGGCTAGGGGTTTCACTGAGCCTGCAAACTCCCCGGTGGGGGCACCTGTTCTCTTTAGACCAAAAAAGGATGGCTCTTTGAGGCTGTGTACCGATTTCTGCGGGCTCAATGCAGTCTCAATATTAAATAAATATCCTTTGCCCCTTATCAAAGATATGTTATCACATCTGGCCCGAGGCAAAATCTTCTCAAAATTGGATTTAAGAGAAGCCTATTTTCGCATTTGCATAAGAGAAGGGGATGAGTGGAAAACAGCATTTAACTGTCCTCTTGGGGCTTTCCAATACAAAGTCTTGCCCTTTGGTCTATCGGGAGCACCTGGGGTTTTTATGCAACTTATCAATGAGGTCTTGCACGACCACCTGTTTAAAGGGGTACTGGTGTATTTGGATGATGTATTGATTTATACTGAAACCATGTCAGAACATACTCACTTGGTGCGTCAAGTGCTTACTAAGTTGAGAAAAGCTGAGTTGTATGCTAAACTGTCCAAGTGTGCCTTCCATCAATCACAAATCGATTATCTGGGATATAGAATTTCTGCAAAGGGTATTGAGATGGACCCTACCAAAGTTGAAGCTATTGTGGCATGGGAGCCTCCCCATACCAGGAGGCAATTACAAAGTTTCCTTGGATTCGCCAATTTCTACAGGGCATTTGCCCAAAATTTTGCAGAAATCGCCCTCCCCCTTACTGAACTGTTAAAAACTAAAGCTCAGGGGGATACGCAATGGTCAAAGAACCCAGGAGCGCTCCTTAAATGGACCCCAACTTGCCAACAGGCATTCGATGCGCTCAAACAAATTTTCACCACCGAACCCATTTTGCAGCATCCTGACCCCACTAAGCCTGTCGTGGTACAGGTGGATGCCTCTGATTTCTCCGTCGGGGCACTGCTGCTCCAGTCAGACCAGTCTGACACTTTAAAACCCTGTGTTTACCTCTCCCGCAAGTTCACGGAAACAGAGAGACAGTGGCATGTTTGGGAAAAAGAGGCTTTTGCTGTAAAAACCGCTTTGGAAACTTGGCGCCACTTATTAGAGGGGGCTTCAAACCCCTTTGAAGTGTGGACTGACCATAAAAACTTGGAGGCATTAAGCACCAGTCGAAAACTCAGCCCCAAACAACTTCGCTGGGCTGAATTTTTCAGTTGCTTTGATTTCACCCTCAAATTTATACCAGGCAAGAAAAACTTTTTAGCTGATGCTTTATCACGCAGACCCCAAGACGCTGGCCCAGGGCCAACGGTACAGGGTACTGTATGGACAGAAAAGCAATTAAGTTTGGCAGCTGTGACACACAGCCAGGCGCGAGTGCAACAAACTCAGCCCCAAGCCGCTCCGCCTCCCTCCCATCCACCGCGCTTGCCAATTCCATCAGACTTGAAACAACAGTTGCTCTTCCACCTCAAAATTGATACTTGGTTGCAAGCAAACCTACACACTGTAACTTTCACTGACAATTTTGCCTGGCGAAACAATTGTCTCTATGTCCCTGAGGCTTTACGAAAGACGATCCTCCAGCGCTGCCACGATGACAAGTTGGCTGGACATTTTGGATATCTTAAAACCCTTCACCTAGTTAGGCGTCAATTCTGGTGGCCAACTTTACTAAAGGACCTTAAGGCATATGTCACTGCATGCCCTGTGTGCGCAACTACAAAGCGCAAGGCTGGCAAGCCTCAAGGTCTCCTCCAACCTGTGGCAACCCCGTCCTTCCCATGGCAGGACATATCCATGGACTTTATTGTCGACCTACCACCCAGTCAACGAAAAACAGTCATTTGGGTGGTAAAATATTTTTTTTCTAAACAAGCTCATTTCATCCCATGCGCCTCTATCCCCACCACGCAACAGCTGGCACGCCTATTCCTCGTTCACGTGTACCATCTTCACGGAATCCCCGCCCATTTGGTGAGTGACAGAGGCACACAATTTACGTCACAGTTTTGGCGGGCATTTTTGAAACTGCTTGGCACCAAACAAGCCCTCTCCACCACATGGCATCCGGAAATGGATGGATCTACTGAGGCAGTTAATTCAACACTTGAACAATACCTACGAGCCTTTGTCAATTATCAACAGGACAACTGGGTGGACTTACTCCCATTTGCTGAAGTTGCCTATAACAACACCGTTCATCAAAGCACTGGTCAAGTTCCCTTTAAAGCTGTCTTCGGGCATGAGTTCGTCCCGATACCCAAACTCCCGCACCCGCAGCCACTACCAGCCTCTCTCACTGACTGGGCTGAAACTCTCAAAGACTCATGGCACAATATTCAACAAGCTCTAGACCATGCACAAACCACCTACAAACGACATGCTGATGCCAAACGCTCCCGCGAACCTACTTTTGCTGTGGGGGATAAAGTCTACTTATCCACAAAATTCATCAAATCGCCACAACCCTCTAAAAAACTTGGTCCTAAATTTGTTGGTCCTTTCCCCATTGTTGCACAAATTAACCCTGTTACTTTCAAACTTGATTTACCCCATAACCTCAAGCGTTTACATCCTGTTTTCCATTGCAGCTTGCTCAAACCCTACCTGCAGTCGGACCGCTGGCATCCCCAACTGGCCCCACCACCTCCAATTATGATCGATGACCAACAGCACTTCGAGGTTACTGAAATCCTTGACTCCCGCCGCCAGTGCTCTACTTTGCAGTACCTCGTCTGCTGGAAACATTTCCCTCATCCTGAATGGGTTTCTGCTCCAGATGTTCGCTCACCCCACCTTGTCGCTCGTTTTCACTCTGCCTACCCGGACAAGCCGGCTCCTTAGCATTGTTCTGGGGGGGGGCGATATGTCATGTTCCCCGTTTCAATGTTCTGTTAACATTGTAATGTTTCACATGTCAAACCGTTTCTCCGTGTGTACTCAGCTTGCTCTTTGCTGGTATTTTCCATTCATGCTCTCTTCTTTGTTTTGGGACTTTGGAATGTATGTTTGGGTTTGCACTCCTGTTCAAGGTTACTTTCCCAGGCGCGTGTAACGGTTGCTGGCACCCGGGAGGGGGTGCTTGCTGACGGGTGCTTGGGGCGGGACTGGATTGAAGGCAAGGCTTTTAAGTTTGTATTTGGCGCGCTTTTGCTCATTCTCAGCTTTCTCTGTATTTGCATACTATTCCTTTAATAAATCAGTTATCTTTAAGCCCGAGCTTGTGAGACTGAGTATTTGGGATTAGGCAACCATTACACCTGCCTTAAAAAAAGCATTCCTGTGTAAAATTCAATGGAATCATAAGATGAAAGAGCTATAACAAGGAAATATGGGTTCATTGTTATGCGTATATTATACAAGCCAGGACTGGGACTGTAGTAGTAAAAAAATATATAGTTTGCATTGCTGTAGTTTTTGAATTGCAAGCTGTTCTAAATGTGTCAGGGCAGTGCCACAACTTTTGAAAAAGCAGAATGGCTAGGAGTCTTTTTTAAAAAATCTGTTCAGTTGTGCCTGATTCTCAGAGACTGCCTGGACAAGTCCCTGCAGTTTTCTTGGCAAGGTTTTTCAGAGGTGGTTTGCCATTGCCTGCTTCTTAGGGCTGAGAGAGAGTGACTGGCCCAAAGTCACCCAGCTGGCTTTGTGCCTAAGGCGGGACTAGAACTCACGGTTTCTAGCCCAGTGCCTTAACCACTACACCAAACTGGCTCAAGAAAATATTACTTTCCTGCATTTTGCAGACTGGGTGAAACCGTGTGAACCTTGTCAAAAAAGCAAGTTAGTCACAATGCTTTCTTGGTTTCATGAAACCTAGTTTGATTTGGGGAAGCAGCATTAATTGGCACCTGTTAATCAAGTCTCTTAATTACATGTCCAGCTTCTGCCGAAGTCAGTGCAGGATAACTGAATTGTTTCATAGTGCTTGAAAGAGAGTGGACTAAGCTGCAGAGGCATACAGTGGAAAACTTTTATCTCCTGCCTGTGGTTGCCCTGGCTTCTAACCATATTAAAACTGAATGAGTTCTATCTGTCCTGCTCACTGACTTGGAAAAAGATAGCTGAGTAACCTGGAAAGGGTTCTTAGGGTAATTTAATCACAGGACAATGAAACCCTTGAAACGGCAAGCATGTCGGTGAGAACAAGGTGTGTTTATCAAGCCATAGGGTGAATGGCAGTCCCTTCATGTTAATCCTCCCCCACTTAAATCAGGGTGGTGGGGGAAACCTGATGTCTGGGCGCTAGACAAAGTGATAATACAGGGTAGTCTGGGCTGTTTGGTGGGAAGTTGAGGGGTTTTTCTGCAACTATGTTAAACCCATTTTAGGGCTTAAACTACAGCTTTTGTGTGCCACAAAACTATGCCATTAGTTGTGGTCTGGGTTGGAAAAAAAGCAGAGGGCTGCATGTGGTCCTACCCCTGATTTAAACACAGCCAAACTGTATGTACAGTTCTGGGTCAGGTAAAATTATCTAAAGTTTAATTTGGATAATGTATCCTGGAAAGCTTTGAAGCAGTTGAGCTTCTGTTTAATGCGATGGCCCTGCTTTATTTTACAAATGCAGCAGGTTTAAAGTCACTGGGAACACATTTAGAAACCTTAAGCAAACCATCCAGTTCATCCTAGACCAGTGTTAAACTTTTTTCTCTCAAGACTCCTTCCCACTTTTAAAAATTATGGGGGACCTCAAAAGAGCTTTTGTTTGCATGGGTTAAATTTATCCGTATTTACTATATTAAAAATTAAAATTGATGCCTTTGGTGTCACTACCACTTCTCACGATGGTTTGATGGGATTTTAATCTTTTTCAACCTAGGTTGGCAAATACTTTTGATTTTGGGGACCCCTGAGAGGGTCTTGGGGACCCTCAGGTTCTAGGACCACAGTTTAAGAAACACTTCCATCCTGGACGAGAGAGCTAGAGACTGAATGGAGCTTGTTCATTCACTCTGCCTTTAGTTACTGTGGGGAATGACACTGAATAAACAATTGCAACCTTACTTATGAACCTCTGGGGTTTTCACTGTATCTAACATTCTGTGTGTGTCTATGTGTGCACATATTAAAGTTATTTCTGCTAGAGTCCGCTCTTCACTTCCTTTTAGACATTTTAGGGCTCCAGATATGGCAGAAATGGCTCTGTGGCCAACATCATCCAGTGGTCTACATTGTGACAGGAACAATAGTCAACATTCTATCTCAGCCTTTATTTTAATTTTTTCTGTAATAAAAGGCAACTCTGAAATACTGTAGACTCTCCATTTGCTTGTGCAGGAATTTTTTATCCCAGTTCTGCCTTTAAAAGACATTGTGTAGTATTGGCTGCTGGGATTTCTCTGAAATCTACTGTTTTGCTAAAATAGCGATGTGCAGAATAATGCTAGACACATTTACTAAATATGAAACCTTGTTTAGTTCAAAGGGTCTTACTCTCATGCAAGGGGGAACAGTACTCACATTCCAAGCCTTACTGGTTGCATTATTATGCTGAAGTCCTGAAAAGTAACTTGATCTCTCCTTCTGTTAACAGCTTCTGATCAGCCAAGTGAAACTCTCAGTTTCCTGATCATGAATGCATTTAATTGCATGAACAGGTTCTTAATGAATGATCCAGAGCTGCTTAGGAAACATTATTGATTCTATTTTATTCTGCCAATTTTCTAAATGTTTTTCTCCAGCAGATATGAACATTTGTGTCCTTCAGAGACTGGTACTAACACTGCTGTTATGTTCAAGATCCATACAAATGAATACCTTATTTTTCTGGTTCTCTCAATGTCATATTTCTTGTTTGGCTGGCAAGTTTCAGCTCTTGATATGAGCTGATACAATTTTAAAAATGGGATAATGCATTACAGTGATATGAAGACCTGCATACAGAGTTGGTTTTAAATTGAGCATGCCCAATATCAGCACATGGTGTCATGATCTAGTGCAGGGATAAGCAACTCCTCTGGGCCATGGACACATGTGGAGCATTGATTCAGACCTCTTGTCAAAGTTGCTAAGCCTAAAACTCTCTGGCACCCAAGCATTTCACACAGAGGCACTTTCAGAAGTAATATTTTTTCCTTTATTAAATTGGGGAGGGGAGGAGAAGGGACTGCAGGTGTCAATTTCCATATATTACAAGCGACAATAATAGTGTATCCAAATTATCAAGCAAATGCCACAATGTTTAATATAATACTGGGGAACAGGGCTGTGCCGTTACTTTGAAAGGGGTGCTTCAAACCACCCAGGAGCACCTCCTTTTCTGAAGCATTAAAGCAGCTGTGTGTTTCCCAGGATTGTGCAGCTGCTTTGGAAGCTGCTTCTGGCTGTCTCAGGCTGCAGAAGCCTGGAAAAAGATGTCCCTGCTATGATGACTGAAAAAAGAGAACTTCTGGGTGTTCTCAAGCACCCCTTTCAAAGAATTAGAGTACCTCTAATGTGTAACATATTAATGATCTTCTAGGGGGAAAAAATAACAAACCAAATAATTCAGTGGACTTAGATTGTTGGCCTCTTCCTTGCTTCCCTGTTGAAAAAGTATTGTGCCAACATCCTCAGACATAAGGCTCTTTTTCATGTCTACATTCATGTGTATTTCTCCCTTCCTTGAATCAGCAGAAAAATTATCTGGCATAAATTGCAGTGCCCTTGTGGCTGGGTCCTACTCTGCCTCAGTAATAAGGGCAGGGAGGGATGCTATCCTTACCATTGGAGGGGGGGGGGCTATCTTTAAACATGAGGGTAGTATTCCTCTGAAAAAGTGCTAAACCCATGTTTAAAGTAGCAAGGCTGGCTGGGGAATTCTGGGAGTTGAAGTCCACACATCTGAAAGTGGCCACGGTTGAGAAACACTGCCTTAGACAGTCCACCTGGACACCAAGCCCAATGAATACGAGTCTGAGAGCTCTGAATGTCTAGGTTTCCATATTTATTCATAGAAATTGCATTATCTACATGGCTAGGCTGGGTGGGGCTTCCAGTAGTCCTAGTTCTGTAACATCTGAAAGGCTGCACATTGCTGACATCTAGCTGATACCCAATGAGTTCCAGTACAGGTGAATACAGGCATATTTCCTTTTCACTTTAGCACTTGAAGCCTCAAACCGGAAGTGTCCTTGTTTTATCACAGCTTTTTCTTTCCTATTATCTGGAATTCATTCTTATAAATTTTATGGATGTGTTGCATTGTTGATCTGAAGTTGCTATACTTTGTTATATCGATTATTCTGATTATCATGGAACTGAGTATTATTTTTGCATGAATTTGTTCCCTTTCCTCCCACCTCTGTTCTCTTAGCTGCTCTACCCTTTTTGGCAGGAAGCAACACATGAAACAGAAGGTTATCTCAACCAGGAAGAATTTTGACTTCTTATATTAACCTTTTACAATGCACTGAATGGGGATGCAAGGCTTCTGAAGGTAACTGTGGTTTGATTTCTCATTTCCTCATGGGCTATTATGTTACCTGTACAGTGGAGTCATTCCACACCTTTCAGAGTCAGTTGGTAACTGGAAAGATGCTAATGATGTGAGGCACGTTCTGCTCTCAGGAAGCTGTTGCATTCTCACTTCCTGCTTGCTCCTGCCTAAGGACAGGTCGCCTATAATTTCAGAAGGGCAGGATCTGATGATAATGTCCTCAGCTCACCCCTAGCCTGCTGGCAAGGTGACAATCTGAGTTTCCTAGCTCCACATCAAAACTGGTGTTTTTTCTTCTCTGATGGCACAAGCAGACCAGTCTAGTCAACTTGGTGTACTACGCTTGCTCCAGAGAAACCTCTATTCCAATTAGCTGATGTGTGCTCTGGAAGACTTGCCCCTCATCTCCATTTGCTGCCTTCAGTGTGAAGCCATTAGTGGACAGCTAGGACCACTGAATGGAGCACAGCTGCTTAAAAATGTGGCCAAGATGGAGGGGGCTGCAAAAGCATGCTGCCTCCTCAGACGGTGGAAGGAGGAAGAAAAAAGGAAGTGGGAGGGACAACAAACAGCTTCCACTAGAAGCACAGAGAGAGTTGCATCATGGGATCAACTCATCTATATCCTAATGAGGCATGTCGATTTGCCAGGACCTCCGACACAATGGCCGTTTCATCCTGGGCCACTACATTGCCTGCTGTGAAAGGCTGGACCTTTGATTTGGTTGGTTGGTTGGTTGGTTTTTACTGGTTCAGTAGTGGAATGATGAGATGCTGCCATTTCTTCATTTTTCTTTTGACAGCTTCAAAAATGGAACTGGCCCATTCTTTGTTTTTGTCTTTTAACTGAGTAAACTTGACAAGAGTTCTGTCAAGTTTCCCCTTCTAGCTCAAGTGACAGAAAGAATGGTAAAACCCTTGTTGCTTCTTCTGCCAGTCCTCAAATGACATGCCCACCAAAAGGAAAGCAATTGGTGCTTGTTTCAGGTGGGAAGGGAATCCACCAATCAGGGGTCTTGTTACTTATAATCCAGACAGAACTTCTGGCCATCCCTGTGGCCAAAGTGAAGGAAGGAGTTGAAATCCATCAAGGGATTTTTTAAAAGCCAGTTTCAGTTACTGCCAGTTTGTGCATAGGAAACAAGCAGCTGAAAGCAGCAGTGAGGAAAGGCCCTTGGTATGTTCCTTTGCTGAGCTGCAGCATGACATAAGAGAGAGGCATGGAATCAAACAAAAAGAAATATGCTAAATTTAAATTTTTGCTGAACCAGTTGTGATGCTTACACTTTCTATTAATATTTAAAGAAGGAAGTGTGAAAGTGGACAAAGAAATAGCCCAATGGCACATTTAACAGGCTAGTAACAGTGCATTAAAATCCTGTTCAGACTCATAAGGTCATATCAGGCCAGCTCAGAGCAAAGGACTGAAATGAGGCTACAACAGTCTCCCCCATATTTTATAGATCAGAGATAAAGTAGGCAGGCTTATAGTCCAGTTTTGAAAATAATATTTGCTAGTCTTATGGTCACACTTTGGAGTTCTGCAGGTGAGTGAGTCCTATTGCATCTCAGCTTGCTGTGACTTTCCTTTTTCTGTCATCACCATTTGCCATTATTTGTCTATCTGTGTGTCCATCTATCTGTTGTCATTAACATATGAAGTGTGCAGAATGTCAATATTGAATGGCATGACTCTGATAGTCAAAATTAATCTAGTGTTGTTAATGTGATGTTGACATTCACCAAATATTGGGTGTTTCTGTAATATGGATATCTGATGGAATAAAAACAACAACTACTGTATATAATTCTGCATTCAATTAAAATGGTTCTTCTCAGTGGGCTGCCTCCACTTTCTCTTCTGCAATACTCAGGCTTTCTTGTGTCATCCAGTGGCCATGCAGACTGGGAAAGACTCTATAATCTCTACAGTATCTATTTATCATCTACCTATCTGTCTATTTATCATCTATCCATTCCTCTATCCATCCATTCCTCTATCCATTAGTGTTACAGAAGGACAATAGAGGGATTCTCCATATGATTTATTTATTTACCTTATTTATTGGGGCCTATGATCAAACCGCTAAGCTGTCGATCGGAAGGTCAGCGGTTCGAAACTGCGTGGCGGGGTGAGCTCCCATTGCTAGTCCCAGCTCCTGCTCACCTAGCAGCTCGAAAACATGCAAATGTGAGTAGATCAATAGGTACCGCTTTGGCGGGAAGGTAACGGCGTTCCGTGTCGTCATGCTGGCCACATGACCCGGAAGTGTCTACGGACAATGCTGGCTCTAAGGCTTAGAAACGGAGATGAGCACCGCCCCCTAGAGTCGGACACGACTGGACTTTACGTCAAGGGAAACCTTTACCTTTACTATGATCAAACCAGTCCATACTCCAGGAAATAAAGCCAGACTGCTCACTTGAGGGAATGATATTAAAGGCAAAACTGAAATACTTTGGCCACATAATGAGAAGACAGGACACCCTGGAGAAGATGCTGATGCTAGGGAGAGTGGAAGGCAAAAGGAAGAGGGGCCGACCAAGGGCAAGGTGGATGGATGATATTCTAGAGGTGATGGACTCGTCCCTGGGGGAGCTGGGGGTGTTGACGACCGACAGGAAGCTCTGGCATGGGCTGGTCCATGAAGTCACGAAGAGTCGGAAGCGACTAAATGAATAAACAAAAAATATGCCACTCCAATCCAACAGGACTTTGATCGCCAGACACTACCAGCTGTCTGTACCAAATAAACCTCAAGTCCTTTTTACCTTATGATTCCTTGCCATTTTACCATCTCAGACCATCTCCTCACCTGAAGCAACTGGTGACTCTTGTGGATTGAAAAATTCTGCAGTTGTATGTTTACTACAAAAATCCTTCTCTTTTGCCTTCCCTATAGCACAATAAAACTTAACTCTGGACATAAAGAAACCCTCAGAATGGTAGATGTTTAATGTTGTCTGCTGAGTGAGTTTTCAGATTCATATCTCATGACATGAGAGTATCTTTTCAATCTGTGGCAGATATGGAGGAAGAAAGAGAAAATAAAAATTAACTGACTGCTTATAAATGAGAACAGATTGCTTGTATTTTTTATAAAGTGAAAACATACATTAGCCATTAAAAAATGGCTATAGAAGAACTTACCTCATACCAAGCTGTATCCCAAAAGGGTACTGATTTAAAAAAAGATGTTTCCAACTTGGGAAATGTGATAAATGCTGGACAAAGACCACATCTGACTCGGTTGTCCAGGTACACTGGTTCTCCTGGACCACAGAGAATCTAAAGGAAAGAAACAACATGAAAAGTAATAAAGAAGTAGGCTGCATTTGGAGCAGTTCCCAGGGGAAATCATGCAATTGATGTCACAGAGGCTGCCAGGTACAATTCTTCCACCATTCACTTGGAGCTGCTTTTCACGTATCTTGCATCGTAACAAACCAAGCTACCCAGTGGCTCAGACCAACTCAGTTTCAGAAATGGCACATACTTGGTACGAAACCAGTATGTACTGCTACATAACAAAAATCCACCATGGATAAATGTAGGTTGAATCCAGAGTGTCAACCCTAGAATAGACCTAACTGCCATAAATAGGTTTGAGCAAGTATGGTTCCAACCCATACTAATTGCCACCATGTGAAAGAAATCGTAGCTGTCAAAGGATTAGGAGGCTGATGAAATATAATGTTCAGTCTTTATAGGAATGACCTTGATGAAGTGGGTGAATACATAATAGAATGTGCTCAAGATGATTTATTTTGATGTTTTGTGTATGGTTATAAGGAATTCTAAATTCTAAAAGGGACGCGGTGGCGCTGCGGGTTAAACCGCTGAGCTGTCGATCGGAAGGTCGGCGGTTCGAAACCGCGCGGCGGGGTGAGCTCCCGTTGCTCGTCCCAGCTCCTGCACACCAAGCAGTTCGAAAACATGCAAATGTGAGTAGATTAATTGGTACCGCTTCGGCGGGAAGGTAACGGCGTTCCGAGTCGTCATGCTGGCCACATGACCCGGAAGTGTCTATGACAACGCCGGCTCCAAGGCTTTGAAACGGAGATGAGCACCGCCCCCTAGAGTCGGACACGACTGGACTTTACGTCAAGGGAAACCTTTACCTTTACCTTATAAGGAATTCTACCTGGGAATTTTAGCCATACAATTAAATGTAAAATGAAATTAATCCCAGACTTTGCATTTGTCCAGCAGACCTCTTTCCTATTTTGGGTAACTGTTTTTTAAAATTAGTATCTTGTGTTGGTATGAATTCTGATAAGGAAGTCCCAAAGCCCAAAGCTATAAAATTGGTGCTGTTCAACTATAAAATGAGTTGCATGGTTATACAATATTTCATATTGTTAAGAAAAATAAATTAAATAGTAGAGGATTACATCTCCCTCCCAAAAGTTTGTTTTATTAGTTCTAGCACTTTTCATTCAATGAAAAAAATGGAGATACTTGTAAATCTCAAATGTCTGTGAGCTGAAATCTCCCAAGTAGTTAAACTCAGTGAGGGCATCATTAGTTGACAGCAAGACCATGAGCAAATGAAAAAGCTCCACAAACTCTCCTTTCTATGTCTCCACCTTCCCCCAAAGTTTACATCTGCAATACATGGTATTTATTTAATATTTGATGTACATCCCATATTTTCTCTTGAGTCTTCAAGAAGGTACATGGGGGTTCTCCTAATTTTACCCACATAATGACAGTCTTGTGAGGTAGATTGGACTGAGAGAGAATAGCTGGCCAAAGGCTCCACAAGGATGTATTTTTAGACTAGGGGTGGGGAATTAGTAACAGAACAGCCACAATAGAGTAAAATCCTATCTTATTTTTCTTGGGTACATCCTTTCATCTAAACTCGGGAATGAATTTCCTGAGCCACGCTGGCAGCTTGTTCAGGCTGGACTTGCACTGGAGGGCACAGCTTAGGTTAGTACTTAGACTTTCCAATCATGCCTTTTCTTCATAACACCAGCCAGGGCTCCATGCCGAATTGCAACAGGGTGAATGCTAAGGTGCTCTTAATGAAGCTTATAAGTCTCATCACCTTTTCCCCTTTATTCCCCCATCCCATTTTATTCCAGTTGTGTTCCCAATGAATTTATAGCTATGGGGTGGGTGGGACTCTGTCTAATTTGAGGAGTGAGACTCATTTAAAAATTTGCTGACAGATTACCTGCAAACTTCAGCCAAACAAATCAGCTATAGATTCCTACTTGCCAGTGAACATTTTTAAAGTCATCCCTATCCAAACATTTTATCTATTAATTGTAGAAAAAACATCCCAAAATAAAATAGTGGGGGGTAACTGGCTTGTAATCTTATGGGTGGCTATAAAATTTTTTTTCTCTTGCTGTACAATAGTGTGTTGAAAACTTCAGTAACTGAGGCCCACCATTAAGACTTCCAAAGTTGCTGCAGACAAACAGCTCCTAGCAGGAGAAATCAGAAGGTACTATGAAGCTATTTTATCATTCCCTCCTCCAAAGAATTTTCTGTAGAAAAGAAAAAGATTAAAGAAGCAATGGGAAAACAAAGGAGGGTAACGCATAAAACAGCATGTAATTTGGATTCCTCATTATAAGATATGTTTGAACAACATAACTGCGTGATGAAAATCAGGAAGCATCTCTATCTGCCAAACCCATGAGAAGGCAGCAAGCTGAATGTCTCTTCCTCTCCCAGCTTTTACCTCTGCTAGTGTTCCAGACCTTGCAGATGAATTCTTATATCTACACAGGAATAAAAGTGCCTAGGGTAGAAATAAGAACTCTGAGGTGTAATACACTGGCAGCATAAACATTCATTTTCTCTGTTCTTCTGAACCACTTTGAGGGCAACCCCGCCTCTATCTGCCATGGGGAGAATGGACCTCAGTGGCTTTGTTAGAGATAAAAGCTGGATGGCAGCATGTCACCTACCCATTAGAAGCTGAACTAGGACTTGTAGAAGTATGGGCCTTATTTGCTGGAATAACATGTGGAGATGCAGAGGCAGGAACAAACAGCAGGAAAGATTTTGGGATGGGATAGAAGATTTTATATTTCTTTCAAAATCAGTTCTCTCCTGCAGAAGTTCCTTCAGGCCATCTCTCTGCTCCTTCCCACTGCTTGTCTAATTGCCAGCTCAGAACTCAGCAGGGAAGAAATAATTAAAAGCCTGATCCTGAGGGAAAGAATAGAAGTGGAGTCACCATGTCTCCCTTATCACACCCAGTTCACCAAGCCAAGCTTGTAAATAGATGTCTGGCTGGTTGGCTCCACATGGTTCACCTTCTTATTATGGACCACTGCAAGTGGTGCATCGCTGGAGAAGAGGCTTTGCTAAGGGCTGAAGAAAAATAGGATAGCAATCAATCTAAAACAAAAGTGTGCTATAATTACATCAAAGGTGAGAACTGGAGGGCCTTCCAGATGTTAATAAACCAAATGATTATGCCTTCACAATCAGCTGTGTTGGTGGCTGCTGGTGGGAGTGCTACAACGTCTGAAAGACTGTAGAGTCCCCATCCTGATACAGAAAGAAGCTGTATATAAAAAGAAGCTCTAATTTAGAGAGAGCTCCAGATTAACATACAAGAAGCCAAAGATGTACATAGTGCTTCCCTTAAGTATAGCTTAGCTCCTCACTGCCCCATCCCCAAGGACTTTTGGGATCTGCTTTCTGAAGTGAGCCTGCCTGCAAAAAAAAAAAAAAAAAAAAAATTGGAAAAGAAAGTTCCAAGACATACAGAAGGGAAAGAATTCAGTGTCTGTCGCATCCAGTTCAGCCCTAAAAGGCTGAAGATTCATGAAGATTTGTGAGCAGGAATCATCAAAGTGAAAATAGAAACCCATTAAAAAGCAATTATGTGATACCCAAAACAGAAGTAAGTGTGAAAAGAATTCTAATTAGGAAACATAATGCAATTCTGTCCATACAAAGCGATACGCTCTTAAGACCATAAACGTCAGAGGGCTCTAGCAAGTCCCACACTGCTGAATGATGGCCAGAATTGATAAAGCAGTGGCCTCATTTATCTCTTGCGTACAATACTGTAAATAAAAAGTACATTTAAACTGAATTCTGTTCAAGATGGCTCATGCCTGGAAAAACACATATAAGCAGATTTAAACAGGACGTTTCATGCTTTGTTTCCTTTAGGGTGATTTTAATGGATTGTATGTATGTGTGGGATCTGTAAGGCCACCCAATTTTCTTTCTCTCTCTCTGTCTAGACATGCGCACCAAGATAACAAACTACAATCATACATATATACACAGCATAGTATATATGTACTATGGGCATAGTAGAGGCTCACTCTCCCAGCAGAACAGGCTTGACTACCATCCGGGCCCAAAGCAAGGGAGAAAACCCAAGTCTTCACGTCTCTACGAAAGGCTGCCTGAACCTGCTGGGCAAGGGGTGGGTGGGAAGGATCTTGTTCCAAAGGGAAGTGCACTAACAGGAAAGTGAGTAAATATTTAATTAGCGTTAGCGTCCCAAACCAATTCGCATCCAGAGCCTGCCTCTGTAAGTAGAGCCCCAAACAGGGCATGTCCTCCTCCAGCCCTACAAAAGTATCAAATTTGGTGGTGGGCGGGCGGGCAGGCAGGGTCACTGAGTAGGCTATGGCAGGAGTTGTGGCAGGAACCTCTTGGCAGCATTGGAAAGGAAATGGCGCTAGCGGACTGTTTGCACAGGTACAGTCTCTCTGGGTAAGCCATTCAGATAACTTCTGGTGTGGCTTCCAGACTACTCCCAAGCCCCCCTCAGAAAATGGAAGAATAGAGACCCATACAGGGTGCAGTAGCAATATAAATGTCCACAGCAGTCACAGTATGGGTGGTTCACAGGGGGGTAGACTCTCTCCAGAACTCTGTAGGTGGGCCAGTAGTGGAATAAAACTGAAAAACATGCATTTGCTTTGGAGTAAAAAAATTGTGAAGGCTTTGTGCTGTGCAGCCCTTCAAATCTCCCAGTATAATTGACACCATTTCCCTGTAAGAAGTTCATATCTGAGCTAGGTGCATATGGTCTGTCCTAGTCTGGTACTTATCTGTAAAATCTCCAAGGGAGTTGCAGAATGCAGGCTATGCCGTCTTTTTTTCCACAAGTGAAACTGTGGGAAACCTTTTTAGCCACACCTAAACTACCTTTCGGAGGGCTGTGAGGGAGAGCAGATTAAATTGCAGTGGAGGAGTCCAGCCGGGCTCTGTGGACCCTCCTGTGTTAAACATACCAGGAAATGCTGTCAATTAAATTCCTGTTTTCCTGGAGGTTTATCAACAATGTCTCCTTTATTTATAGTTTTTCTCTGTGCTTTCTCATAAAAGGATGGTGGCTTTATTTTACACCATTCTTTTATACAACCCTTATTCAGTTTCACACATCCTAAAATTTTGTGGGTCATAAAATGATCCTGTTTCTTTTCCCTCATTGCCTTTTCCCTCTTTGCCCAGAACTTTCAAATGCTATGTGATGAATAAAAACATGGGCATAAATTTTAGATGGTATTTTATTTTCTGGTGGCATTGTCGATCTGGACTCACACTGGAATCAAAGAATGTAATATAAAACCGGGAACACCTGCCCGCCAATTGACCTCACTGGGAAATAAAGACTAGCTTTAGCTGAGGCAAAAATTTTCAGTGGAGAATCAAATTCACTTACTTCAGAGTGGAAGAATACTTTTAAACAGCATCCCAACATCACTATTACATCACATTTTATGGAGGATGTCAAAAAAGTCAAGATGGCAGTCATGACTCTCTAACAGTGTTTCTCAACCTTGGCAACTTTAAGCTGTGTGGACGTCAATTCCCAGAATTCCCCAGCCAGCAGTGGAGTTGACGTCCACACGGCTTAAAGTTGCCAAGGTTAAGAAACACTGCTCTATAATCAAAGCCCACCTCTTTTTTACATGCATTGTGACTGGCTTTGATCACATTGTTGTGGTCACCCTCTTGACTTTTTGATCCCCCCTGTGGGTGCCCCTAATTATATGATCAGACTTATTGATTTCATGAGCATATTATAGATGTTGTCCATACAATGCTTAACTTTGATGCATATCCAGTTTTCAGAGTTATATGTGCTTATGCCAAAGTCGATGCATGGCACATTGGGGCTTCTGCTATAGCTGACAACTTACAAAAGGACTGAAGATACATCTGTGTTATTTATGTTACTGGGAAAAGGTATTACCTCCGTGGATTTTAGTTGTAACCTGATTTTAGATGTGACATGAAAAACTGTTCATGTATGCAGACACCTACCCACACATCCTGACTCTAGGGTCAATTAAATTGAGCAAATAAAGAAAATTAGCTTCTTTGGTGCCATCAAGCTCTTTTAATTACAAACTCAAGCACTAAATGCTGACAATTAGGTAACCAAACAGGCTGCCAAGTGATGGACTGAACACAAATCTACAGTAGATCAGCTGGGGGAAAGCAAACCTAGATCAGCAAACTTCATGACTATTTAGTGACAGTGGATCATGCTCATTAGCCAGAAAAGGCTTGGTGTCTGTTGCAGGGAAGACTCAGAAATGCAAGGGAGGGATAGAACAGAGCAGTGTGGAAAAAATCAAGTTTGGCTATTTATCTCTGGCTAGGACTAGGAATATAAGCACTCTTGTTAATACATGAAGATTCTTAGGGATGTATGACAACCTTTTTTGCTGCTGTTCCTTCTTCCTTCTCACGTTGTGGATCTAGCATCAGTCACCCCAGCTATGAAACTAGCCTGTCTTTAGGCTGTCTTCCACTTTGGTCTTCTGATAATTTATATTGCCTTTTCCCATATCCTTCTAGCTTTATGTTTTCCATTTTGGAGTAAGGTGAACAGAACTCGGTTTCTAAACTGGTAAATAAAAGATCTAGGATGAACAGCTGGATAGCCACATTTACAGAAGAGGTCCAATTCATTTGTTGTTGTTTATTCGTTTAGTCGCTTCTGACTCTTCGTGACTTCATGGGCCAGCCCACGCCAGAGCTTCCTGTCGGTCGTCAACACCCCCAGCTCCCCCAGGGACAAGTCCGTCACCTCTAGAATATCATCCATCCATCTTGCCCTTGGGCGGCCCCTCTTCCTTTTGCCTTCCACTCTCCCTAGCATCAGCATCAGCATCTTCTCCAGGGTGTCCTGTCTTCTCATTATGTGGCCAAAGTATTTCAGTTTTGCCTTTAATATCATTCCCTCAAGTGAGCAGTCTGGCTTTATTTCCTGGAGGATGGACTGGTTTGATCTTCTTGCAGTCCAAGGCCTTCTCAGAATTTTCCTCCAACACCACAGTTCAAAAGCATCTATCTTCCTTCTCTCAGCCTTCCTTATGGTCCAGCTCTCGCAGCCATATGTTACTAGGGGGAACACCATTGCTTTAACTGTGCGGACCTTTGTTGTCAGTGTGATGTCTCTGCTCTTAACTATTTTATCGAGATTTGTCATTGCTCTTCTCCCAAGGATTAAGCGTCTTCTGATTTCCTGACTGCAGTCAGCATCTGCACTAATCTTCGCACCTAGAAATACAAAGTCTTTCACTGCTTCTACATTTTCTCCCTCTATTTGCCAGTTATCAATCAAGCTGATTGCCATAATCTTGGTTTTTTTGAGGTTTAGCTGCAAGCCAGCTTTTGCACTTTCTTCTTTCACCTTCATCATAAGGCTCCTCAGTTCCTGTTCGCTTTCAGCCATCGAAGTGGTGTCATCTGCATATCTGAGGTTGTTAATGTTTCTTCCAGCGATTTTAACTCCAGCCTTGGATTCCTCAAGCCCAGCTTGTTGCATGATGTGTTCTGCGTACAAATTGAATAGGTAGGGTGAGAGTATACAGCCCTGCCGTACTCCTTTCCCAATCTTAAACCAGTCTGTTGTTCCGTGGTCTGTTCTTACCGTTGCTACTTGGTCGTTATACAGATTCTTCAGGAGGCAGACGAGATGACTTGGTATCCCAATACCACTAAGAACTTGCCACAATTTGTTATGGTCCACACAGTCAAAGGCTTTAGAATAGTCAATAAAACAGAAATAGATGTTTTTCTGAAACTCCCTGGCTTTTTCCATTATCCAGCGGATATTGGCAATTTGGTCCCTAGTTCCTCTGCCTTTTCTAAACCCAGCTTGTACATCTGGCAATTCTCGCTCCATGAATTGCTGAAGTCTACCTTGCAGGATCTTGAGCATTACCTTACTGGCTTGTGAAATGAGTGCCACTGTTCAATAGTTTGAACATTCTTTCGTGTTTCCCTTTTTTGGTATGTGGATATAAGTTGATTTTTTCCAATCTGATGGCCATTCTTGTGTTCCAAATTTGCTGGCATATAGCATGCATTACCTTGACAGCATCATCTTGCAAGATTTTGAACAGTTCAGCTGGGATGCCGTCGTCTCCTGCTGCCTTGTTATTAGCAATGCTTCTTAAGGCCCATTCAACCTCACTCTTCAGGATGTCTGGCTCTAGCTCACTGACCACACCGTCAAAGCTATCCCCAATATTGTTATCCTTCCTATACAGGTCTTCCGTATATTCTTGCCACCTTTTCTTGATCTCTTCTTCTTCTGTTAGGTCCTTGCCATCTTTGTTTTTGATCATGCCCATTTTGGCCTGGAATTTACCTCCGATGTTTCTAATTTTCTGGAAGAGGTCTCTTGTCCTTCCTATTCTATTGTCTTCTTCCACTTCCGTGCATTGCTTGTTTTAAAATAATTCCTTATCTCTTCTGGCTAACCTCTGGAATTTTGCATTTAATTGGGCATATCTCCCCCAACACTGTTGCCTTTTGCTTTCCTTCTTTCTTGGGCTACTTCTAGTGTCTCAGCAGACAGCCATTTTGCCTTCTTGGTTTTCTCTTTCTTTGGGATGTATTTTGTTGCCGCCTCCTGAACAATGTTGCGAACTTCTGTCCAGAGTTCTTCCGGGACCCTATCTACTAAGTCCAGTCCCTTAAATCTATTCTTCACCTCCACTGCATATTCCTTAGGAATATTAGTGAGCTCATATCTAGCTGATCTGTGGGTCTTCCCTAATCTCTTTAGTCTGATCCTAAATTGTGCAAGAAGAAGTTCGTGATCTGAACTACAGTCAGCTCCAGGTCTTGTTTTTACCGACTGTATAGATGTCCGCCACCTTTGGCTGCAAAGGATGTAGTCAATCTGATTTCGGTGTTGTCTGTCTGGTGAAGTCCATGTATAAAGCCGTCTCTTAGGTTGTTGGAAGAGAGTGTTTGTTATGCAGAGTGAGTTGTCTTGGCAAAATTCTATCAGCCTATGTCCTGCTTCGTTTTGTTCTCCCAGGCCATGCTTACCTGTAATTCCAGGTGTCATTTGACTGCCCACCTTAGCATTCCAGTCTCCTGTGATGAAGATAACGTCTCCTTTAGCCGTGTTGTCCAGTAGGTGCTGCAGATCCTCATAGAGCTGCTCTACTTCAGCTTCTTCAGCATCTGTGGTTGGGGCATATATTTGGATCACTGTGATGTTAGATGGCTTGCCCTGAATTCGAATTGAGATCATTCTATCGTTTTTTTGATTGTATCCAAGCACTGCTTTAGCCACTTTACTATTAATTATGAAGGCTACTCCATTTCTTCTGTGGTCTTCTTGTCCACAGTAGTAGATCTGGTGGTCGTTTGATGTGAAGTGGCCCATTCCAGTCCATTTCAGTTCACTGACGCCCAAAATGTCTATCTTTAATCTTGACATCTCACCAATAACCACATCCAATTTGCCCTGGCTCATAGATCTTACATTCCAGGTTCCAATGGTGTGTTGATCCTTAGAACATCGGATTCGCCGTTCACCACCAGCACCGTCGGCCGCTAGCCGTCCTTTCGGCTTTGAGCTAGCCACGTCATCACGTCTGGGGCTAGTTGAACTCATCCTCTGTTCCTCCCCAGTAGCGTTTTGACCATCTTCCAACCTGGGAGTCTCATCTTCCAATGGTATACCGACATACCTCTGGTTGTACTGATCCAATAGTTTTCACGGCAAGAATACTGGGGTGGGTTGCCATTACCTTCCCCAGGGATCGCATTTAGTCTGACCTCTCTGTCTTGGGTGGCCCTTCACGGTTTAGCTCATGGCATCATTGAGGTGCTCAAGCTCCAGCACCACGACAAGGTAACAATCCTTTGTTGAAGCCAGAAATGTATAAGCGCATCAAATTATTTCCAATATTCATCACTCCTTAGATGATCGATGGTTATCAATATTTTAGTTACCTGGTTTCTCTCTCTCTCTCTCTCTCTCTCTCTCACACACACACACACACACACCCCTCACCTTTTATTCTGAGACCTCCTTGGCTCCTTCAAGCCATCTAATAGTCATCTGGATTTTTGTAACCTAGATGTGGGAGCCTTTACAGTATTTGAATTTCATCATGCGTGGATCTGGAAAAAAAGTAAGGATTGCTCAAAATCTTTTCAACCTAGATTTAACATGCTTCAAGAAGGCTTGGAGAACAGAACGGCTTGTGGTGGAAAACTCACCTCTAAAAAAGTCAAAGCAGTTGGAGAGATCCAAAAACCACTTTCCCTTATTAAGCTAACAAAAGGAAACAGAGATGTGGGGCTCCCAGCAAGCAAAGCCAAGAACTCCAATATTGTGTTAACACAGATCTTATGTGGGTTACACCACATTCTAAGGCATATAGGCTGATTAAATAATTAGTTTACAATCATCAAGGTAAGGAAGTAAAAGTTGCCATCTTGGAAAGTGAGGGCACCAGCTTATCTAGGGAAGAGTGATCACAGCCCATAGGCATTGGCTTATCAAAGGCAGATACCCTGTAATAACCCCTTCATGTTATTGTAGCGATGTGACTCTTCTTATTTTGTAAACATTGGAAAACCGGAATGAAGTCCTATTCATTAAGGATGGTAAAAAGTGAAGCAGATCACCAAGGATCTTGGCTGGATGAGGGAATATGGCAGAGGGAGTCCCTTCTAATGAAAACCTATATTCTGTGATGGAGCCTGAGGCAGCTGTATTTATCAGGAAAAAAAAATCATTTGAATTTGATGGACAGTTTGTTGGAAAGAGCAATTAACCAAGATCTACTGCAATCTTTCATTTACTGACTCTATGTAAGTGAATTTTAGTTGCTGTGGGGCAATTGTGAGAGGAAACAAATCTCTTCAAGCACATTCCTGCTTCCTGGCTTTCTGAATTTGGATTATTACCTTTGGGAACGGGATTTGGAGGGGGGATACATTTTGCCAATGTGAGTTTTTGTCAGACCAGTTTGTATGATGGTTGTATGTTGACTTTTTTTTTTTATTTTAGATTTGGCTAAACGTTCTCTCAGTTGCTCACTCCTCCAATGATTTGCCAATTGAACAATTGTAACAAATGTAGTTCTTCTACATTTCTTTATTTTTACATTCTGTACCCAGGAGACAGAATCACATAATGGAAAAGGTCATCAATAAAAGAAACTGAACTGATCAGGACAGAAACTGTTCTCAGAAATGCATAACTTCTGACAACTGTTTTTCCCTCACTTATTTGCCTTCTGCCATGTTTTTTGGCACCTGCAGAAGTAACTCTCCCTCCTCTCTCTTCTAATTGGATAACATGCTTGAGATCGTAATCTGCACGAACCTAGATCTCTCTTTTTTTTAGAAAAAAATTAACTTTCTCTTTAGATTTTTTAATTAGATTATCTTTTTTTGAAATGCCAATTATTAACAGACTTCACTGAATGTTTTCTGAGGCTGAACGGAAGTCATGGCTGCAAACATCACTAGCTTTTAGGAAGACCAAATAATTATTTAACCTTCTGCAGTTAGACTGCACAAAATTCTTGAAAATGGTTGTGATGGATCCTTCATCTAACTTGAAGTGTGAGCACAGCTTGGGAATTTGCATTACTGATATAAATTCTAACAAGTGCCTAGCTGGGTCTGCCCACAGTATTCACTTTATAAGCTGTTCTTATTTTTAATATACACAAAAGAGTTTTTAGAACTGCTTCAATGGTTTGGAGGAGTTTGATATGCTTCAAGTGTGTATCTTCTTTAAACTTCTTTTCACAGATACAGACTGGAGACTTGCAAAACTAGTTTTTCAGAGCTATCCCTGGAACATTAAAGGTTATGTTTACTCTGAGGATGGCGAGGGCACTTTTCAAATACCACTGATTTTCTAAATACATCATTGTGTTTAACCCAAATTTTAGTTTCCTTTCCTTCCCTATTCCAACTATACCAGGGCTGAGATCTGTTATACTCACTGAGCAGGAGAATTTCCAGGTAGCTTGCCTTGAACAAACAATGATAACCATCAAATTTGCTACAATGAGTTTCTGTGAAACTCTAATGAATTGCATTTCCTTCCTTGTCTGATCCTCAAAACAATGATTGTAATAGCACCATAGATAGAAAAACATGAACAAATGGTTTCTTTTTCCTGGATCTTGGCACGGTGAAACAGCTTTCAGCAGAAATTCTATATGTATTCTAATTACAAAAATAACATGGAAAGGGAAATGTTAAAGTTACACATTCTCCAACTGTTGAGATGCATTTAACCCAAAATGCATAGTTAAGTTACCATGGTTGCCTTTAAAAGCAAATGCCCAAAGTGGAACACGTATTTGTGTGCTAAGATATTTGCTTTTTATTGTTTTAGTCGTTCTGCCACTGATTCCTTGACATTACATGAATACAAGACATCCACTGGTGTTGAACTTAAACCGTGTTGGAGAATGGCAACTGTGCAGGAGGATCTCTGTGGCTCTAAAAAAATAGAGTGAGCAAGGGAGGAAGAAATGCTTTTTGCTTCTTGTTTGACTTGTCTCATCTCAGGGTGCTTCCAGACATGTGGATCTTTGCTCTACTAATTTAAAAAATATAGGCTTGTATGTAGGCTTTGTAAACTGCACAGAACCTAGAAGGCTGTGAAAGTTGGCAACCCTATATAGAATTGCTTGCATTGCACTGTCCCTTCTCACCTCATGCGTAATAAAGGTCAAACTGTCATGCAAGTAGCAGATCTTCATGACACTTACAAGACCCAGGGCTCTTTACTATGTAACAACCTCCCTGTGTCCAAAGTAGCTTCAGAATGTATGCCAGATGTCCTCTGGTTATGCTGATTTATTTAAGGATAAAAATAATAAAACCCATTCCGGTTTTCCAATGTTTACAAAATAAGAAGAGTCACATCGCTACAATAACATGAAGGGGTTATTACAGGGTATCTGCCTTTGATAAGCCAATGCCTATGGGCTGTGATCACTCTTCCCTAGATAAGCTGGTGCCCTCACTTTCCAAGATGGCAACTTTTACTTCCTTACCTTGATGATTGTAAACTAATTATTTAATCAGCCTATATGCCTTAGAATGTGGTGTAACCCACATAAGATCTGTGTTAACACAATATTGGAGTTCTTGGCTTTGCTTGCTGGGAGCCCCACATCTCTGTTTCCTTTTGTTAGCTTAATAAGGGAAAGTGGTTTTTGGATCTCTCCAACTGCTTTGACTTTTTTAGAGGTGAGTTTTCCACCACAAGCCGTTCTGTTCTCCAAGCCTTCTTGAAGCATGTTAAATCTAGGTTGAAAAGATTTTGAGCAATCCTTACTTTTTTTCCAGATCCACGCATGATGAAATTCAAATACTGTAAAGGCTCCCACATCTAGGTTACAAAAATCCAGATGACTATTAGATGGCTTGAAGGAGCCAAGGAGGTCTCAGAATAAAAGGTGAGGGGTGTGTGTGTGTGTGTGTGTGAGAGAGAGAGAGAGAGAGAGAGAGAGAGAGAGAAACCAGGTAACTAAAATATTGATAACCATCGATCATCTAAGGAGTGATGAATATTGGAAATAATTTGATGCGCTTATACATTTCTGGCTTCAACAAAGGATTGTTACCTTGTCGTGGTGCTGGAGCTTGAGCACCTCAATGATGCCATGAGCTAAACTGTGAAGGGCCACCCAAGACAGAGAGGTCAGACTAAATGCGATCCCTGGGGAAGGTAATGGCAACCCACCCCACTATTCTTGCCGTGAAAACTAAATGGATCAGTACAACCAGAGGTATGTCGGTATACCATCGGAAGATGAGACTCCCAGGTTGGAAGATGGTCAAAACGCTACTGGGGAGGAACAGTGGATGAGTTCAACTAGCCCCAGACGTGATGACGTGGCTAGCTCAAAGCCGAAAGGACGGCTAGCGGCCGACGGTGCTGGTGGTGAACGGCGAATCCGATGTTCTAAGGATCAACACACCATTGGAACCTGGAATGTAAGATCTATGAGCCAGGGCAAATTGGATGTGGTTATTGGTGAGACGTCAAGATTAAAGATAGACATTTTGGGCGTCAGTGAACTGAAATGGACTGGAATGGGCCACTTCACATCAAACGACCACCAGATCTACTACTGTGGACAAGAAGACCACAGAAGAAATGGAGTAGCCTTCATAATTAATAGTAAAGTGGCTAAAGCAGTGCTTGGATACAATCAAAAAAACGATAGAATGATCTCAATTCGAATTCAGGGCAAGCCATCTGACATCACAGTGATCCAAATATATGCCCCAACCACAGATGCTGAAGAAGCTGAAGTAGAGCAGCTCTATGAGGATCTGCAGCACCTACTGGACAACACGGCTAAAGGAGACATTATCTTCATCACAGGAGACTGGAATGCTAAGGTGGGCAGTCAAATGACACCTGGAATTACAGGTAAGCATGGCCTGGGAGAACAAAACGAAGCAGGACATAGGCTGATAGAATTTTGCCAAGACAACTCACTCTGCATAACAAACACTCTCTTCCAACAACCTAAGAGACGGCTTTATACATGGACTTCACCAGACGGACAACACCGAAATCAGATTGACTACATCCTTTGCAGCCAAAGGTGGCGGACATCTATACAGTCGGTAAAAACAAGACCTGGAGCTGACTGTAGTTCAGATCACGAACTTCTTCTTGCACAATTTAGGATCAGACTAAAGAGATTAGGGAAGACCCACAGATCAGCTAGATATGAGCTCACTAATATTCCTAAGGAATATGCAGTGGAGGTGAAGAATAGATTTAAGGGACTGGACTTAGTAGATAGGGTCCCGGAAGAACTCTGGACAGAAGTTCGCAACATTGTTCAGGAGGCGGCAACAAAATACATCCCAAAGAAAGAGAAAACCAAGAAGGCAAAATGGCTGTCTGCTGAGACACTAGAAGTAGCCCAAGAAAGAAGGAAAGCAAAAGGCAACAGTGTTGGGGGAGATATGCCCAATTAAATGCAAAATTCCAGAGGTTAGCCAGAAGAGATAAGGAATTATTTTAAAACAAGCAATGCGCGGAAGTGGAAGAAGACAATAGAATAGGAAGGACAAGAGACCTCTTCCAGAAAATTAGAAACATCGGAGGTAAATTCCAGGCCAAAATGGGCATGATCAAAAACAAAGATGGCAAGGACCTAACAGAAGAAGAAGAGATCAAGAAAAGGTGGCAAGAATATACGGAAGACCTGTATAGGAAGGATAACAATATTGGGGATAGCTTTGACGGTATGGTCAGTGAGCTAGAGCCAGACATCCTGAAGAGTGAGGTTGAATGGGCCTTAAGAAGCATTGCTAATAACAAGGCAGCAGGAGACGACGGCATCCCAGCTGAACTGTTCAAAATCTTGCAAGATGATGCTGTCAAGGTAATGCATGCTATATGCCAGCAAATTTGGAAAACACAAGAATGGCCATCAGATTGGAAAAAATCAACTTATATCCACATACTAAAAAAGGGAAACACGAAAGAATGTTCA
This sequence comes from Candoia aspera, assembly GCF_035149785.1. NCBI lineage: Eukaryota > Metazoa > Chordata > Lepidosauria > Squamata > Candoiidae > Candoia > Candoia aspera. The sequence goes on from NC_086153.1 coordinate 106,302,288, forward strand.
AACTATTGAACAGTGGCACTCATTTCACATGCCAGTAAGGTAATGCTCAAGATCCTGCAAGGTAGACTTCAGCAATTCATGGAGCGAGAATTGCCAGATGTACAAGCTGGGTTTAGAAAAGGCAGAGGAACTAGGGACCAAATTGCCAATATCCGCTGGATAATGGAAAAAGCCAGGGAGTTTCAGAAAAACATCTATTTCTGTTTTATTGACTATTCTAAAGCCTTTGACTGTGTGGACCATAACAAATTGTGGCAAGTTCTTAGTGGTATTGGGATACCAAGTCATCTCGTCTGCCTCCTGAAGAATCTGTATAACGACCAAGTAGCAACGGTAAGAACAGACCACGGAACAACAGACTGGTTTAAGATTGGGAAAGGAGTACGGCAGGGCTGTATACTCTCACCCTACCTATTCAATTTGTACGCAGAACACATCATGCAACAAGCTGGGCTTGAGGAATCCAAGGCTGGAGTTAAAATCGCTGGAAGAAACATTAACAACCTCAGATATGCAGATGACACCACTTCGATGGCTGAAAGCGAACAGGAACTGAGGAGCCTTATGATGAAGGTGAAAGAAGAAAGTGCAAAAGCTGGCTTGCAGCTAAACCTCAAAAAAACCAAGATTATGGCAACCAGCTTGATTGATAACTGGCAAATAGAGGGAGAAAATGTAGAAGCAGTGAAAGACTTTGTATTTCTAGGTGCGAAGATTAGTGCAGATGCTGACTGCAGTCAGGAAATCAGAAGACGCTTAATCCTTGGGAGAAGAGCAATGACAAATCTCGATAAAATAGTTAAGAGCAGAGACATCACACTGACAACAAAGGTCCGCACAGTTAAAGCAATGGTGTTCCCCCTAGTAACATATGGCTGCGAGAGCTGGACCATAAGGAAGGCTGAGAGAAGGAAGATAGATGCTTTTGAACTGTGGTGTTGAAGGAAAATTCTGAGAAGGCCTTGGACTGCAAGAAGATCAAACCAGTCCATCCTCCAGGAAATAAAGCCAGACTGCTCACTTGAGGGAATGATATTAAAGGCAAAACTGAAATACTTTGGCCACATAATGAGAAGACAGGACACCCTGGAGAAGATGCTGATGCTGATGCTAGGGAGAGTGGAAGGCAAAAGGAAGAGGGGCCGCCCAAGGGCAAGATGGATGGATGATATTCTAGAGGTGACGGACTTGTCCCTGGGGGAGCTGGGGGTGTTGACGACCGACAGGAAGCTCTGGCGTGGGCTGGCCCATGAAGTCACGAAGAGTCAGAAGCGACTAAACGAATAAACAACAACAAATGAATTGGACCTCTTCTGTAAATGTGGCTATCCAGCTGTTCATCCTAGATCTTTTATTTACCAGTTTAGAAACCGAGTTCTGTTCACCTTACTCCAAAATGGAAAACATAAAGCTAGAAGGATATGGGAAAAGGCAATATAAATTATCAGAAGACCAAAGTGGAAGACAGCCTAAAGACAGGCTAGTTTCATAGCTGGGGTGACTGATGCTAGATCCACAACGTGAGAAGGAAGAAGGAACAGCAGCAAAAAAGGTTGTCATACATCCCTAAGAATCTTCATGTATTAACAAGAGTGCTTATATTCCTAGTCCTAGCCAGAGATAAATAGCCAAACTTGATTTTTTTCCACACTGCTCTGTTCTATCCCTCCCTTGCATTTCTGAGTCTTCCCTGCAACAGACACCAAGCCTTTTCTGGCTAATGAGCATGATCCACTGTCACTAAATAGTCATGAAGTTTGCTGATCTAGGTTTGCTTTCCCCCAGCTGATCTACTGTAGATTTGTGTTCAGTCCATCACTTGGCAGCCTGTTTGGTTACCTAATTGTCAGCATTTAGTGCTTGAGTTTGTAATTAAAAGAGCTTGATGGCACCAAAGAAGCTAATTTTCTTTATTTGCTCAATTTAATTGACCCTAGAGTCAGGATGTGTGGGTAGGTGTCTGCATACATGAACAGTTTTTCATGTCACATCTAAAATCAGGTTACAACTAAAATCCACGGAGGTAATACCTTTTCCCAGTAACATAAATAACACAGATGTATCTTCAGTCCTTTTGTAAGTTGTCAGCTATAGCAGAAGCCCCAATGTGCCATGCATCGACTTTGGCATAAGCACATATAACTCTGAAAACTGGATATGCATCAAAGTTAAGCATTGTATGGACAACATCTATAATATGCTCATGAAATCAATAAGTCTGATCATATAATTAGGGGCACCCACAGGGGGGATCAAAAAGTCAAGAGGGTGACCACAACAATGTGATCAAAGCCAGTCACAATGCATGTAAAAAAGAGGTGGGCTTTGATTATAGAGCAGTGTTTCTTAACCTTGGCAACTTTAAGCCGTGTGGACGTCAACTCCACTGCTGGCTGGGGAATTCTGGGAATTGACGTCCACACAGCTTAAAGTTGCCAAGGTTGAGAAACACTGTTAGAGAGTCATGACTGCCATCTTGACTTTTTTGACATCCTCCATAAAATGTGATGTAATAGTGATGTTGGGATGCTGTTTAAATGTATTCTTCCACTCTGAAGTAAGTGAATTTGATTCTCTACAACCTGCTTTAAAAAGCCCAAATATTTGTCCAAAATCTTCCAGCCTTTAGAGTTTAATTCTCTTTCTTGATCATGGTGTGGTGGCAACACTGTCTTCTTATCTTCAACTTTCGACAACACAATTTTCCTTTGACTATTTAAATGTTAAGTCACCAAACTCATCTTTTCCTTTGGAGAAACCACTTTATTCTTAAGGTAGTTTTCAGCCTTATCTGTTTCTCTCGATTCTTGTGACAATTTGGACTCCACAAATTCTGTGAAATGCTCTAAGACTTGAATGACAGCATTGTAGAGATCTTTAAATATCAAATTAATTTCCTCCATATATCTTAACAGTAAGATAGATTATGGCGCCCTCTGATGCCTCAGGAAGGTAAAGCCATTAGCACTGTAACTGAACACTCTCTCCAGCATTTTTATCTCTGGTGTGGCCAATCAAGAAAATAAAAAGTAATAACAAATAGCATTCCCATGGGAAAGTGAAAGCAAATAGATCAGAACTCCAGTCCGCAGATTCAACAGAGAGTTTTATATTCCTCAAAAATAACTTTAATAAAAAAGCAATAAAAAACAAATTCTTTAAATATAAATTTACCAAATTATATATAAAAAGCCAAATTATCAAGTTAATAATCTTCAAAAATAATGAGAATCACCAAGAGATTCCGCATTTCTTTGTTGTAGAAGGCCTATCTTTGGTAAACTTCAAACAAAACAAACTTAGTGCTGTAGAAATGGGGTGGGCAGCTTTAATGTCCATTTTGGCTTCAGAGTGGCTTGGGAAGAAGATGCCGCCCCACCTCCCAGCTGATTGCTTACCAGTTGATTGTGAAACACCATTTTGCAGTCTTCTGGCTGTGGCCAGCCATCCAGAGAATACATGGGGTGATTCCTGGGGTTCTCCTTAATCTGGAGAACACTTCTGGGCTCCAAGGAAGCCTGCCTGAGCCCAAGAAAAAAAGCCACTCTGACAGATCAACCCACAGACAGCAGAAAAAACCAGCTCAAGCTGCCATTGTCCCCACCCAAAGTCCCAATTCTGTTTTCCTACATTTCAGATTGTGAATTAAAAAAAAATCCCTTTACCCCAGTCTCCACAAAATATTCCTAACCCTATCCCTTATAAATTCTAAAATAGCAATAAACCTAATTTAGCACATGCAGCACTGATCCTTCCATATCAATGAAGACTGGGGAATGAATTTGCTGTAAAGTAAGTGATGGAAAGAATATGGATGCAGTGGCAGTACTCAGTTAAAAATAGCATGTTGATGGCATTGTCTTTGATATGCTGGAGGCTTTCATCAGAGGAACTTGAAGACAGTTAATTTTTACTTATTCCCCTTCCATTGCATACACTTTCCTCCTCCTTTCCATGCCTGGTGCCTCTCAAATCTGCTCCAGAGAGTTTAGGGACCCTTTGTAAAAGCTTGGAGATGGTTTGGAGGACTGCTGGACTGATGGTGAACTGTGAGAACTTGCTTCCCTTCACTTCAGTTGATGGAAGTCTCTGCTGGGTCAGAAAGCATCTCCTCAATGGAGAGACATTGACTAGATATAGTCCAGGAGCAGGGGAGTGATGGAGTTTTTAAAGGTTAATAAAAGAACTCCAAGCAGGTAACAGCAATCTTGCAGAGTAGAAGTGTGAACCAAAGGAGAAGTTACACATTAAGCTTAATTATGTTCAGAAATACATTCAGTCTTCACACTGTAGTTAGATGAAGAAAATAGAGATAGTTTACTTTTATTCAGTAGATCTGGATACAAGTAGATTCATAGTAGAAAGCACTTAATCACCACTGGCTCTTTGTAGACACTTTCTATGTGGAATAGAAAGGGTGAGGAGCTGCATTTTGCAGACCCCCCTGCTTGCATGACTGCCCACGAGGTAATGGAGACTGTTAACCCCCAAGCCCAAGAAGAAGGAGGAAGAGGAAGTCAGGTGACCCACGTGACATCCCACAAGCACAATAAAGATGTGATTTGCTAGAGTGACCCCCCTTATGCTTATGAGACAATGCTGAGCTGATCCCTGATAATTCCAACAGGGAGTACTTTCTGGAGAGGTATTTATAATCTTCCTGTTTCATTAATGAAATGTAATGGGGGTTAAATAACCTCATCTTCAGTTTGTAGCTTTCTGATGTTTCCTAGAGTTTCTTCCATCCTCTTTTTTACTACAATGCCTTTTCATCAATAGCAATGATCCATTTAGAAGTACCTGAAAAATCAGCTTTTCAGTAAACAGATGGTCAAGCACCTTTAACTATATATAGGTTGGTAACTATTTTGAACAAAGGGCTGAATCAAATTAATGGGCACAATACATTCATTCCAGCTTGCCCAAGGCTTTCTTATCAATAAATACCACATATTTAGTGTATTCATATATTTCTTTGTTACAAGAAGGATAAAATATTGTAGAGAACAACAGGTATATTTCTTTTTGTCTCTATTCCACCACTGCCTCTCATCCATAATAATGACTAGGACCCCTATCATTTTTCTATTAAGCATTTCACATGCTTTAGAGTGTGATTCTAATAGATGTTTACTCAAATGTAAGCTGAATAGCATTTACTCCCAGATTAAAGCACATCATTAAAATTGCAACCTTTTTTTTTGCTAGCAAATTTATTAGTTTTATTAGATAAAACATTTAAACATAGACTTACATATAAACACAATAACACATTACAATACTACTACTTATAGAAAGAAAAGAAAAGAAGAGAGAAAAGAAAGAAAAAAAAGCAGGATTTCCAACTATCTAAGCAGTGGATCTTGGTACCTTGACATGTTATCTTCTTTTCATAATCCTCTAATATAACATCTGTATTTCTATTTAGATTATATAATTAGTATAATTAATATTTACATTTTATATATCCATTAAAACTTTTTGCGTTGATTCAACGTATTTTAAAAAGGGGTTCCAATCATTTTAAAAATCATCTGTGTTTTTATCATTTAGTTGATCCGTGAGTCGTGCCATCTGTGCTAAGTCCAAAGATTTGATTGTCCTTTCTTCAACTGATGGGACATGTTCTTCTTTCCATTTTGAAGCATAGATGATTTGGGCCGCAGTGATCAGATAAAATAAAAGTTTTCCATGTTTTTTTTCTAAGTCTTTGTCCATAAAGCCCAGTAGGTATAAAAATATCTACTGCCAACATTTTACAAATAATATTATGGATAGATGTCCAGAATTTCTTGGCTTTTACACAAGTCCACCACATATGATATAAAGTTCCTATTCCTTTTTTGCATTTCCAGCAGATATTTGAAGTGTTTTTGAACATTTTAGATAATTTATCTGGAGTTATATACCACCTAAACATTTTATAGAAGTTTTCTTTCAAATTATAATTAAGTGTAAATTTTAACCCCTTAGTCCACATCTTTTCCCAATAATCACATTCAATATCATGTCCAGAATTTTTCTCCCATTTGGTCATACAGTCCTTAATTTGTACATTTACCATTCTCATTCGTAGTAATATTTTATAAGTTTTAGAGATCATATGGTCATTATTGGCATAGACTTGATTATGCCACCAGGATGATTCTTTTGTAAATTTATAATGCTTCGTATCTACTTTAAATTGTTCTTTTAATTGGATGTACATAAACCAATGACATGGATATCCCTCTTTTTCCAATTCTTCTCTAGTTTTCATTATATACTTAGTCCCCTTGAACTTTAATAAATCTGAATATTTTAACCATTTATGTTTTTCTATCTTTTCTCGCCTTGCAAAGGCTTCTTGAGGGGAGATCCATAGTGGTAGACTCGATGTTAATATGGGCTTGTATTTTTCCCAAATTCTAAAAATAGACCTTCTGATACAACGATTATTAAACACTTTATTTGCTTTAAATTTGTTATACTGTAAAAACCCATGCCATCCAAATTTTAAATCATGTCCTTCTAAATTTAGCAGTTTATGATTTTTCAAAGTAATCCATTCCTTTAGCCATAATAGACCACATGCCTCATAGTATAACCTAAAATCAGGTAGATCCAAACCTCCTCTTTCTTTGGCATCCTGTAATAGTTTAAATTTTATTCCTGGTTTTTTTCCCCTTGCCATATAAACTTTGAAAGATCTTTTTGCCATGTTTTAAAGGTTTTATCTGTTAATAATATCGGAATGGTTTGGAATAAGAATAGTATCCTAGGCAAAATATTCATTTTAATTGTAGAAATTCGTCCCATAAGTGATAGACTTAAATTTTCCCATCTTGATAGATCTTGTTTAATTTCCTTCCATATTTTTATGTAATTATTTTGAAATAGGTCACTAGTCTTGGCTGTAATTTCTATCCCTAAGTATCAAACTTTTTTTAGCATTATTAAATCCTGATTTATTTTCTAACATAATTTGATTGTTTTGTGAAATATTTAAATTTATCATTTTTGTTTTCTGTTTGTTGATTTTAAAACTGGCTAATTCTCCATATTCTTGTAATTTCTTTAATAGATAGTCAATTGAAGTTTGTGGGTTTTGCAGAGTAATAGCTAGGTCATCCACAAAAGCTCTATATATTTCTTGTTTTATCTTTATTCCTTCTATCTGATGGTCTTTTCTAATGTCTTCTGTTAGTACTTCAAGTACTAATATGAATAATAGAGGGGATAATGGACAGCCTTGTCTCATTCCTTTTTCTATTAAGCATTCTTGTGTTGTATCTTCATTTACTACAATTCTAGCTTTTTGAAATATAAGTTGATTTTACTGCATTTATAAATATATCACCAAAATCCATAATTTCTAAGGTCTTAAACATAAAATTCCAATTTAGGTTGTCAAAAGCTTTTTCCGCGTCCAAGAATAACAGCGTAATATGTTTTTCATTATGAGTTTGAGCATACTCCGTTCAGAACAGTCCTTATATTATCTTTTATATATCTTTGAGGTGAAAAGCCATTTTGATCATGATTAATTATTTCTTGGAGTATAATTTTTAATCTCTCGGTTAAAATTAGAGTAAATATTTTATAATCATTATTTAATAGAGAAACAGGTCTATAGTTTTTACATAATGTCGGATCTTGTTTTTCTTTTGGAATTATAATATTTGCCTCAGTCCAGGACTTAGGTATTGTATTTCCTGTCAGAATCGAGTTTAATAGGTCTTTGAGAAGTACTAGAATTTTATCTTGAAAATATTTATAGTAACCTGCTGAAAATTCATCTGGTCCTGGTACTTCACCTGTTTTCAATTTTTTAATCGCGTCTATAATTTCTTGAGTTGTAATAGAGTTAACTATTGCTTTTTATCTTTGGATAATTTCTTTAGATTATGTTTTAATAGATAATTTTCAATTTTATCAATTGAAACTTCTTGTTTCTTATATAAGTTTGTAAAGAAATTATAGAACGCCTTTTTAATTTTTTCATTATCAACTAGATCTATCTCATTTTCTTGAATTTTGGTAATAATTTCCCCCCCTATCTTTTCTTAGTTTATATGCTAGCTATTTACCAGCTTTATTGGCATGTTCAAAGTTTCTTTGTTTAATATATCTCAATTTCCTTTCAATTTCGTCTGTTGTAAGTATTTTTACTTGTTGTTGTAAAATTTTTATTTGATGATTTATGCCCTCATCTGATGATTTTGCTTGGAGATCTTTTTCTTTTATCTTAATTTAATCTAGAACTGTTTGGAGTTTTTGTTGTGATGTTCTTTTTAAACATCTGTTTAAGTACATAAAATACTCTCGCATATAAGCCTTGCTGGTATCCCATACTGTTCCAATATTTACTTCGTTATTTAGGTTCCATTCAAAAAATCCATTTAGTTTCTTTTTACAGTCTTCCAAAAATTCTTTATTTCTCAGCAAAGTTTCATTTAATCTCCATCTATAGTTTTTTGGATGAAGTTTTATAACTAATTGAACTGGATTATGGTCAGAGAAAGTTTTGGGGAGAATTGTTATATCTAGAATTTTGTTTGCCAAGTTTATTGATAGCCATATCATGTTGATCCTGGAGAATGATTTAAATCTATCTGAGTAAAATGTATAGTCTCTTGCCATATCATTTTTATGTCTCCAGGCATCTACAATGGCCAAATTTTCTGTAATATCAAAAAATGATTGGGGTAATTTTCCCTGGTTGTTTTTAATTTGTTTTTCTGATTTCCTATCAATAAAGGTAAAGGTAAAGGTTTCCCTCGACGTAAAGTCCAGTCGTGTCCAACTCTAGGGGGCGGTGCTCATCTCCGTTTCTAAGCCTTAGAGCCGGCGTTGTCATAGACACTTCCGGGTCATGTGGCCAGCATGACAACTCGGAACGCCGTTACCTTCCCGCCGAAGCGGTACCTATTGATCTACTCACATTTGCATGCTTTCGAACTGCTAGGTGAGCAGGAGCTGGGACGAGCAACGGGAGCTCACCCTGCCGCGCGGTTTTGAACCGCCGACCTTCCGATCGGCAAGCTCAGCAGCGCAGCGGTTTAACCCGCAGCGCCACCGCGTCCCTTTCCTATCAATAGTGGGTAGAATAACCCCATTCCAGTCACCCATCATAATCCAGTTATTATATGGCAATTCAGAAAGTTCATTTAACAATTTTTGGTAAAAAATTTTCTGATTGTCATTGGGGGCATATACTCCAACCAATATTACTTTAGAATTTTGTATTTGTATTTCTATTATTATATATCTCCCATTTTTATCGGCATTTATTAATTTAGGATTTAGATGGGGCTTCACATATATTACAATTCCATTTTTCCCCCCTTACGGCTATATATTCATTTCCTAGTTTTTTTTTATTTTTCAAGTATTTAATATCCTTTTTCCCAACATGGGTTTCTTGAATGCATATAATATCTTGTTTTAGTTTATATAAGTAATGAACTTTTTTTTTTCCTTTTGGCTAGAGTATTAGCTCCATTTATATTCCAAGACAGACATTTTAGTTCATTCGTTGGAAAGAAGTACTGCAAATTCTTTGGAACTTGAGGCTATTTCCTCTATACTCTGTTCTTCTGAATTCAAAAGTTTCCCTTTACTTTCTTTACTTTCTGACCTATCTCTTCTATCTTTATCTTGTTCCAAATCTTTCTTGTATTTTTTAAGGAATTCTTGAGCTTTGGGGATAGTATTCAATTTATATCTGTGTTGCTGAAATGTAACACTAACTCCCTCTAGTATTTCCCATCTAAAGGGAATTTTATTTCTTTTTAAAACCACTGTAAGAAAAGAATATTCTTTTCTTTTTTTCAGAATTCTCAATGGTATTTCCTTCAATATCATAATATCTTCTTCAGTATTGATATTTTTTTCCATAGGAAGCCTGTATTATCAATTATTTTGTCTTTTTTCTAGAGAATTCAATTATTATATCTCTTGGTTTCTGATGGGTTTTAGCATATTTTGAATTAACTCTGAACATTTTGTCTATATCTTCTTCTAGCCTCTCTTCCTCCCAATCAATTAAGTTTGCAAGCATTTGTACTACTGTTTCTTGAATTTCTACCTCTTTCCTTTCAGTTACTCCCCTGAGTCTGACACAATATTCTTTTTCTTTTAACTCTAGCACAGTTAGCCGATCTAATTTATTATCTTTCTCTGTTTCTAATTTCTCAACTCTTTCTCTTACATCTTGAATTTCTGCTTTCATTTTTTTATCCATCATCTCTAACTTTTGGTCTAATCTTTTTTCAAATCCATCTATTTTCTCCTCCAATAATTGTGTTAGATTTTGAGTAATGTTTTGAATGGTTTTTTGTGTAAAGTCCTCAAACATGGCTTTCAGCCATTCTCCTTCCCCAGCCTCTGTGCCTCTCCTATTGTGTCTCCTTGTATTCATTTTTAATATTATATAGAACCTTGTTTGATTGGCCCAGGAACTACCCCTAATAGAGTATATTTATATAAAGCAATATATAGTATCTATATCAAAATATACAATTCAAAATAGTCTTATATATAACTTCAGTACAGTACAATATGGTGATAGAAATTAATTAATCAAATTAGTTCCTTTTCCAATGGAAACTTGCAATAGAAATTTTTCCTCCAGAAGTGTAGAGTTTTTTTTTCCTCCGCTCAGAAAGTTTCCTTTTTTTTTCTTTTCTTTAATTAGAAGTTATTATTTCTTTTAGTAGAAATGAAGGGGGCAGCAGAAGTGCCTAGGATACTAGGCTACTCACGCGGTCTGTACTGATTTTACCTCCTGGCTTCTCAGCTATTTTCTTGCTGTGGTGAAAGTGAAAGTAGTAAGAGAGAAAGTGAGACTTTCGCCTGCTGTTCCGAAGCCGCTGGAGTTCTTCACCAGCAATGCTCTTTTTCAGCGTCGCCTCCATGGTCTGTCCATCGCTCCAACTCCGCAAGACCACCAGCTGTTCTGCGTTGTGGTTTTTTAAGTCTCACGAGCTCCTACATTGCCCGACCTGCCTCCATTCCCCTTCACCAGAAATCCCCATTAAAATTGCAACCTGGATGTGCAAGAGAAAACTACACAGGAGCTCCTGGTGTGGTACATTACTTAATATACTGTAGTGCAGGGCCCCAATTTCAGTGCCCTCTTTAAGGTTCTCAGACAATGACTAGTCAATATTCAAAAGGTGTTGAGTAAATGGATTGAGACTGGGGTGAAATAAGTATTTGCAGCTAGGGCCAGATTTTTTCAGCACTTGGTCCAAAATACCCAACTTCATGCCAGGCCCTCACAGTCTCACTTTATGCCAGGCCAGGCTTCCATGTGGAATCGTTCTCTATAGTGTAGCTATTAGCATACCAAACTGTTCAAAGTATGGCCAATTTACATCTGTTGGCTCTTTTGCTCCTTGAAGTATGCTCAAGAGCCCCAGTTGCTACGACAATAATCAGGTTAAGTTGCTATCATATATATGGGGGAGAAATCTGCTCATCTTTTTCAGCCCCTGACATCTCCATACAACCTGCCTATATTTGCATAACAGCCCCTCCCGTCCAAGAAAAAAGTCTTAGGATCTCTCTTGGCCACTATCACTTGCCCACTTGGATTTAGTATACTGTAAATATCACTGAACTCGGTGATATTTGAGTAATCATTGTTAGGAATCTTTCTAATTTTTTTTCTATATTTTAAAATTTAAGCCCAGCTGGGAGGCAACACATAGGCAAATTTGGCTGATCTCAGAAAGCTTAGCAGAGCTCTTAGACAGAGGACAACCAGGAAATCTCAGGACTGAAAGCTAGATTGGGAAGTCAAGAAAAAATTCCTGGAAGAAGACAGTGGCCTGTGGCTTCCATTCTGCTGCCAAGACAACCTCACGGACAGGTGCTTTGGACTTGAGCTCAGCTCAAGGGAGACTTTATCTTTATTTCATTAAAGAAAATAATATTTACCAAAATCTGAAGTGCAAGGCTCTATATCTCACCCACAAGAATTCCACCAAAACTATCTTCTCTTTTGCCAAACACATTTTCTTCCAAATTGAATGAAGAACGTTGAGAAAAAAATGCAGGAGTTATTTCTAGTGCAATGCTAAAAGAAAGTATCCCACACACTTTCTCCAGCTGCTACTTAATTGGCTTCTTCAGATAAAAGGTGTATCCAAAGACATAGACTTATAGTAGTTTCATAGCTGTTCCCAGGGGATATTTAGTGTTGAATGAACGTAATTCTATCCTTCTGATATCTAGTGGGCAAATACACAAACTGAGAAATGTCAAATGTAATGTTGTACCATTGTGCTTCTGAAATGCCAGTTTTTCAAATGTTATGAAATGGAAAAAGCAAATCATAGGATATTTATTGTTTTCTATTGTCACTACTGGTTCCCACTGTTTAGTGGGCAATAACTGGCATGATCCAAATAAACTAGACTGGATTGTTTGGATGTATGATTCTATACTGCTGACATCAGCAAGCAATTTGGCCTTTGAGTTCAATGGGAGCTGGATTGCATCCACTTTTCAGAACTAACTTTTAAGTGAGGTATATAAGCCTGAACCTCAGGGTATTCTACCCCCCACCACCACACACCTCCTTTGGGTTGCCCTGGTTTCTTGTATTAACTACGTTGAACTGCTGGGGCCAACAGCATATCTTTCCAGATCTAAAACTTTAAAGCTGTTATGTTTTATACACATTCGGGACATTTTAATTATTGACCTAGCATGTGAATAATTAATTGTGCACAAAGGCATCAGCCTAATAGCTTTTGAAAGAATATCATTAGTTTGCTCTGAACATGACAAGGTCAGGGTTGCCTGCAAGAAGAATGATTATGGGTTTCCCCGTCCTCTTAAACGTAACAAGGTTTTTGCTCTACATTTCAGCTGTCTGATCAGTGAAATTTCAGAGGAAAGCCCTATTTGCCTACAGTTTCCAGTATGGTGTGGTGGTTAAGGTGTTAAGAATAGGTTCTATTCTACTAGCAGCCATGGAAACTTGCTGACGACTTTGGATGGGTCACTTTGTCTCGATTACAGCACTGCTGTTGTGAGGAAACACTGGAGGACAGAAAGCTATTTATGCAGCCTTGAGCTCCTGAAGAAAAGGGGGAATATAACTCTAGTTTGTTTGTTTGTTTTTTAATCTGTTCAATCTTGTCCAATTCTCAGAAACTGCCTGGACAAGTCCCTGCAGTTTCCTTGGCAAGGTTTTTCGGAAGTGGTTTGCCATTGCCTGCTTTCCCAGGGCTGAGAGAGAGAGACTGGCCCAAGGTCACCCAGCTGGCTCTGTGCCTAAGGCAGGACTAGAACTCACAGTCTCCCGGTTTCTAGCCTGGTTCCTTAACCACTGCACCAAACTGGCTCTCCATAACTCTAGTTACAATAAAGAAAACATGCTGACTATTACAGGGAGAATGATGTCTACTCTGATGAAGTACTGAAAATAGCAAAGAATTATTTTAAAATGAATTCTGCATTCCAGGCAAGGAGGTCTTTTTCACAGAATTGCTCTTTTGGGGGCAGATTATCTTTTGTTTTATTTTACTTTATTTATTTAATGTGTATCCTGACTTGCCTTTGAGAGTTCAAGGCAGCATCAATTCAAGGTCTTCCCTCACTTTTGTTTTTATTTCCAAAAACCCTGGTGAGGTAGATTGGGCTGAGTCAGGTTTAAACATGAGAAAGTTTAAAACCAACAATTTCAACTGTAAAACTGTAGACATCTTAGACCAAGCCAGATCCAAAAATGCAAGAGAATTCCTAGAGGCTTAGCATTAACAGACACACTGTGATAAGCTCCATCTATGATTCATTTGTGAAAGAAAGCAAAAAAGATACAAAGAAGTGGCTTCCAATATTCTTCACAGCAGTTATAAGTACAATAATATTTTAACCTTTCTCTCTGAAGTTACATCAGAATACTCTTCTTTCTATAACCTATCCTGTCTAATCATCAAAGCCATAAATCACAAGTTCATTTTTTTAAATTATGAATTTTATTAAGTTTCAAGAGAAAGATAAAAGCTACCAAAAAACAAAAAACTACAAAAAAAGAGAAGGAAAACTAAAAAGGGGTGAAAACACAAGAGAATTTTTTTTTCAACATTACAGAAAGATATGACTTCCGACTTTTAACAGCAAGGATATATAAAAAATTTCCATAATCAATCTCTTACTCTATATTAAACCAAAGTCACATTATTTCTATAAATCATTCCCCTTTAGCACATTATAAAAATTGCTAAGTATAGTTACTCCCTCCCCTTATATTAAAATAAAGGAAAAAAATTCATATAAACCTCCTAAATAACTCCCCCCCCAAAATAACACTCATTTAATTATTCCCTCCCTACTACTATTCTATACATTTCTGTCTACTGTAATAAAAATCAAACTAAAAAGCACATAAATTGTCTGCCATTATACTAAATAATGCAACAGTTTTAATCATCTTAATTTTAATAAACCCCCAAAAGAAAAACAAGTTGGAACAATAATTAAATCAAATTCTTAAAACCATCCAAATAAACATTTTTATACCCTAATAATCTTAATCCATATCCTTAAAATCAGTCAAACCCTAAAAGCGATCTAGATAAACATTCTTCAAGCCTCATCCCACTTCAAAATAAACCAAAGCATTTACATATCCCCACAATGTGCACAGAGCTTTTCTCTTGAGAAAATCAAACAGCCCAACTGCCCCCCTCAAGAATTCCAACTTCTCCTCAGAAAACCTCCCATACAGAATGACCCCTTCTTTTTCATGGCATTTCATCAGACAGTCAATTTTACTTATTGCTTGCAGATCCCTCTCTCGTTAAATTTCTCCAACTCCACTATCCAATATTCATCCAGCATCTCAACAGAAATCCTGATCTCATTCTTAGAAGAAACCTTTCTATCACTGTGGAATTCCTTAATTTCATTCACTACATCCCCAACCAGATGGCATATTTTAGAGCTCATATTTTCCACAATGTCCTGAATGTCTTGTATACATACTTGATAGGAGTCAGAAAAGGTGTTTAAAATCTTGATGGAAGTCAGAAAAAATCTGTTTAAAATCCTCCGTGTCTCACGCAGTAGATTATGGCGTCCCCTAGGAGCTTAACCAGTGAAAGTCGAAGATATGAAAAAGTTCTGAAGTTTCCACAAAGTGAAAGTGAGATAAGCAGACAGTTCCCAAGGGAAAGTAGAAACAGAAAGCTGAAGGTTTAAATCAGCCGATTCAACATGTAGGAAAATGCTAATATCTTCAAATTTAATACTAAAATAATAACAGGAAGACAATTGTTTACTCTCGGTCCTCCTTGATATTTAGAAGGGAAATGAATTCCAAAACTTAAAAAAGATTTTTTTTTTAAAAAGTAATCCCATAAATAATGATAAGCACCAAGACAGCCAGCTTCTCCTTACTGTAGAAAGCCTCTCTTAGGGTACACATACTTAAAATAATATATAAATTTGGTGATTTAGAAATGGGGTGGCCACTCTTAGTGTCCCTTTAAGGCTACAGGATGGCTTGGAAAATGATGACATCCCCATCTCCCAGCTAGCTCTTACCAGTTGAACGTGAAATGCTGTTTACAATCTTCTGGCTGCAAGCAGCCGTCTGGAGGACAGATGGGGTGATTCCAGGTATTTTCCTTTATCTGGAGAATACTCCTGGGCTTCAGGAAAACCTGCCTGAGCCCCCCCACCCCAAATTGCTGCATTGTCAGTTCCACCCGCTAAGCCCATATCGTTGTATCTTTTTTCTTTCTTCATTTTTCTTTCCCTTTTTTCTTTTCTTGCACTTTTTGCTTTCTCTTTGCTTGTTTTCTTTTTCTTTTGTCTTCCTTATTCATATTAATTTGTATTAGTTTTTATCTTCTTTCTTAAAAGTTTCGATAAAAATCATATTTTAAAAAAAAAGGAAGCAACCTAAAGTCAAGGAAAGAAGCAAACAGACATGAACACATCCTTTTTCATCATTCTCCTCTTAACCAACACCAGATAAGCAGGAACAATAAAAGGAGAAACAATCACCCATTCAAAGAGCAATCAAGGAAGAAACTTTATCCCAATCAGCGCTGGTAGGGCAAGCCACCACATATAATCAGCCAGCAAACTTTACTCCCCCAGCACTGATGATATCACCTAGCCTGGCAATGAAATGTCTGCAGGAAGATAAGCAAGCTCAGAAAACATCAAGAATCCAACAACTGAATCCTGAGCTACATATATTATCCACTCTGGCAATTTCCAGTGTGGCTTCTTGTTTTTGCCCAGGAAACACAGGATTTCTGATATTACTAGAAGCCATTGCCATAGTCTTGACAAGGTCCACTAACTTCAGTGGCAGTGGTGGTTACTCTTGGGCTGGATTCAAATAGCATGCTAAGCCTCCATAATACAAACTGTTTGCTTTGACTTAACATATCATATAAGCCACTGTTGCTTATAAACCTTGGTTTATGGTTGAGCACGCTCTGCTAGCTGGCAGCATCTAGCAGACCTTGCCTGATCTCAAAAAGCAAACCAAGTTTATAAGCCATTATAACCAGGTTAATGTTTGGATGGAAGCCCACTAGAAAATATCAGAGGCTAGTCTAGGAAGCTAAAAAAGCATCCTGGAAGTTGATTTAAATCATTTCCATATGGTTGCCAAGGAAATTACATAGACATGTCCATGAGGTCACTAGGAAAAGAATTTTTGACCTTTATATTGTGCAAAGCTTCCCAAATGTGGTTAGTTTAGGAAATCATGGCCTGAGGCAGGTCCCTGTAAATGAGGGTTTGGAGCTTAAGGTTATTTTAATTATTTATATTTATGAAGATATGCCTCCGCAAAGGATCGTTACCTTGTCGTGGTGCTGGAGCTTGAGCACCTCAATGATGCCATGAGCTAAACCGTGAAGGGCCACCCAAGACGGGAAGGTCATGACAGAGAGGTCAGACTAAATGCGATCCCTGGGGAAGGTAATGGCAACCCACCCCAGTATTCTTGCCGTGAAAACTAAATGGATCAGTACAACCAGAGATATGTCGGTATACCATCGGAAGATGAGACCCCCAGGTCAGAAGATGGTCAAAATGCTACTGGGGAGGAACAGAGGATGAGCTCAACTAGCCCCAGACGTGATGATGCAGCTAGCTCAAAGCCGAAAGGACGGCTAGCGGCCGACGGTGCTGGTGGTGAACGGCGAATCCGATGTTCTAAGGATCAACACACCATTGGAACCTGGAATGTAAGATCTATGAGCCAGGGCAAATTGGATGTAGTTATTGGTGAGATGTCAAGATTAAAGATAGACATTCTGGGCATCAGTGAACTGAAATGGACTGGAATGGGCCACTTCACATCAAACGACCACCAGATCTACTACTGTGGACAAGAAGACCACAGAAGAAATGGAGTAGCCTTCATAATTAATAGTAAAGTGGCTAAAGCAGTGCTTGGATACAACCCCAAAAATGACAGAATGATCTCAATTCGAATTCAGGGCAAGCCATCTAACATCACAGTGATCCAAATATACGCCCCAACCACAAATGCTGAAGAAGCTGAAGTAGAGCAGTTCTATGAGGATCTGCAGCACCTACTGGACAACACGCCTAAAAGAGATGTTATTTTCATCACAGGAGACTGGAATGCTAAGGTGGGCAGTCAAATGACACCTCGAATTACAGGTAAGTATGGCCTGGGAGAACAAAACGAAGCAGGACATAGGCTGATAGAATTTTGCCAAGACAATTCACTCTGCATAACAAACACTCTCTTCCAACAACCTAAGAGACGGCTTTACACATGGACTTCACCAGATGGACAACACCGAAATCAGATTGATTACATCCTTTGCAGCCAAAGGTGGCGGACATCTGTACAGTCGGTAAAAACTAGGCCTGGAGCTGACTGTAGTTCAGACCATGAACTTCTTCTTGCACAATTTAGGATCAGACTAAAGAGATTAGGGAAGACCCACAGATCAGCTAGATATGAGCTCACGAATATTCCTCAGGAATATGCAGTGGAGGTGAAGAATAGATTTAAGGGACTGGACTTAGTAGATAGGGTCCCGGAAGAACTCTGGACAGAAGTTGGCAGCATTGTTCAGGAGGCGGCAACAAAATACATCCCAAAGAAAGAGAAAACCAAGAAGGCAAAATGGCTGTCTGCTGAGACACTAGAAGTAGCCCAAGAAAGAAGGAAAGCAAAAGGCAACAGCGATAGGGGGAGATATGCCCAATTAAATGCAAAATTCCAGAGGTTAGCCAGAAGAGATAAGGAATTATTTTTAAACAAGCAATGCGCAGAAGTGGAAGAAGACAATAGAATAGGAAGGACAAGAGACCTCTTCCAGAAAATTAGAAACATTGGAGGTAAATTCCAGGCAAAAATGGGCATGATCAAAAACAAAGATGGCAAGGACCTAACAGAAGAAGAAGAGATCAAGAAAAGGTGGCAAGAATATACAGAAGACCTGTAGAGGAAGGATAACAATATCGGGGATAGCTTTGACGGTGTGGTCAGTGAGCTAGAGCCAGACATCCTGAAGAGTGAGGTTGAGTGGGCCTTAAGAAGCATTGCTAATAACAAGGCAGCAGGAGACGACGGCATCCCAGCTGAACTGTTCAAAATCTTGCAAGATGATGCTGTCAAGGTAATGCATGCTATATGCGGGGGCTCCGACCGGTGAGCATGCTGGCTCTATGAATCCCCTGTCTAGGTTTTTATCGATGAACTCCCGGAGGGTTGCCATCTCCTTCGGGGTCATCGAGTAGATCTTTGGTCTAGGTAAGGGGACGTCGGGCAGTAGGTCGATCCAGCAATCCGTCTTGCGGTGGGGGGGTAGTTGGTCAGCTTCTGCCTCTCCGAAGACCTCGGAGAAGTCGGCGTATTGTTTCGGTAGGTCTGCTGTGGTAGCGGCGTTGTCCTGTGTAGTCGCCTCCGCTCGTCCTACAGTGGGGTTGGTTCTGCCCACTGGAACTGGTGCCCGATACTCGCCGTCGCCGAATGTGAAGGTGCGGGTCTCCCAGTTGATGCGCGGGTTGTTTGTCGCGAGCCATGGCATCCCCAGGACTGCAATGGGCCGTCCGATGTGAGTGACGACGAACGATGTGCATTCGGTGTGAGTGCCCATTTGCAGGGTGACCGGCTCGGTTTGCAGCGTGGCTGGTTTCCCTCCCGCTGTAGAGCCGTCCAGCTGGTGGAATGCCAACGGCGTGGGGAGGGGGAAGCAGCGGAGGTCGAGTTTGGCGACTAGGTCGGGGTGGATGAGGTTTTTTGAGCACCCCGAGTCCACTAGTGCAGCGGCCGTGGTGGCTCCGTTGCCGCCAGAGAGTTTGATTGCTGCCATTATTACGGGGCTTTCGCCGTTCCGTCGAGGTGGTCCGCGCTGCTGTCCCACCGCCTGCCTCGCAACGCGTTTCAGGGCAGGCGGGGAGCTTTTCCCGCCGGCTGGTCGGGGTCTACGTTATCCTCTTCCCCCCAGTAGGCGTCCCAGCCTTCCTCTGGTGTCGCTGTGGCCACGGTCATTCGGCGGTGAGGGGGCGGCCCCAGGTTGGGTGGTTTGGGGCTAATTTTCGGGGTGGGTTTAGGCGCACTGGTCGGCGGTCGGTTGGCGAAGCAATCCACCGTCTTGTGCCCTAGTTTGCCACACTTCCCGCAGGGCTCCCGATTGAATTTCTTTTTTTGGGTATATGGGGCCTGCCATCCCCACGTGTGGTGCGGGTACCTTTTTGCCGGCATAGTTTGTGTCTTCCGTGGTTGTCATGAGGAAGGTGCGGTGCGCGTGTTCGGCTTTCCCCGCGAGGTGGATCCACCCATGTAGCGTTTCTGGGTCGTCGCGGTAGAGGGCCCATTGGAGAACGTCGCGATTGAGCCCCCTTTTGAACATTTCCAGCAGGGTGGTCTCGGACCAGTCGCTGACCTTCCCCGCGAGGGCTTTGAACTCCAGGGCGTAGTCTGGGACCGTGCGTGTGCCCTGTTTAAGTCTTTGGAGTGCGCTTTTCGCCCTTACTTTGGCTAGGGGGTCTTCGAAGTAGTTTTTCATCTCGTTGATGAAGGCAAGGAAGGTGGCGAGGGCGGGGGAGCTGGACTCGTACAGTTGGACGTACCAGTCCGCCGCCCTGTCTTGTAGTTTGATCGCCACGGCGGCGATCTTGTCGGCTTCGGAGTCGTAGGAGTGTCCGTGCCTCCCCATGAACTCCCTGGCGTTCGTTACGAAGAACGAGAGTTTCGTGGGGTTCCCATCGAAGAAGATGGGGAAGTCCTTTGGGGCCCGGGCGTTTTGCGCGGCCCTGCCTCTCGCTTCCCGGCCTGTGGTGTCGTCCGCCTGGGCCGTCTGCTGACCCTCCGCTGGCCCGTGGGGGTTCGGTGCTTCGCTCGGGGTGTGGGCCTGTGCGGGGACGTCGTTGGGTGGCGCGGGGGGCATAAGCGACTGGAGCATGGTCCGGAGTTCCGTCAGTTGGGCCCGCATGGCCGCGAGTTCAGCTCGTGCCTCCTCGTCCACGGCCCGCGCCGCCGCTGGGGCCGGCTCCGTCGGTGCGTCGGCGGGGGTGGGTTGCCGGCGGGGTTCATCCTCCCTCTGCCGCTGGTCCGCTTCCTCCGTCGTCTGCTGGGTGTCTCCATCGTCCTCCTCCGTGTTGACCGCCGTTGGGCTGTTGCTCCACGCCCGTTGCTGGGGTGCGATGTGGGGCGCGGGGTCCTCCGCTGGTTTCGGGAGGCATGTTGCTCCCTCCCGCGGTCGGGTTGCCTCCGTCGCCATCTCCCCTTGGGGTTGGAGCTGAGGCTCGGGTCGGGTGGGGTGGGCGTCCATGGCTCCGGGAGTCCGCGGTGCCTCTGGCCTTGGTCGGTCCTCCTCTGTCTCTTGCCGTGCGGCTCGCCCTCCTTGCCCGCGTCGCTCCGGCTTCATCTTGCTGGTCTTCTTGCCGTCTATTCCTCCCGCGGCTCGTTGTCGTCCGGTGGGGCTCGGCGAGGCTGAGTTTATGACTCTCAGCTTTATGTCATGCGCTGCCTGCCTCTGAATAAGGCTCAGACACTGGTTCGATGGATCAGGCTCTGATTTATTCACAGCGCAGTTACAGCGTCGGAAGAAAAAAGCTGAGAGTGACAGGAGCGCACCGGTGCGGGGTTTAAATACCCCGCGCCGGTCAGCGCCCCCTCACTCGCGGTCACGTCACCCCCCTTTGTCCAATACGTTGCCCTGCCGGTGGGTGAGGGGTTGTGAGGCCCCGCTGGCGTTCCGGAATCGCCCATCATCGGGTTTTCTATTCATCCGGTGATTGCTGTCAGCTGGGCGATCTCCGTTGTATTGGCGCTGATGGCTTGGGTGTGCTCCGTGATCCGTTTAGTTATTGTTTGTTGGCCGTTAGTCGTTGTGAGTTGATGGCTACTTATCTTGAGCCCCTTCTCCTGTTTCCTTGCTATTGTCATGTGTGCCATTGCGCTGATGACTTCAGCTCAACGGCACTCATGACACCAGCAAATTTGGAAAACACAAGAATGGCCATCAGATTGGAAAAAATCAACTTATATCCCCATACCAAAAAAGGGAAACACTAAAGAATGTTCAAACTATCGAACAGTGGCACTCATTTCACATGCCAGTAAGGTAATGCTCAAGATCCTGCAAGGTAGACTTCAGCAGTTCATGGAGCGAGAATTGCCAGATGTACAAGCTGGGTTTAGAAAAGGCAGAGGAACTAGAGACCAAATTGCCAATATCCGCTGGATAATGGAAAAAGCCAGGGAGTTTCAGAAAAACATCTATTTCTGTTTTATTGACTATTCTAAAGCCTTTGACTGTGTGGACCATAACAAATTGTGGCAAGTTCTTAGTGGTATGGGGATACCAAGTCATCTTGTATGCCTCCTGAAGAATCTGTATAACAACCAAGTAGCAACAGTAAGAACAGACCACGGAACAACGGACTGGTTTAAGATTGGGAAAGGAGTACGGCAGGGCTGTATACTCTCACCCTACCTATTCAACTTGTATGCAGAACACATCATGCGACAAGCTGGTCTTGAGGAATCCAAGGCTGGAGTTAAAATCTCTGGAAGAAACATTAACAATCTCAGATATGCAGATGATACCACTTTGATGGCTGAAAGTGAAGAGGAACTGAGGAGCCTTATGATGAAGGTGAAAGAAGAAAGTGCAAAAGCTGGCTTGCAGCTAAACCTCAAAAAAACCAAGATTATGGCAACCAGCTTGATTGATAACTGGCAAATAGAGGGAGAAAATGTAGAAGCAGTGAAAGACTTTGTATTCCTAGGTGCAAAGATTACTGCAGATGCTGACTGCAGTCAGGAAATCAGAAGACGCTTAATCCTTGGGAGAAGAGCAATGACAAATCTCGATAAAATAGTTAAGAGCAGAGACATCACACTGACAACAAAGGCCCGCATAGTTAAAGCAATGGTGTTCCCCCTAGTAACATATGGCTGTGAGAGCTGGACCATAAGGAAGGCTGAGAGAAGGAAGATCGATGCTTTTGAACTGTGGTGTTGGAGGAAAATTCTGAGAGTGCCTTGGACTGCAAGAAGATCAAACCAGTCCATCCTCCAGGAAATAAAGCCAGACTGCTCACTTGAGGGAATGATATTAACGGCAAAACTGAAATACTTTGGCCACATAATGAGAAGACAGGACACCCTGGAGAAGATGCTGATGCTAGGGAGAGTGGAAGGCAAAAGGAAGAGGGGCCGCCCAAGGGCAAGATGGATGGATGATATTCTAGAGGTGACGGACTTGTCCCTGGGGGAGCTGGGGATGTTGACGACCGACAGGAAGCTCTGGCGTGGGCTGGTCCATGAAGTCATGAAGAGTCGGAAGCAACTAAACGAATAAACAACAACAAATGAAGATATGCATATCCCATTTTCTGATCCTCATGGGGTCAGCTAAGACATCTCAATACATTAGCTGAAACATAAAGAAGCAGAGATCAGAAAGTTTTCTGAAACTAGACCACAACAGCCCTGTGGTTTACCAATGTGCAAATTTTTGAAGAGAAGATGATGGTCCTCGTATAGGAGTTTTGGGGAGAAATCTCATGATGCTTGTTTCATCATTTTGGGCCACTATGGTTAGGAATGGAGATTTAAGGCTACTCACTTGAAAATGTTTACTCTGATGTTTATAATTGTTCAAAGGGAATTTGTTCACCCATTACTAGGTATGAGCTTCTGCACACTCACTTCAAGTCTACTGAATTCCTTGCATTGTTGTGTCTTGTCCTTAAAGTCAACATAATCACTGTCAAACAAAAAAAATGGGTCCAAAGTCAGTCCATTTGTAAGACTTCTATAATATTTAATTTATTTTCTTTTTCCCTTGAAAAAAAACTGCCAATTTTAATGCTGTAGTACTTAAGCAAAATTCAGTATTCCTTCTGCTTCCTTCTTCTTTGTGCTGTTCTACAGAAGGAGCTGAAAGTTTGTTCCCTGATTTGTTTGGTTTTTTTTAATGGCTGTTTTATTTTCATATGGAATTTTGGGCAGTCAATTAGTAACATAACACTTCATTGCACAACTGGGTGTTGTATTAAAATTGATGGACTGTGGCCTTATTGATAAAAATAAGAACGTGACATATTTAGAAGTAGTTGGACCAATTTCAGCCCCATTAGGTGACTGTGTTCTATAAACAACCAGAACCTTTTGCAACTGAGTTGAAAATTCCTCTGCGGTGAAGGACAAGGAACTATTAAAGCCGCTTCTTCTTAATCTCTGCTGTAGCTGTATTAATAATTCCAGCTCCAGATAATTATGAATAATGACAAACAAGGCCTTTAAACATGCAAAAGGTAACTAGCTGCTGTTCTGCCAATGCAATATGAAAATGATTGAAATTTAATTGGTTTGTCGCTATGTTTTAATTAATTCAAAAAAAGAAGAAAGCTAGTTTAGGGAAACAGTGACCTGTATATTTGGGTTTAAAAAGTATATTCTTCATTAATCAAATGCAGTATTCTTTGATTCTGTCGTTTCCAAACAATGTGAAATAGAAGACCAAACACACACCCGCGCTCTGTCTCTGTGTATTCATAGCCTTTTCCCTGTTTATATGAATTACTGTGCATACTTTTTCTTGTACATGCTTTTCTTATGATCATTACAGACATGTGTTTTTGTTCATAATCATGTCTAATGTGCACATTTCTGTGCATTTTCCCATATGGTGTATGGGAACCAACCCATGTTACAATGTGGCCTTTCTCCCATTCTCTCTGCCTGTTCTGTAAGATCTGACAGAGTGGCATACTCTGGGTCCCATCTGTTAAGCAATACCGTCTGAGGGGCCTTTCCTGTCCAGTGCCTGCCCTCTGGAATAGTTCGGTCCCAGAAATTCAAACAGCCTGCTGTCCTTAAACATCCCTTGAAAACTTGGCTTTTTGCCCTGAGCTCTAGGTTAGGTAGGGTGCTTGTTAATAAATTTGGGGTTTGTCATTTTCCCCCGGTTATAACCATCCTTCTTTATTTTTTATTGTTGGGTTGTGTTTTTAATTTGTATGCTGCCCAGACTCATTGTGGGTTGGGTGGCCTTATAAATTTAAATTATAAATACATAAATAATAGAAGTAATAAGTTTGGCATGGGAATTTCATATATGCTAATTTATTTGGTAGAACTGGGCATTTTCTTAAAGAAAATGCAATTATACATTTTTAGGCACTTCAGAAGATGTTGGACCCTAACATCACACCTGACATTGGCTATACAGATTGCAGATGACAGGAATTGTAGACTTGCAGTGCTGGGAAGGCCTGAGGTTGCTGATTACTAGGGCGAGGATTTCTATGACCTACAAATGTTATAAATATGCAAGCATTTATGACCTTAAAACCATTTAAATATGACCAATTAAACAAAAAATATGACTTCAAGAGCAAAAATAAGACTTTACAATTTTTCTGAAATTAGCACCCGATCTGTGCTTACAGACACACACATACACACACAAACAAATTAAAAGGTTTATTCTTCTGCACTTCCAGTGCAGAAGTGCTAGCCTTGAAGGAATCAGATGAAGTTTTTGAGAGTAAAATGGTCATCCCTAGATTAGTTTTCATTAACAGCAGAATTGCATTGGATGACCACGTGCATCTTGAGGTTATCAAACTCAAAACTCCTTCTGTTGTCCACCAGCATGTTCTTGTATCTGGAGAAACTCCATTCGACATCACAAGAGGTTATAGGAACAAATTTGAAAAAAGCAAACTCATCTGGAGAAAATTCTGGCTCAAAGTCTTCAAATTTTGCTTCGAGTCCATTTAGAACGTTACTTATTTTGCAAAGTGTTGAATAACCCAGATTAGATCGCAGCCATCTTTGCAGTTTATCACTAGTTTTTTCAGCCACTTTCCCCTTTGCTTGCTTTAAATCACTCTCAGTTTGTTTTATAATGTTCAGTGCATCACTAAGTTCCATTCCTACAGTTTCAAGGCAGGTGATTGCTCTTGATAATCCACTGAAGTGAGATCCTATATATGCTAAGTTTCCAGCTAAGGTTTCAGAAAAGGAATCTTGCACAATCTTGATGGAGGAAGATTCACAACAGTCAAATTCTTTAACTATCTGCTGCAAGGAAGCATAATTTGTGAAATAATACACAGCCAAGTCCCCCAACGTGTCACAACAGGTTGGGGAGGGAAAACCAAAGTAGGAGCAATTTCTTTGAACTTTTGTACTCAAAGTGGAGCTTTAATGAACATTTTTTCCCCATTCGAAATTATCTTATCTACATCAGGATAGTTGCTTCGAATCTCTTCGGCCACTCTGTGTAAACCATGTGCAAGGCATGTGATATGGATCATTTTTGGATAAAGAAGTTTAAGTCCCTTGGCTGTTTTAGTCATGTATGGAGCGGCACCTGTTACAAAGAGAAGGATATTTCCCCTTTTTACACCATCCAGTCAGAGTAGTTTCATAGAATCATCAAAGAGCATAGCAATAGTAGAATTGTTTACTTTTCGTAGAGTTTCACATGTTAGAAGAAATACTTCACCAGGCTTGTCACATTTCAGAGTGCCAATAATAACATTGGCTACATATCTTACATTTACATCACTTGTTTCATCTATTGAAACCCATATCTTCTTGTTGTCAACAGCAGATCTTATATTTTCTAACTCATCTTCATAGCAGGCAGAGATGTAATTTTTCCTTACAGTTGATTCATTTGGAATCGGGTGACTGGTGTACTTCTCCAAAAAATGCCCGAGGCTACCGCTACCTAATTTCCCTAAGGGAATATTTGAAGTAACCATCACTGTACAGAGATCCTTACAAAATTCTGACCAGGTATTTGATGAACCTGCAGTTGAAGAAGCAGCTCTCTCAAAAAGGAGACATTGCCTGTTCTCAGTGAAGGTAAATCTTGCTAAACAACTCTTGTGTTTTGCAGTGTCACAATGTTGTTGAAGATTAAAATGCTTTTGGGCCAATAGCTTAACTTCACACAATGTACAAAACAAAATATCACCATCACTACTGAAAATCTGCTCCCCAAATTCTTGAACAAGGCTCCGTAATTTCACACTCACTGAACATCTACTTTTAGGCATGTTGAAATCAGGTTGCAGCTCTCACATGATTCCACAACCTCAAACATACACACACCTGAGTTGGGGAGCAAATGAGAAAAAGAAAAAAAAAAGGCAAATTCTCACTCTTTTTTTCAGTCCTGGTCAGGGGAGAAGCCTCTGCCTGCTGAAGTCATTTTAAAAAAAGTTGCTTTCCCTCTCTTATACAAACACACACACACACACAGCCCTGAGTCGGGGAGCAAATAGAAAAAAGAAAAAAGAGGCAAATTCTCACTCTTTTTTTCAGGCCTGGTCAGGGGAAAAGCCTTTTCCCTTTCCCTCCCTCCCTCACACACACCCCTGAGTTGGGGAGCAAATAAGAAAAAGAAAACAAAACAGGCAAATTCTCACCTTTTTTTTCCAGGCCTGGTCAGGGGAGAAGCCTTTGTTCCCACCTCTCTCTCTCTCTTTCTCTCTCTCTCTCACACACATACCTCCCTGAGTTGGGAAGTGAATAAGAAAAAGAAAGAAAAAACAGGCAAATTCTCACTTTCTTTGCTGGCTCAAACTTGCTGGCTTATCAGGAGGGCTGCCAATGACCAAAATATGATGTTTGTTACAAAATTAAGCAGAAATATGACATAACACCTTTAAAAAGTCAAAATATGACTTTTTGGGCAAAATAAAAAGCATCTAATTCTTACCAGATTACTCTAAAACATGTTTTAACTTACTTATAAATTCAAGTAAAGGTTCCAGAAAAAATAAGACATGTCATAGAAATTCTCGCCCTACTGATTATTTCTATAAAGGAGGGGAAAAATTCCTACTGGGAGCAATCATATAGGTAGAATACTATTAATTACTATTAAGTGTTCCCAGTATAAATCATGACCTCCAGTTCATATGAGACCTCCAGCCTCTTTATGTGCTTCTTGGATTTCCTCCCAGCTGCCTTTTAATTCTGCGTAAGAAACATATGAAAGTTTTAACTAAATAAAAAACAAACTCTCAATAAAAACCTCCAGAACATTCCAACCCCACCCACAGTTCACTTCACTTACTATGGAAATCACCCTCTCCATGATTCCAGTAAATATTGCTTCTAGCTACCAGTGTTTGCCCTGTCCTCATTGAAGGATCCACAGAGATCTGCCGGGAGGAGTAAATTTGTTCTCTGAATATTTTGGACTTCTGTAATCCCTGATCAATGGACTTCCAGACTGTGAAGAGAATAAATGCTGGGGGACAAGATTGCTATAGATCTAGGGTTGTTTATGGCCAACAGTGTGACTCAATGCAAAGCTATACAGTGAGTTCTATGAGTCATTAATAAGACAAGATCTGACTGTATCCAATTTATTTAATAGATTAAAAAGGGGCTTTATATAGAAAAGGTTGGGTACTTATTCCAATTCAATGTTGTGCATACACAATGAAATAGATTGATCTGTCCATCCCAGTTATGTCTCCAGCAATGGACAATGGTTCTCAAGGCTTCAAGCTAGATTTTTTCCAACTCTACCTGGAGATGCTTGGGCCTTGTACAGAGAAAACAGATGTTTTATCATTAAGCTAAAGTCCCAAGCCAGTGGGTGGAGCATTCAACTTATTATTGGGGTGACAATTTTTCTGGCAGATTGGAGACAATTGCAAGAGACTTTTTGCTCCACCTGCTAAAAGAAGGTTTTGCAGATGGCAAAATGTTGTTTTAGTTTTAGTTTTGCTTTAAGGAACTATAGACCACCATGAATATTCTCAGCAGGAACGCCACCTTTTTCCTGGTGCAAACAACCCAAGGTTGAAAGAAGACCACCCTAGCTCATCCTTTCATGAGACTGAGAAGTAGCAGCGGCAGTGCCAGTAAACCGATGTGTAAACAGCCATTGCAGAAAGGAAAGAATTTGAGATCTTGCCAACATCATTTCCAGAACTGTTTTCTCAACCCACTCCAAACTTCATGGGAAATTAGGAAATGTATTATGAAAACATTTCTATCACATGCTTCCTCACAAAAACTTTCCCAACCCAACTCATATTTTCTCATAAGGATTGTATGTGATATATGGGGCTAAAAAGTGACTACATCAAGGGTATCAAGGGAGTTTCCTACCTATCTAATCCTGGCACTACTCTGTATCACATTGTTGTTAAGGCAAGGACTTAGATAGGAAAAGGATAATGGATCTAGGAGTGCTGGAGAGGTCCTTAAAAATCAGAGCTGCCCATCTTTTGTCAGGAAAATGACCCACTATCACAGGAGATATCTGGAGACACCTTTATAAGAACAATTTTGGGTAAAAAAAAGGTACTGCTCTCTTCTAAACTTCTCAGCTATGGATAATATAATCTAGATTCAGGTGTATTTATATTGTGTATAGACATAAGAAAAAACAGACTGAAATTAAGAGTCAGTCATTCTGTCTCAGCCCAGCCAGAGCTGTTGTTGTGGAGAAACTCGGAGGAAGGAAAGCTGTGTGTGCTTTTGAGCTCCTGAATAGAAAAATGGGATAGACATCTAACAAATAAATACATGTGTCATATGAACACCATAACTTGGATCATTGGCCCATATAACTAACCCAAAGGATTAGTGTAGCTCCAAACACCACCAGGCTGTTTGGTGTTAAAGTAACTTTTCCTAGCTGGTTATGCCACTTGAATAATTGGTCAGGAATTAACTGCCCCTTCTTGTTTTTGGACAGGGATGAAGTCTTAGAGAAGCCACAAGCCTTTCTCTTTGGGGTAGGATGAGGATGGAGCCCAGTAAGATGCTAGGCAGACATATGGGAGAGTGTTGCCCTGGGGTGCCCTGGGTTTTTGTAGAGTTTAACAGAGTTTTCATTAATTTTTATTCTGACTGTTGGGAGGGGGGTTGTTGTTTTTACTCTTTTGTGTGTTGTGTTGTTACAGTATGGGGACTTTTAAAATTAATATATTTAATATTTAATACATTATGTATTTAATACATAAATACTTAAATCCCATGAAAACTGGGCTTCCTGAGCAACTCTGTTCTTCTACCATTATAGTTTTCATTTCCTTCCCTTAATGCCATGTGGAGAAGGGAAATGCAGTGTATTTATTTATTATGTATTGGTGCAATTTATCCACTGTCACCATCCTCAGAGACTCTAGGTGCCTTACATATATTAAAACAGTGATCAAGTCAATTCACATTTTAAAACTTCCATAACAGAATTATAACAAATATTTATTTATTTATTTATTGCTCACATTTATATGGGCACCCATCTCACACAAAGTGACTCTGGGTGGCGTACAGCAGTAAGGTAAAAACAGTGAATAAATAAAAACGATCATTATAAAAAGATAACATGGTTATTAAAATAATATTATTACAAAATTATAAAATCACAAAATTATAAAATATACCAACCTCGTGGAGAGACCGAGAATATCACTCCTCTATCATATCTATCTCTCTATCTATCATCATCTACCAAATCTATCATCTCTTTACCATCTATATCTATTATCTATCATCTACCAAATCTCTCTCCATCATCTATCTATCATCAATCAATCAATCAAATCTATCATCTATCTATCATCTACCAAATCTCTCTCTCTATTATCTATCTATCTATCTAGAGCCAGTCTGGTCTAGTGGTTAAGGTGCTGGGCTAGAAACCAGGAGACTGAGAGTTCTAGTCCCACCTTAGGCCTGAAAGCCGGATGGGTGACCATGGGCCAGTCACTCTTTCTCAGCTCAACTCACCTCACAGGGTTGTTGTTGTGGGGAAAATAGGAGGAGGAAGGAGTATTAGGCATGTTCACTGTCTTGAGTTATTTATAAAAAAATAATAAAGGTGGGATAAAAACTAAATAAAATAAATCTATCTAATCTAATCTATCATCTATCATCTACCAAATCCTATCATCTATTTATCTATCTACTGTATCTATCATCATCATCTACCAAATCTCTATCAATTTATCTATCATCTCTATCTCTATCTCTATCTCTATCTCTATCTCTATCTCTATCTCTATCTCTATCTATCTATCTATCTATCTATCTATCTATCTATCATCTACCAAATTTGCATGTCTGTGTTGCAAAATGAGGGAAAGTTGACCTGACCTCATGGGACAATACAGACACACACAGGGACCTTTATTGTGCTGCCTCTTGTATAGTTTTAAAAAATTAGTACTAAGGGAACTTCCACACCATCACCATTTCTGTCCCTCCTAACTCTTCCAAGTGCACTGTAAAACCCCCAAATGCCCTCACCTTTGACTGCTGAGGAACCGCATGGATTGGCCAATGCTCCATCCAGCTGGCCAATGGGAGAACACACAAAAAAAAATCAGTGCTCTTTACACTTCCCATCCTTGCTGTCCCTGTCCCTCATTTCTTTTGTTTAGAAAAAATAAACAAGGCAATTGCGTGTAGAAACAACAAAATGCCCTCCATCCAGCAACCAGAAATATTTGAAAAGGGAGAGTAGAATTGCAGAGTACTTTGACCCCAGGAGGGAGGGGAAAGCTATTATTATCATTTTTATGGAGACTGGATTTCTAGGCCTCTTAAAGCTAATGAAGAATATTTAAAAAAAAAAAACCTAAGTCACTGGATGTGAAAAGAATGATTTGGTTGACTGTCAATAGAGCAAAATTGTGACTTTGTTCCTGGTGTGTTTGCCAATGAGCTTTAGATCCATTTTTAAAAATTTCTTTTTATCTCTTCAGGGTGAAAGAGAAAAAAAGAAAGAGAAAGAGAGAGAGAGAGAGAGAGAGAGAAGGCAATTTACATGTATAGAGAGAATTTATCTGATCATATTGCAGATCGGCCAAGGCATCTGGTTAAATCAACTTCAACATCCCATTTCTATAATTCTGGGGCATTTTTTTTTCTACCATAGGATGAAAAGATGTACTCCTTTTCATTCTGAAAAGAACCTGGGACCCTTCAGCTTGAAGAACCTGTTCTACACCCTGGGGGATTGTGATCTCCTTTGCATAAAAACTGAGGCCAGTGAGTAATACTCTGCCAAACGGTATCCTGGATCAAAGCAGATTGTTAGGTTGGCACCAACTGGTTCAGATCTTATCAAAAGTAACTCAAAGGGGATGGAGAAAGAGGCAACAGAGGAAAATGTTTCAGAAAAAAGGACAAACCTCACAATCCCAGGCAGTAAACATTCTAATGATCTTCCCTTTGCTTGGAAATTATTGGATGACACCTTCCAGAAAAATTGTTTGACTGTGATTGTGACCATATTTTTAGTACCAATACTCATTGAATGCTTTTGTTTTGAAAAACATGTGTTATAACGATGTCCACTATGGAAGACTGAGCCCTGGATTATCTGGACATTTGGTCTGAGCCAGTAAGTCATAGTTCTTAAGGCCATAGTGAACTATGCAGTTTCTTTTCAGGTCAAGGTTAAAAGATGATCTTTTTAATCTGTACATCTCAAGCTTTGTTTACGGTTAAATATTATTGTTTTAACCAAACAGATTTACTAAGCACTAAGTGTTCCTAATCATATTTTTTTTATGAATTCAGTCAATAAATGATAATCTTCCTGTACCAGCCACTTTCTGACAGCACTTGTACCACGTTCATAAATATCGTTTGGCCACTTTGGGTAAAAACTGAACTTCCAAAACAAGAGTTTTGTTGGGGAAGGTTGACCTAAACTGAGTTGATGAGCTGGGATTTGGATATTTATTATCTTTTTTAAAAAAGAATTTTTGCATAATTAAAAGATAAAAAAGAACCAATGTATAAAAGAAAAATAGAAAAAATATTAAGGATTAAAGAAAAAGTGCTAGAAACAGAGAGAGAGAGAAAAAGAAAAAAGAAAAAGATAAATTAAAGCAGCAGCTTCTGATTTTCTTTAGAGCAGTTACAAACTTTGATCATTTCTCCCCCTTTAGAACTACATTATATAGTTCTGTTCTTCCCATATTCAACCCCTTTTAATCCGCAAATCTCAAAATCACCAGTCCATTTTTATCCATCTTCAGCAAAAAGTCCATAAAAGGTTTCCAGTCTTTTATAAAAGTACTTTTTGTTTTGTCCCTAATCAAACAGGTCAATTTTGCCATCTCTGCAAGTCCTGCCATCTTCACAATCCATGCCTCCATTGTGGGTACTTCTGCATTTGTCCATCTTTGGGCATATAGTAGCCTTGCTGCAGTTATCATATACAGATATTAATTGTCTACAGTCGCCTGTTCTACTCTGGTGCCAACCTGATGGATTGGGCTTCTGAACCGTGAACATCCAACGTACAGAAGGGACATCAACATGGGAATGGCTGATTTTGCCTATTGCACTTTAGGCACTTCTCTACATGATAATAAACATACTCAGTATGAGAAGCCTTTTAGGCCTGTTTACCAAATCAAACCAACACATCCAAAACTAAAGAATCTAAAAATGCAGAATAGTCAATACCTTTTTCATTTTCTTTTCTTTCTTGGCATCTGACAACTGTGTAGCAGTGAGTCTTACAAAATGACTAACTATACCACAAAGCCAAAGCCACTGTGACACAATTTAAACCATTGTTTTATTTAAAAATTGCAATACTAATAGTAATAATAAAAATTATATGTTCTACTGTGAGAAGGAATGTTTGAAAGTCTGATTTCTCCCAGTCTCTCTTCCTTAACATGTTATGTCCTGAAATGGCTGCAGCATCATGATAATTCATTAGCACCTTTCTAGTGTAAATGTGAGCCAGCACGGAAACGTGGCATTTGCATAATGAGTTTGCACGGAAGAACCCACAGGTGATGGTTTAATGAATAGCTTGCCAAGGTGGTAAGAGAAAGGGCTGGCTGTACACTTCAGTGAGATAAGCTTGTTGATTGCTATGGTTACTGATTCTTAAATCTTGATTCCCAGACAGAAATACATTTACAGCAGCAACAGCCATTTTAAAAAAGGCTTCCCCATTCATGGCCTTGGGTGATTGAGCCTGGGGCCAGAGAGGGGATTAAAAACTCTCCTCATTTGAGAAAAAGAGATGAAATGGGAGGAGGGCAGATGCAGCATTATACTCGGTTTCCTTTTATTGAAATTCTATATTCGCCAAATGCAAATAGATCACCCTTATCCTCCCTTGTGCAGGGCATCCAAAAGGTACAAATATTTTTTTGTTGTTGAAAATCAGATAGATTAAAGATGGGAAGGCTGCTTGATAGGCTTGTCTTTTGATATGAGCGAGGGTTGCACAGGTTCCAAACCCTCTTTTCCAGGGACCCCCATTCACAGAACTGGAAGAAACTCTATGAATCACTACGAATCAATTTTGAAGTCTAGACATCCTGACAATGGCTGAGACAGTCTTTCTTCAACACCCCCTTAAAAATTAAAGATGTCTTCCCATCATTAATCCCGGCTGCAGCATATAGCTAACAATATTTGTTTAAAAAAAGTTTTTGCAGCTTGCTGAGTATAATGATAAGAATTATTTTAAATAATCTGTCCAGTTTAAATGGAAAAACAGGAAGCTGCTTTTTAATTAAAAAGAGAGAGAGATAAGGAACATTTTGACATGAGGTTGCTTTAAACAGATGGAAAGCCTGCAACGTTCCCACTAATGAGTATTTTTAAAAATCTGCAGTAATATATTTCAAACTAATGATTAGGTTCAAAAACTGTGCTAAGCCATAGTCTGATTTGGGCTTGGTGTGTTGTACGAACCCCACCTTCATGGATTATTCAGTAAGCAACGATCAAAACAACCTATGCTTTATTATGTGTGAATCCAGCCAAAAGGGAGCATCCAAAGGATGTAACTTTGAAAATAGATCAGTTGAAGGAGGTGATGTGTTTGGTGTTTCAGAAACAATTCACTTTCCCTGCTGAATAGCCACTGTCTATCTGTCATGGAGAATCTATAAACCACAGAGGATTCCGGGGAATGTGGTGGATGAACCCCTAGGTCAAGCTTATGGGCTTTTTTCCTACAGAAGATATTTTAGTTTTCTTTTATGCCACTTTTCCAAGATGGAATGCAGCAAAACTGGCCTATAAAGTGTAATTTTACAAGGGAGAAAGTTCATTTTGGAATGGGGTAAAGACTGTAGAACAAAAGAGAGCAAGGTCTATCGATCATCTGTCTGTCTGTCTGCAGCAGCAGGAGAGAGCTGACCTCTTTGTTGGTTCACTCTTCCTTTCCCCTTGGACCCATCACCCCATCTTTGCCTCACGGGAAGGAATTTCAGCCAGTCTGATGGCTGCTACAGTAATTATTTTTTGCTGGATATCCCTGGGGAACAGAGATCTGCCAGGAACATTGTAAATTATCTTCACTCCTGGCTTGCAACACCACAGGTGGAGATCACCAGCCTCACAACTCCAGAGGACAAACTGCATACTATCTCTGCGATGTTTCTGCTGGAGCTGGAGGTTAATTGGCCCCGCTGCTTAAATCCCCCAAGAGGAATGGCATCCTGGGAACATGGCACAGCGCAATGGGTGGGAGGAGGGGTCTCAGTCCAAATTCTGAAAACATAAAGCTTTCCCTTATTTGTGCTTTATATAAATGTTATTTGTCCTTTCTGCACTGAGACTAGCAGTCAAAGCAGTTCATTTTCAAAAAGGAAGTAAAACACAGTTTCAGTATGTTCTAATTACTTGCCCTGTCCATGTGTAGAATTAAGCATCTTCTCTGAAGAATATATATTTGCAGGCCCCTACGATTATAATGATTATATTATATTAGGCCAAAGCTGACAAATATGGGTTTGAAAGACAAATCAGATTACAAAAAACAGAGTCCATGTTGGAATCTTAAAGTTGCCAAGGTTAAGAAACACTGTTCTAACTCAGTGAATTGAAGATCATAGAGGCAAGCCTCTTCCCTTCATCAAAAAATCAGCAAGACACCTACTTACCTGAAGTTCAGCCAGAAGGATGAAAAGGCAGTGAACACTGAGGCAGACCTAATAATCGTACTCATATCCCTCTTTAAATCTTGCTTGCAGTGATAGCTTTTTAAATTAAGAATCCAAGTTTTGCCCAGACATGATGCCCATCTGCCTAGCACTTTTGAGCAATAAACAGAATGTCAATCTTTTTCACCCATATTAACAATTACCTGTGAAATTTTACTACAGTATTGTAAACGTCTACTAGCCTTCTATTTAACAGTGATTTATAAATTATCAACTCCAAACTTGAAAACAGTGTGATTGCCCAATAAATAATCTAGATAATTTAACTTTGTATTTTAGTCTTTAATAAGAAGAGTTTCATTTATAAAAATAGTACATTGAAAGCTTTGATACCCGGAACTTTGTCTTTTCCTAAATCCTTCTTATCGTATAAATAATAAAGCTTCCCAACATAGTTCATGAAAAAAATGCTGACTTCTCCTGGTGAGACACAGAATCAAGAGGATCCATGATTCCTTCTAGATCTAGGACAGGGAACTGCACTTGTTTTTCAAACCATCTGGCTACGGTGAGAAGCTGCAGCTCATGGAAAGCACGCCCAATAAACTGCAATCCAATTGGTAAGCCTTCTCCTGAGAGGGCCGCAGGAATACTCACAGCTGGCAGCCCTGAAAGACAAACAAACCTTTCTTTGTCTTGTTTGATAGGACATACAGTACAAACGTAAAACCAAAGCAAAAGCTTCTGTTTCTCTGTATCTCTCTCTGAAGGCAAATATTTAATCTAGCTTTGTAGTTTCTCAAACTATAATTAACTAACCACATTTTTAAAAAAACAACCTTCCTTCCTTCTTAAAACATTCCTTTTCTTTTACAGGCATTGATAACCACTCATAAAGGTTAGATCTTATAATGATTTAACTCCAGATCTCCAGTACCTTAGAATGAATATGGATGGTTGACCTAAATTGTCCCTTACTGGGGCATGAGCAAGGTTTCGTCATCCAAAAGTTCAAATGCCCTTCCTAACCTTTCATAATTATACCTCTTAGAAGAGAGTTCCAAATATACTGAATGTAATTTCTCATTCATGATCCTGTTTGGATAAACTAACATAGAAAATCACTTGAAAATGTTTGGTTTTTGTTTCAGCAGAACAAATTACCCATTTAGTAAATGGGTAAATTCAGCTTAAACCAATCACTTACCTATTTGCCCATACCTGCTATTTTAGACAATGTGTTTACATATGGATACTCAAAGACACAATCATATGTAGATCAAGTTTTGGAAGAGTATTGGTGCAACCAAACACCACTGTTGTTCTTGATACAATCCACATATCCCTCTAAAACTCCTCATGGCATAAACATCACTACATATTTTCTCCCTTCCTCTTGTTTTGGATTTTTAATTGTTTTGCTTGATCAAGATTATTTGAAAAATCAGACAATCAAACATTATTTTGCAAACTTTCAGTTGACCTAATACAGGGATATACTTAAGCTTGGATGGCATGCCAATTGGCAATGCTTTGAACAGCTTTTGGGCCTTTTACAAATGGAAGATAGCAATATCAAGTAGGCCAAGGTTAATTGCATCTACTGTGTCACCATTTACAACGTCATGATGGAAAACTCTATAGTGAATATATTTTTTTAAAGGACCAGATTTTCCTGAAGGTTGGAAGCTTCCATAGTCTTGCATAAAGACAATTGCTACCTAAAATTGTTAAAATTATGTTTATAATGTGTGTTATAAACTTCCACATTTTTTACCAGCCATGTTGGCAGCCTGAGTGAAGATATCATCCTGTGCACTGCGAGTCCTGTTATCTTCCTTGATGAATTCTTGATATGACATAGCCTGGTTCAAGGTAGTTGGGGTGAGCAGAATATCCACACCAGAACGGAAGACTTTTGCAAAGTCAGTGGCTATGAGTCTTCTCACTTTCTGAGCTTTGAT
Organism: Candoia aspera; assembly: GCF_035149785.1. Lineage (NCBI taxonomy): Eukaryota > Metazoa > Chordata > Lepidosauria > Squamata > Candoiidae > Candoia > Candoia aspera. The sequence continues at coordinate 106,339,634 of NC_086153.1, forward strand.
GAAATAATTGTCATAATTCCTAAGGGTAGGGAAAGGAAGTCCCATAAGAAATGGAAATGTAAAGTGAGTCATTATTCTAGTTTTCCAGCTAACTAGGCAATTGGTGGGTGGCTATAAATTGAAGCAAGATATTAGTTTTTCTGAAACTATTACTAAAACAAAATCATGAGTCAACACATTGTTCCGCTGGCCTCAACTTGTCAATAGGGCAGTATTCCTTTTAACGTACAGCCTGAGCAGTGAAGTTTATTGCTAAAGATAGACATAAAATACTGTAGCAAGCACTCAGAATTCAACCATGCATCAACTGCGGAGGTAAGTAATATTTTACTGTACCTTGATATATAGTTCTGAACCTTAATATGTAGCACATGTTTCTCTCAGCTGTGCTGCCACATATACTCTATTTTCCAGCTAGCAGTCTTTTTCTCCTTCAACTTCTGGACCTTTTCCATACCGTTGCCCCCTAGACGCTTTCATATTGCAGTTCTCCAAATTCCTAACTATCAGGACGTCCCCACATCTTGGACTATTAGATGATTTATATCACTATCAGGCCATCTCTAACCATCTGGCATCACACATCTATGCAGCTGAGCCCTATGCATGAAAAAGAACATGTTACTGAACCTCAGCTCCCAGCAATGGTCATGATTGCCTCTGCTTACTAGTGATGCTGGAAATTATAGTTTAGTAACAGCTGGAGGGCTGCAAGGTCTTTATTAAAAGAATGGGTGGACTTTGGGGATTAGGAGCTACATGTGTCTCTGCTTTAAAGATAAAAAATAAATTTTTGGATAGAAATTTTAGTTCAACCAAAAGTTCCTTGTATTAAGTCATCTTAATGGGGCTGCAAGGGAAGGATTTAATAAGCAAGTCTGCATTTATACATGTTGGAGTTCCCTTAGCAAATAAAATTAATTCTTATCAAAGAGGAAAAAGGGAAGAAAAAAGCCAAGTGACCTACTGGATTAAGCAGAATTTTAGGATATAAGCGTTTTGCCATATATTACTTCTAAAGCCAAATCAGCAATGATAATATTGCTTTAAACAAGATGAACAAATCTGGCCACCATGAGTAATTTCTCCCTTAACTGAACAACAAATAAAACACTGGCTTTGTAAGTTTGAGCTTTAAAATGTGCTGAACTTACTGTTTTAGCAAGAAGTAGTTCCCTGATAGAATTCTTCCCCTCACAACATCATTAAGACCTTCCCGGCGTGTGGCTGCAATCAGGGCTTCTGTGGACTGGTCAGCACTGCTGCAATGTCCTAAATGAGAAGCGATTAGCAGCTGACAAATGCATCCCCAAACCATCCAAAGCTATTGCATGATTAAACTATATGATGCCATCCAGCATAAAAGGCGATCAAATGCTGACCTGTTACTGCTGCTAAACCTCTTATACTTCATTTACTCATCAACCCAAAAGCTAAACATTTCATATGGGTTTTAATGGCTGCCACCTGACATAACATTTAGAAAGGCTGAACTGAACATCCTTTACCAAACATTTCTAGCACAGAAAGGATGGTACAAAGAGACTGAAATCCTCTCCCAAAGACATCTAGACTGTAAAATTTTTATGTCTGTTTCTTTTTCCTGGTTCTTGAAATTAAGTGTAGTTCCCATTTATACCTTATCTGGAAAGCTATAGTTAATATATTGAAACAAGCCATGATTCATATGCCAACTTTAAACCATGATTTGAAATCAAGGCTTGTCCAAAACGTTGGTTCCTACTTTGTTTTTCCACATAGACAAAAAGAAATGTGAAATAAATGAACAAGAAGTAGGCTTAATCATATCTTGGTTTAATCCAAATGTGATCATCAAATTAATTTTAGTTTCCATATCCCTGTTCAATAATGCAAATTATGAAAACTTCTCAAATAATTCAATATAGAACCCATAAAAAGCGTAAAAGAGCTCTAAGTATACTAGGACTCCATATTTTATCAGACGACAATCACTGTGCCATTTTGTAAACATTTAGAATAAAGTATGTCAAAACTTAGCACATAGAGCATCAAGCAAACAGTGGCTTTGTAACCTTAATTGTGCAATGCAGTGTTTTATAAACTGAAATATATATTTTGAATTCAAACAATATTTCCTAGCTTTCTCATTCCTCTCTTCAGTCAAATGGTGGGAATAGGAATCTGATGGTCAAGGTGTTGAATTGACAGTATTTCAGTGCTCAGAGAACTTAATAAGCACAAGGGAAAATGTTATCAAGCAGGAATGATTGTCTTTGATCCAGAAGTTGCAAAGTTGCTTCAGTAACACTGTATTCCCTCATCAGTTAGCCTTGAGTACAGGATCACAGTTGAGTTGAATAGTGTATGTACTTTTTGTTGCAATCAAAGGACACGAGTGAGACATTTCCCTCAAAACAAAACATGCTTCCAAGAACATAATAAAGAAATTGCGACCATTCATCAAGCCTCAACTGAATTCTATGAGAGACTTTTCTTGTTCTAAAAAGACTTTGGCACAGACTTGGTTTTCTATAATTAAACATTTATTTAATCGTTGGTTCAGGGTTGGGTCACTCCTGATAACACTCTTGTGCATTTCCCTAGAAGTTATTAGTGGATCCTTATATATTTAATTATCCTCATGCTATGTGGTATGATTCACAAACAGGTGTATATAAAAAGCCCAAACACTTCTTTCATGTGGGTTGATGAATTTAAACATATTTTGGGTTTGAATTTCAGTGCAGAATGGTCTACTGTTGCAGCTTTCTACAGTTGATACATCTTGAGTTAGTGGGGCCTAACTAGATTATTAGCCCAGCTCTAAATATTTCCTATTTTTATGCCTAAGTGAGATAGTCCAAGAAAGGTTACTGTAGAGCATTTCTTCTCTAATCCTATTGTGTCCTGGTACTATTTTTCTCCTAACTTCTGAGGCCAGAATCATTTTTGTATCAGGCCCTCTCAAACAAAAAGAGATAGTACAGCTTCCTGGAATGGGATCTGCCTCTATCTCAGAACATTACTCACATTTATAAAATGTTAAATCCATCCTTCTTGCTGCTATCTCAGACTTCAGTACGGAGGCAGATTCAGTAAGGAGATGTGCCTTACTCTTGAGTGTTTAACTTTCCTGCATTATCAGCCAAGATCTGATTGTATTCACTGTTGACTCAACCACACCTTCGAATTTCCACGAAAGGCATTTCATGACTATCTTTTGCACATGACAGAATGGATCAAGTTGGGTGAACTAGGGAAGACCTAATCAAGTATTACTACTAAATTTTTGCAGGAAAATGTGCTCCTCTTTCAAAAAGTGTAACACAAGACTTACAAAGACACTTTCAGTTCTTCAGTTATTCTCAGTGCTGGCAAAGCAGGTTAACTGCTTGTCAGCACTGGATTTTAGTAAAAGCATCATGTGTACTGGCATTATGTACATTGTGACAAGACAGCTTTCTCTCTCACCTGGTTCGCACAGAGTTTTGGGGGCGGGGTTGTACTTGACTCCTGGCAACTACATGGCATGGTTTGCCATTGGCTTCTTTCTAGGGGTAAGAAAGAGTGACTGGCCCAAGGCCACCCTGCTGGTAGGCCAAAGGAAGGACTAGAACTCAGATTCTCCACTCATAGTCCTTTAATCACCAGACCAAACTGACTCTCATATACTACACTAAGCCATGATAAGATTGATTTGACTTTGGTTTACTGTGTTGTGTGTAACTGGCTATTTTTGTTTATAAATAATGGTTTAGGGCTTATACATTGTGTGAATGCAACCACTGTCACATCGCTGTACCTGGCAAGCTTCCTTAGGATTAGGCAGATGAACAAGTTATTAGAAGAAAGAATGTTGCAAATGAAGGCATGACCTAGAAGTCATATTTTATAGGGCCTGATGTTGCTAAATGAATTGTCAATTGAAGAAACAACATTCTGTATAATATATGATCCCTTGCTACCAAGATTTTTACTACAGTACATAGGCTTTGGTTGAAAACACAGTAAATGTGAATGTTTAAGAGACAGCTTAACATTCCATGAAAAGAAGGCTTACCATACTCCAGACCATCAAATCGAGCCATGTTAGAAGCTACGTCTGCTGCACATAACACGTGGTAACAGACAATGGAGTGGGCGGTATGGGGCAGGCTCACTTCCATCACTTTAGCCCCAGCTTTCTCAAAGAGGTCCGCTGCCTTGGACCACATGGCTAGAATTTCACTAGATAATCCCGGTGCATTGTATTCCTTGGAAGAAGTGGGGGGAGGAGAAAGCATCATCATCATCATCATGCACAACCCGCAGCATATCATAGGGTTCATCTGACCTGAAAATGTCAAAAATACTCAAGTGACAATGGGGTGACAATGTAAGCTCTTCCATGCGACTGAGAGTGAAATTTCTCTCTGGATGATACTCTCTTTCTTATTCTGCATTAGGGACTGTTTTCTATACAGGGCAGCTAAGATGTGTTTGAGTCTGGCCCTGAGTCTGATACTAAGCTGCAGCCTACCTCAGAGTCAACTTAATTTTGGGAAATGCTGGGTTAAGATGGGTAATAGCTCTTGCTCAGGTAACAAGAATGATTGATGATGTTAAGTAATAGCAGTTGTCATGATAAGTATGGAATGACTGACAAGCAATGCTAAGAACTTGTTCTAGGACATTTTATAAGCACCAGTGTAGATTAAGAAGCTTTAGAAGAGTATATATCTTCTAAACTGTGGCTTTGCTCACAGTTACTCAGTCCCTAGTCACCTCTAGAATAGATTACTGTAATGAGCTCTACATGGGGCTGCCTCTGAAGCGTATCCAGAAGCTTCAGATGGTGCAGAATGCAGCTTTACACTGGCTTTATTACTTTGGTAGGTGGAAAACATGAATCAGAGATAGCAGGATATGCTCACATTTTAATTTTAGCACAGACTCACTAATCATACACCAGTTTACCTTAGGTACCCCTATGCAAAAATTCTTCATGTCTATCACGTTAGGTAGCTGAAATTGACAAAAGGGGTCTTGCACGGTGGTTGAATCTTTTGGGTCATGCCCACCAAGAACACCTGAAAGAAACAGAATGGCACGTGAGTTGACAGGAAAAAGAGAACTGCTGAACTAAACTAGTTTGGGACAAATGCCTAAGGAAATATGTAATTGTTGTACCTAACACAGCAGCTGCATCCTCAACACATCTGGTTAAAATGCCTGGGACATCCATAGAGTTCACAAGTGGAATGAGACCATAGCGGGAAATGAGGCCATAGGTGGGCTTCAGACCGACAACGCCGCAGAGGGAGGCTGGATTTCTTGTGGAACCTCCTGAATCAGATCCCAGAGCCCTGTAGTTGAACAACAAAACATGGGAATCAGGAGCAAACACAAAACTGCATCCCATTAGGTCCTCCTTTTATATCTGCTTTCTGAAAGCCGTTTTAGAATGAATGAACAAACAAACAAACAAATACACATACAGTTACATTTCCTTCCAGTTAACTCCTGGTGACTTCATGGAGTTTTTTCAGCAACAGTACATAGGTGCTTTACCACTACCTTCTTCTAGGATTTTTAAAAGTTATTATTTTCACCCTACCATGCTGCTCTGATACTTGCTGATGGCCTCCTATCCAAGAGCTAACTATGCCTGACCCGACAAGACTGACCAGGTACTGCCATCTGCAGAGGCAGAAATAGACAAGATACACTTAAAATGTGTGTGTCCAACAAATAATGTTTAGATTATGCACTGGACCATTCATCTTTCAGCTATCAGAAGAGGCATGCTTGCATCCAATTTATCTTTAATTTCATTATAATCTGGCCTTATTCTCCTATGTATCTCAGTTCATTTGTACAATTTTAGAAATATACAATACATTCTTAAAAATAAAAACTGAACTAACTGTAACCCTGTTGTGGTCCCTTTATTATTTTCAGACCTTAAACAAGAGATTGTACAGCTAAATCTAAAAGAAAAGCATAATGCATAAGAAGGTAAACTATAAATCATTTGGTCTAAATTATAGCTATGCTGGTTGGGATTTACAGAAATTGTTAAAATTTATGGGAACTGTAGTCTGGTGGAAAACTAGCCTAGTGAAGGCATCCTCCTTGTGAAATGACAGATCAGAAGCAATCTTTTCTAACTATAATTGCTACTTAGCAAGAAGAAATTAAGCAATGTGGCTATGTCAGTTCTGTAGTAAAACTCTCTCCTCATTTTCAGATCACTCAATATGGTTCAACTCAATGCCACTATATTAAAGGCTCTGAGTGGTTTAGAAAAACAGTATGCTACAAATATATCATACAGTAAAGGCTATCTAAATTTCATTTATATATAAGAATAACATTATTCTAAAGCAACACTCAACTCTTTAGAAATAATATATAGTGAACCCAGTCAAGCCAAAATTGAACAATTTGAAGCCATTCTGATTTAGAGAAGTTGAGATAGAAGTTACTGTGTGCTTAGATCTTAATAATGAGAACCAGATAAAACTTCAAACCTAGATGCCATTATTAGAGTCACTTCGTGCGAGATGGGCAGTGATGAAATTTGGAATACAAATAAATAAATTAGCTTTAAAAAACAGATAATTAATTTCACCATAGATAGGAAATTTAGAATAAACACAATGTTTAAAGAAAGTGAATATGAACCATTCTATTCAAAGCTCAAGATAAAACGATATTTTGCTGTAAGGGATGAAATAGTACGGATTAACCTGAATCAAAATTCCCTCTCATTTTTGTGGGGCTTTGCTATGGAGTTATTGTTGATCCCATAGTACATTTCAAAGAAAGCATTTTTTTTATTTCTTCTTCTGATCATATTTTTTTTCAAAGCAGCATAAAATACTCAGATTTAGAGAACAGAAAATATTTAGAATACAATTTAAGATGGTATTTGGGACATAAGAGTGGACCTATTCCATTGCTGTGTTCTCTTTCTCCTGTCTATTCAGAATAGATTCTGCATCCCTAACTATTTGCTCACCAGTATGTTCCTTGGTGCCCACCAGTCTCTCTGCTGGATGTCATCTGATTTAGATTAATTTAGTGAAAAAGAGAACGGAAGCCAGCATGTCACAAAGCAAAGCACAGCACAAGAATCAAACAAAAGCTGTATTTCCAACAATGCCTCCACAGAAAATACAGTAGTAGATGACTACAGCCCAAGACTTCTATTGCCTTTGGATACATGGGTCTCATGTGACTGGACATCCACACCAATCATTTTGTGAGAGTACCCATTACACACTCTCGTAATTCTAAATGTGTCTATTAGCCAAAAAAGGTTGGGGATCCTTAGGAAAAATCGAAAGAACTTGAAACAGTACTTGAGCAGAACATAATGCATTGTTGATACTAAACAAATGTTTAGGTCTGCCATTATGATGTCCTAAATTCAACATTCTAAAATCCTCTTACGCAAAGCATGTGAAAGATGATACCGCAGCAGCACTGCCACCAGAGCTTCCTCCAGTTATCAGCCAGCTGGTATCCTCATGTTGAGCACAGGATGTTGGTGCACATTTTTCTCTGTACTGTCTTGAGTAACTCCAGGGGTTCCGAACTGGCCCAAATGCCCCATCTGTACTTCCAGACCTAAGATGAGCAAGTCAGAAGGAAATTTTAAGGATTAATTATGAATTAATAAGTGAGCCATTTTTTGCCTTTCAAGAATATTTAAAACCTCCTGCTCTAGAACAGAACCATACAGCTCAGTCAGTGGTCACATGTTGATGGTACAGAATCAAGGGGGTCATTCAAATGTAACCAATTGGAAGCCCTTCAAAATAATTTGCTTATACCTCATAAAATCCATAACAGAGTTCTATTGTTAATCCATAATAGAGTTCTTGACTATTGTATGAGCCCAGCCACTGTGACTTGTAAACCATGATTTGTGGCTTAACATTTGTTGAAATCCAGCCACTTATGTCTTATTCAACAAATCATGTTTTGAACCCAGCCAAGGTATTATAGATCTAAATTTGTGGAGCTTTATCTGTACCATTAACATCCTTTAGTGTATCAGATCATTGCAACACACACAAGATAGAACTATTCAGTTGGACCTCTTGTATTTTCTGCTAAGCACAATAGTTTCCAGTCACAAAACAGAACCCTCATTGGATAATTATTACATTTTGGCCACTAACCTAAACAAACATTGCATTCAATATTAAACCTTTGCAAACCAGCTTAAGTCTGAGCAAGTGTTTTGTTCCATGGAGGCAACACGGTTCTCTTCAAAGCAGAGACAATGGGATTGGCTTGATGAAGTGACTTGTGTCATTTCAAGGTTTCCCATATCTCTCACCCCTGGCATTTACAAACATCAGAAAGAGGCTTCTGTGCAGCTGATGTGCCTATGCAGAAGCCTGTTCCAGTTTTGGGAGGTACTGCTAGAGAAGGCTGTGAGGAGAACGCCCCCCCTCCTCCCCAGCAACACAAAAACCAAAGGCACATTCTACCAAAGAAGCTTAGGAGTCTTTCCGCAGCATGTCCCTTCCTGCTGTGGGAGAAGGCTGTGAGGAAGCCCTCAGCCGCAGCAGCGTGTGTAAAATCTAGAAGAGGTTTCCGGGCAGCTTTAGCAAGTACCAGAGGACCCTGAGAATGAGCTGCAAAGCTGAGCAAGTGAAGTGACAGGGACACATCTCTTCCCTCTTAAAAGGAGACAGACTTGTTGCTTCACAAATCAGACTCATTTGGTCAAGAGTCAGGATCTGGTAGCTTCTTTTCAGACTAATACATTTTATTAAGGGCCATTAGCTTTCATGAGCTACACCCATCATCAGATGCAAGAGGGTGGCTAGAGTGATTTAAACCGGGACAATGTGGGGAGGGGAAGGGAGGGAAAGATGAGGTGGTTATGTAGATATTTCTATGTGAGACAGATCACAAGTAGCTTATTAATTAACAATTGTAATGTGTTAAAAATCCATTGTTTGTTAGACCTTCAGAGATAACCTTTTGATATAGGTAGATTCAGCCATCTCACAATCAATTGTGCTGGCAAACTTTCCTTTTTTCAAGTTGGCTACTTTGAGGTCTGTAATGAAATATCCTGGGGGGCTAAAGTGATCTGCTATAACTTTGTCTTTGCTTTGTGTCCTGATATCAAATTTGTGTTTGATATTCTTTTGGGCAAAGTTTGGCCTATTTGTTCCACGCAGAATCCAGAGGGGCACTGCTGGAAGATGATGGCATATATCACGGCAGAGGAGATGCCCTATTAAAAGTTGTGTCTTTTCTTCTGGAGCTACGTAAATGTACTTTAAAATGTCATGCGATCACCCAAAACGATAAACATAAAGTTCTCATATGGAACTCATCTCTCTTATCAGCTCTTCTTGGAAACAGTTTCTTAGCTGTGTGGAAGATTATTATATTCCAAATATTCTCATTTACTCACAAGATCCAATTATTATAAACCATTAAAACTTTATTTAACAATAACATTGTATGAACAGATAATATGATATATAATTTGTTGGCTTAATTGCCAAATGACTGTCATGAGGCCTGCCAGTGCCCTGTCCAACAGTCCACCACCTCTTCCCTCTCTCAAACCCTCTCCTTCCCTCCAGGTTCCCCTCACTTTCAGTTGGCCCACCTTACAATGAAATGGCTGACTTCACTTGCTTTATTGGCGCACCAGCCATCGACCATCTCATCACAGGGGATCCTCCTCTCTAATCATCAGTGAAGCCCAGCACCACTTGCAGAACTGCCCAACAGCCCTTGTAGATATGCCTTTGGCCTGATCCAGGTCTCTTACTAGGTTCTTTAGGCAACTAGGTAGTGAGCCTAGGCCCAAGTTCATAATCCACTGCAATCTGTCATATTGGTGACAGTGGCCAGTCAATTTCTCCCAGGGATCCACTTTTCCTGCCTGTTGTCCTTAGGATAAAATGAAAGGAGATCCCCATGTAAGTTGCTCCTGGAGCAATGGCAGCATATAAATCTAACACATGATAAATAAATACATACATTTTCAATATGATTATTTAATAGGTGAGAAGGTGAGAATCTGTCTACCCAATACTGGCACGAGGGGAGCTGGTCTGATCCTTGCAAGCTTCTAAGCCATCATTATGACTTTGCAACTAAGCAGAAATAATGAACACTGAAGGCCTTGGAAGAACGAAGCTGCATTTTATTTAATTCAACTTACCCCATAGCAAATTCATCTAGATTTGTTTTTCCAAGCAGCACAGCTCCTTGATCCAGCAATTTCTGAACTACTGTTGCATTGTATGGGGGGATGTAACCTGAAAAATGTAAATACAGGATTGCACAAGGACTCTGTCTTTTAATAATTAGAAGTGTTTTACCATGGTGGCTATATTTTATTAATCTGATACAGTGTTGCTGATTATCACTCTTCAGTCAAGAAATCCCAAGGCCGTGCATAATGATATGCAGTAGTGAGAGAAGTTCAAACTATAAAATCAGTGCTGTACTTTGGACTACACCCCACATCACACAAGCACATTTCTGCTTTTGCAATGGAAACTCCCTCTCCTCTTCTTCCTGCAAAACACAGATGGGGAGAGGCTGCGAAAGGGGATTCAGTTCTGTTGGTTGGAGCTATTCCGTAAGCAGACAGATGCCACTGGATTTCAACTGACACTTACAAGGCCTGCAGTAACAGCAACAACGTAACAGCAGCAAGTTTTTGTCTGGCACAAAAAATATAATTGGAGGAGTCTTTCCAAGCAGACTCCACGAGTAAGGCGCTATGGCTCGGTGTTGTAGCACATGCTTTGCCAGACTCCAGTTTCAATCTGTCCTCTTGAGACAGGGATGGAAAAAACTCCTCTCTAAAGCCCAGAGAATTTCTGCCACTCAGCATAGTTAATACTGGTTAGATGACCCCATGATCTGCCTCAACGGCAGGCAGCTTGATATGTTCCCAAGTTTCTACATAAAAAAGCATTTACCTTTGAGTGCCACTCTTGCCAATGGCACCAGGAAATCAGCAATCTGGTTCCAAATTAGCTGGTACTAGGAACTAATTGCTTGGTTTCCTGCTCTTAATGGCAGATCTCCATTTCCTGCTCACTGTAATGGTTGCCTACTCCAAAATACTCAGTCTCACAAGCCAGAGCTTAAAGATAACTGATTTATTATAAGAATAGCGTGCAAATACAGAGAAAGCTGAGAATGACCAAAAGCGCACCAAATACAAACTAAAAACCCTCGCTTCCAAACCAATCCCGCCCCTATCCCCCCTTAGCAACCACCCCCCTCCCAGGTGCTAGCAACTGTTACATCGGCCTGAGAAAGTAACCTTGAACAGAGTTACAAACCCAAACATACATTCCTAAGCAGCAAGATAAGAAACAAAGAGAAACGGAAAAATACCAGCAAGCCTGCAAGCCTGCAATACACGGATCAGACAGGTGACATGTGAAACGTTACGATGTTAACAGAACGTTGAAACGGTGAACATGACATATCGCCCCCCTGAAAAAAAACCCCAAAAGGGAAATGCTAAGGGGCCGGCTTGGCCGGATAGGCAGCATGAAGTCTAGCAACCAGGTCAGGAGATCGGACATCCGGAGCGGCGACCCATTCCGGATGGGAGAAATGCTTCCAGCGAATGAGATATTGTAAGGTAGAGCGCCAGCGGCGGGAATCAAGCACCTCTTTGACCTCAAAGTGTTGTTGGTTATCAATCATAATGGGTGGGGGTAGTGATGGTTGGGGATGCCATCGGTCGGATCGGAGAAACGGCTTGAGTAAGCTGCAATGAAAAACAGGATGCAAACGTTTAAGATTATGTGGCAGATCCAATTTGAAAGTCACAGGATTTATTTGTGCAACAATAGGAAAAGGACCGACAAATTTGGGACCAAGTTTCTTGGACGGTTGTGGTGATTTGAGGAACTTCGTGGAGAGATAGACTTTATCCCCCAACGTAAATGTAGGCTGCGGGGAGCGCTTTGCATCTGCATGTTTTTTATAAGAGGCTTGGGCATGGTGGAGGGCTTGTTGAATCTTCTGCCAGGAGTCCGTTAGATTTTGGGCCCAATCGGTCAGAGAGGAAGGCAGAGATTGCGGGTGTGGGAGTTCCGGTATCAGGACAAAATCACGGCCAAAGACAGTCTTAAAAGGAACTTGGCCAGTGCTTTGATGTACCGCGTTGTTATAAGCAACCTCAGCAAAGGGAAGAAGATCCACCCAGTTGTCTTGTTGATAATTAACAAAAGCGCGTAAATATTGTTCCAATGTGGAATTAACAGCCTCAGTAGATCCATCCGTCTCAGGATGCCACGCCGTAGAGAGGGCTTGTTCGGTGCCAACCAATTTCATAAATGCCCGCCAAAATTGTGACATAAATTGTGAGCCCCTGTCACTCACCAAGCGGGAGGGGCTCCCGTGGAGGCAGTACACGTGTACTAGAAATAGGCAGGCTAACTGTTGTGCGGTGGGAATGGAAGCGCAGGGAATGAAATGCGCTTGTTTAGAGAAAAAGTCTTTCACCACCCAAATCACCGTTTTACGTTGACTGGGTGGTAGGTCAACTATAAAGTCCATGGAGATCTCTTGCCAAGGATAGGAAGGGTTAGCCACAGGTTGCAGAAAGCCTTGGGGTTTTCCTGCCTTGCGCTTGGTCACCGCACAAACAGGACAAGCAGCCACATAAGCTTTTATATCCCTTATGAGAGTCGGCCATCAAAACTGTCGTCTGATGAGATGGAGAGTCTTAAGGTAGCCAAAATGACCAGCCTGTTTATCATCATGAGAGCGTAGCAGGATCATCTTTTGTAAAGCTTCAGGTACGTAAAGACGATCGTTCTTCCAGGCAAAATCCCCGTCAAAAGTAACATTGTTTAAGTTTGCCTGCAACCAAGTATCAGATTTCAGGTGGAAAAGAAATTGTTGTTGCAAATCTGAAGGAATTGGCAAACATCCCGGACTGGAGGGAGGAGGAGTGGCTGTCCGTTGAGCTTGCTGGGTCCGCGTCTGACTACGCGTCACAGCTGCAAAGCCCAATTGCTTTTCAGTCCACAAAGTACCCTGAACGATTGGCCCAGGGCTAGAATCTTGGGGTCTGCGGGATAAGGCGTCGGCCAAAAAGTTTTTCTTTCCCGGAATGAATTTGAGGGAAAAATCAAAGCGGCTAAAGAATTCAGCCCATCTAATTTGTTTAGGGCTGAGTTTTCGACTCGTGCTTAGTGCCTCTAGGTTTTTATGGTCAGTCCAAACTTCAAAAGGTTGAGAAGCCCCCTCTAATAAGTGGCGCCAGGTTTCCAACGCTGCTTTTACAGCGAACGCCTCCTTCTCCCAGACATGCCACCTCCTCTCAGTCTCCGTGAACTTGCGAGATAGGTACGCGCAGGGTCTCAAGCGGCCGGACTGATCTGCTTGGAGCAGAAGGGCTCCAATGGAGAAATCGGAGGCATCGACCTGCACCACAAACGGCTTAGTCGGATCGGGATGCCTCAGGATAGGTTCTGTTGTAAACAGCTGTTTGAGAGCGTCAAATGCCTGCTGGCAGGCTGGGGTCCACTTAAGTAGTGCCCCTGGATTTCTTGAACGCCGCGTATCCCCGAGCTTTAGTTTTGAGTAAGTCAGTGAGGGGGAGGGCAATTTCTGCAAAATTTTGGGCAAATGCCCGATAGAAATTGGCGAAGCCAAGGAAACTTTGTAATTGGCGCCGCGTGCGTGGGGGTTCCCATGCGACTATGGCTTCAACTTTTGAGGGGTCCATTTCAATGCCCTCTTCTGAAATCCTGTAGCCCAGATAGTCAATTTCCGACTGATGAAAAGCACATTTTGACAATTTAGCATACAACTCAGCCTTTCTCAGTTTAGCGAGCACTTGACGCACCAAGTGAACATGTTCTGCCATTGTTTCAGTATAAATCAATACATCATCCAAATATACCAACGCCCCTTTGAACAGGTGGTCATGCAAGACCTCATTAATTAGTTGCATAAAAACACCAGGCGCCCCCGACAAACCAAAGGGTAACACTTTATATTGGAAAGCCCCCAGAGGACAGTTAAACGCTGTTTTCCACTCATCCCCTTCCCGTATACGAATACGAAAATAGGCTTCCCTCAAGTCCAATTTTGAGAAGATTTTACCTCTGGCCAGATGTGACAACATATCTTTGATTAAGGGCAAAGGATATTTATTTAAAATTGACACTGCATTGAGCCCGCGAAATCTGTACATAGCCTCAAAGAACCGTCCTTTTTTGGTCTAAAGCGGACAGGTGCCCCCACTGGGGAGTTGGCTGGCTCAATAAAACCCCTGGCTAGGTTTTTGTCAACGAACTCCCTCAGTGTAGCCAACTCCTTTGGGGACATAGCATAGATCAATAGCGCAGTCTGTCTTTCGGTGAGGCGGCAAGCGATCCGCCTCCTTTTCTCCAAACACATCTGCAAAGTCTTGATATTGTGCGGGCAGCCCTTCTAGTGGTTCCAGAGTTTGTACAGTCGTTGTGGCTGCCCGTCCGCCCTCCTTGACTCCCAGTAAATCCTTTTCTGGCACTTTATAAAATCCATCAGTGAATGTCACAGTCCTATGCATCCAGTTGATAAAAGGATTTTGTTCGACAAACCAGGGCATCCCTAAAATGACCAATGGGCCCCCCACCGGCGCTATGACAAAGGGTAATTTCTCCCAATGAGTACCCATTTGCAGTGCCACCAGTCCTGTAGAGTGAGTGACCGGTTTACCCCCAGCCATAGTCCCGTCCAATTGCGTAAAAATCATTGGCCGCTTCAAAGGGAACCTAGGGAGTTCTAAGGCGGCTACTAGGTCAGGGTGCATTAAGGAACGTGAGCAGCCTGAGTCAAGCATGGCCCACACCTCCACCGTTCGGGTACTGGATCCCAATTTCACTTTGACCGTCAGGGTAGGAAAATTCCCACTCACCGAATCATGGTCGCGCCCATCTTCCTCCACCTGCCCCACGGCGCCCTTCAGAGCAGGTGGTTGCCTTTTCCCGCCGGCTGTACGAAATCCAGTTCCTCCTCCTCTCCCCCGAAAGGGTTGTCGTTAGGATCGTCCTCCGCGCGGGCCGCCCTCATCTTCCTCGGTACCGAAGGAGACTTCCCGGACTTCCCTGGCCGCTCCTCGGATCTCTTTTTTGTGCACGAAGCTGCTCGATGTCCTTCTTTCCCGCATCTCAGGCACTGGCCCTTGGCGAAACGCCGTTCTCGTTCTTCCTCCCAACTTTTCGGTTTGGGGCGAGTTGAGAATCCCGGGGCACGGGCACTTTTACCTGACTTCCCTTGCTTCAATTCCTTGTTATGGGCGAAAGTCTCTAGGGCGTTTTCAGCACTGCCAGCCAGCTGAATCCACCCATACAACGTTTTCGGATCATCCCGTCCCAAAGCCCATCGGAGGACCTCCGTCTCCAGTCCCTGTTTGAACATTTCCACTAGAGTTGACTGGGACCAGTCCTCCACCTTTCCAGCCAGGGCTTTGAACTCTAAGGCGTAATCCACGACTGAGAGAGAGCCCTGGGAAAGTTTCTTCAGTGCCCGTTTCGCTCGTTCCTGTGCCAAGGGATCTTCAAAGTGCTGCTTTAACGCCCACAGGAACTCCTCACAGTCTTCTAACTCCGTGGCTTCGGCTTGGCATAATTGGACATACCAATCCGCTGCCCTCCCCTTCAGCTTATTGGCAAGGGCATTAATTTTGCCATGTTCTGAGCGAAAACTTCGCCCCCAGTCCTCCATATAATTCCGAGCATTAGTAATAAAGAAGGACAACTTTGTGGGATCGCCATCAAACTTTACCATAAAAGGTGGAGGGGTTGTTGATTTGTGCGCCTCAGGAGGCTCCGCGAATGCCAACGAACGCCTGCCCACCATCCGTGACCCTTCCCTGGTCACTCCCGACGCTTTTCCCTTTGATTGCCGGAGAACCCGAGTCCTACTTCTTCCCCTGGGCGATGGGGATCTCGCCACCGGGTTGGGCCGTCGGGTTGGAGTTTCCTTCGGACCCTCTTGCAGGGACCCTGACCCCCTGGGGTTTTCTTTTAACATGGCCACTAGAGATTCGATTTTCTCCTCTAGTGCTTTTATGCGGGCGGGGGTAACAGGTTCTTCCAAGAGTCCCGTGGTCACCAAGACCGTCGGTGACAACAGAATCTCCGGTTCCCAGGACGCTTGGGGCGATTCGACCTCTGAGTCCTCTTCCTCCCCGGTTCGATAGCCATCCCCTGCAGCGCCCCTCACTTCAGATGGTAAACCTCGGTCTTCCATCTGGATACCCCGCTTATCCCGGCGGGCTGCCCTCTGAGCTCGGGAGCTTGGGGTCGCAATAGCCTTTGTGGTATCAGGTTCTTCTTCGCTCCCTTCGCTCTCTCGCAGCCCAGGTTCTGTCATCGCTAGCGCTCCCTTTCACCAAAGACTTGGATGGGGCTAGCAGAAAATATACTTATGGATTCTCAGCTTTATGTAATGGTTAAAAAAAGGTAAAGGTTTCCCTTGACGTAAAGTCCAGTCGAATCCGACTCTAGGGGGCGGTGCTCATCTCCGTTTCTAAGCCTTGGAGCCGGTGTTGTCATAGACACTTCCGGGTCATGTGGCCAGCATGACGACTCGGAACGCCGTTACCTTCCCGCCGAAGCGGTACCTATTGATCTACTCACATTTGCATGTTTTCGAACTGCTAGGTGAGCAGGAGCTGGGATTAACAACGGGAGCTCACCCCGCTGCGCGGTTTTGAACCGCCGACCTTCCAATCGACAGCTCAGCGGTTTAACCCGCAGCGCCACCGCGTCCCTTATGTAATGGTTGCCTACTCCAAAATACTCAGTCTCACAAGCCAGAGCTTAAAGATAACTGATTTATTATAAGAATAGTGTGCAAATACAGAGAAAGCTGAGAATGAGCAAAAGCGCGCCAAATACAAACTAAAAACCCTTGCTTCCAAACCAATCCCGCCCCTATCCCCCCTTAGCAACCACCCCCCTCCCAGGTGCTAGCAACCGTTACATTGGCCTGAGAAAGTAACCTTGAACAGAGTTACAAACCCAAACATACATTCCTAAGCAGCACGATAAGAAACAAAGAGAAACGGAAAAATACCAGCAAGCCTGCAAGCCTGAAATACACGGATTAGACAGGTGACATGTGAAACGTTACGATGTTAACAGAACGTTGAAACGGTGAACATGACACTCACTTCCTGACCATGCTGATCAGCTGAAGACTGGAAAATGTGTCTGGAATGCCCCAGAATTACAAGGGCTGCATTTTGTGGCCAAATGACAACTAGGAAAAATGTGCATTTTCTTGTTAACTAGTTTGGAATTTTTTTCCTGCCTTTTTCCATTACTTTTTCATTCAAAATTTGTAGGAAAATATTATTTTGAATTTGATGAACTTGTGACAAGACTCTGGCACTGCTATCAGAATTATGAAAGGTTTCACAATTATAGACCTTTGATTAATGTGAGACAATTGCTCAATTAGAGACTAAGAATCAGAGATCTAGAGTGTGGGCTTATTTTAAAAATTCAACTTTACCTTTCAACATCTTGGATGCACATGTTGTTTCAATACCAGCAGTGCTGAAGTTGTCTTTCACAGCAACAGGAACACCATCTAAATCACCCAGTGGCTGACCTTCATTATGGAGAGTACAAGGATTATTAAATCAGTATTCAGTCAGAGCTACTTAGAGTATTTCATATGTAATGGTAAACAAGGATTTTTAAAATAAAATCCTTGTTTGATTAGGCAGTGATGGTTTGATTCATACATCACAGTAAGCCATATTCTTGGGTTTGTATGTCATACTAAACACAAAGAAGACACATTATGGCTTATTGTTGTGTGAACTAGTCTACAACTCTAGGTAAAAATAAAGGCATAAATTGTTTTGGAATTCCATATTGATACATAGGTGCAAAATAAATTATCTCTCTAAGATATAGGAGTATCTATAAAATCACAACACCTAATCTAAAAACTGTCTTTTCATGGTAAGTTCTTCATGTGGCACATAACAGTATCTAAACCAGCAAATATGTGTGGGTCCTTTACAAACTCTGTGGAAACCACAGAAAAATAATGTTGCTATAAAAAACAGAACTGAGATTTATCTATTGCATAAATAAAATAACTCAGTGGTATATTTCTTATGATAATTATTAAATATTTCTCTTGAGGAGAAAATATTAGGATCATAGACTATCAATTTTAGGAAAGAACAACTGTTCAGTAGTAGTATCTTACCTTGTCTGTATCTCTCTTCTGATGCCTGAGCTTGATTTAATGCTGTGTCTTCTGTTACTGTTATGTAAGCATTAAGAAACTTGGTAGTTTTTATTAAAGAGAGGCACTTCTGACAAAGCTCTGTTGAACTCACATGGCCTTTCTTTAGTGCTGCAGAAATCTGAAATGATGATAAAAAAAAGGAATGAAATACAAGTGTAACATGAAGAGAAAAAATACTATAGTAGTTAAACGGTAAGAAAAGAACCTACATACCTTGCAATGATTAAAATACATTACACACAGCAAAAGAGAAAGAAAGGAAAAAAACTAAAGAAAAAAAGAAAAAAATCCATATAATATCCATTTCGTATCAATATAGAATGAATTCAATCCTTAAACTTATAATTAAATCTAGAGCAAATGGAATCATAAGGCTTCATCTTCTCATTTTTAGAATATAAAGACTTCTCAAAAATAGGTAACAAACCCATATCCTGAATCCATTCCATAGTACTAGGAGGATAAGTTTCTATTTATGTAAGGTTATTCTTTCTGCTAAGCCACAAGGTCAATAGAACTAAAGCTCTTTATAAACTATATTTTAAGAATAAAGTTTAACATCACATTTACATCCTTAACCATAACATTTCTTTCAAGGTTGTATTAACATATGCTGTATCTGAAACCAAAACAAAGCTATGGCAGGACAAGACTAAATCATATGAGCTAAAGAACAAAAAATTTCTTGCAATGCCAGCTAAAAAATCTGCTGTCCAACCCTTTTATTTGAGGAGTTCAATAGACACAAAATAATATTTTCTGATGAATTACAGTAATTTCATTCTTAAATTACAAGAAATATATTTTACACTTCTTAAAAACTAGACTTCTTGACTACCCAAAATTGGGTACTCCATCTTCATTCCACAGTTCAGATATGTAACTTCTTCATTCTTTAAAAAAAAATCCTTATAAAAATGGTTAGTTTCACTTCTGCTTGATCCCTCAAGGATCCTAAGGCTGCAGGTTATCTCTGAGGTTGCATCTGGACCATACTGTTTAGTCAATACGTGCTTTGTATATTTATTTATTTAAACAAATTATATGACACTCATTTCACAAAAGTGACTCTGGGTGGTGTACAAGGGTTAAAAGCAACAATATTGCCAAGCAGATGTTATAGGTCAATCATATTCAGAACCCAATCTCTCCAAGTCCTGAAAACAACTATTATAAATCAAGTGATTAAAGGTATTTATTCCTTGTTTGGTCCAGGCACTCCAACAGAACATCTTCCCTAGTATCTTCATGGTAATTCTACAATGTTAATTTCTTGTGTGATTCTGGATCAAAACTTAACCGCTTACATATTAATAACCAAACGTGTATAGCAGCTTTCATAGGATGGAAAGGAAGATATCTGCTTAATATACTTGGACCCTAAAGCTTGCCAAGATTTCAGAGAAGTTACACATTTGTAAAGAAGCCCAAAGAGGGCAATATTCAAAACAGTTCTTATTTCAGAAAAATATAGATGTGTACATTAGATAGGTTAAAGCTGCCTTCATCATAAGGCAACTTCAATCTGTCCAAAGATATCCAAGGGCTTTTGGCTCTTGTGTGTGTTGCAATGAATTTTTCTCATTAATTTGTCTGGGTAAAGCATCTGATAGGAAACAATACTGGAATCCTTCTTAATATACATTAATCCCAATGTAATATTTATTTTAATTACATTAATCTTGCCCCAGAGACTTAATGGAAGTTTTTGCCATTAAGTTATATCT
Organism: Candoia aspera; assembly: GCF_035149785.1. Lineage (NCBI taxonomy): Eukaryota > Metazoa > Chordata > Lepidosauria > Squamata > Candoiidae > Candoia > Candoia aspera. Next base: position 106,359,613 of record NC_086153.1, read on the forward strand.
ACTGAAACACCATCTATACCTTTAGACAAAATTAATTCATTACATTTGTCCCATATTTTGAGAAAATATAAACCCAAGAATTTTATGGAGTCTGTACAAATTGTAAATACTAATTTCTTGCAATAGCCTATAGATATTGTAGTTCCCAACAGCAGCAAATCAGACTTTTTCCAGTTGATGCTGTAACCACAGTAGAAACAATACTCTTATACAATTTCAATAAGATTTGGTCATCCAAAATGGCTATGACATCTTTGGCACATGAAAACAACTTATATTCAGTATCAAGTGCCACCACACCCTTAATATCTTGAGACTGTCTACTGAAAGAAGCTAAAGGCTCAAGTATCAAATTAAAGATTAAAGGAGATGAGGAACACCCTTTAAAAAAATCATTTTATTCATCTATTTTTTAAAGGAAATGAACAAGCAAGAAAAAAATTGATGTAAAGATACAATGTCGCATCAGTAAGTGAACAAACTTCAGCAAAGGATCGTTACCTTGCTGTGGTGCTGGAGCTTGAGCACCTCAATGATGCAATGAACTAAACCATGAAGGGCCACCCAAGACGGGAAGGTCATGACAGAGAGGTCAGACTAAATGCAATCCCTGGGGAAGGTAATGGCAACCCACCCCAGGATTCTTGCCGTGAAAACACAATGGATCAGTACAACCAGAGATATGTCGGTATACCATTGGAAGATGAGACCCCCAGGTCGGAAGATGGTCAAAATGCTGCTGGGGAGGAACAGAGGAGGAGTTCAACTAGCCCCAGACGTGATGACGTGGCTAGCTCAAAGCCGAAAGGACGGCTAGTGGCCGACGGTGCTGGTGGTGAACGGCAAATCCGACGTTCTAAGGATCAACACACCATTGGAACCTGGAATGTAAGATCTATGAGCCAGGGCAAATTGGATGTGGTTATTGGTGAGATGTCAAGATTAAAGATAGACATTTTGGGCGTCAGTGAACTGAAATGGACTGGAATGGGCCACTTCAGATCAAATGACCACCAGATCTACTACTGTGGACAAGAGGACCACAGAAGAAACGGAGTAGCCTTCATAATTAATAGTAAAGTGGCTAAAGCAGTGCTTGGATACAATCAAAAAAATGATAGAATGATCTCAATTCGAATTCAGGGCAAGCCATCTAACATCACAGTGATCCAAATATACGCCCCAACCACAGATGCTGAAGAAGCTGAAGGAGAGCAGTTCTATGAGGATCTGCAGCACCTACTGGACAACACGCCTAAAAGAGACGTTATTTCATCACAGGAGACTGGAATGCTAAGGTGGGCAGTCAAATGACACCTGGAATTACAGGTAAGCATGGCCTGGGAGAACAAAACGAAGCAGGACATAGGCTGATAGAATTTTGCCAAGACAACTCACTCTGCATAACAAACACTCCATGACTGTAGTTCAGATCACGAACTTCTTATTGCACAATTTAGGATCAGACTAAAGAGATTAGGGAAGACCCACAGATCAGCTAGATATGAGCTCACTAATATTCCTAAGGAATATGCAGTGGAGGTGAAGAATAGATTTAAGGGACTGGACTTAGTAGATAGGGTCCTGGAAGAACTATGGACAGAAATTCGCAACATTGTTCAGCAGGCTGCAACAAAATACATCCCAAAGAAAGAGAAAACCAAGAGGCAAAATGGCTGTCTGCTGAGACACTAGAAGTAGCCCAAGAAAGAAGGAAAGCAAAAGGCAACAGTGTTGGGGGAGATATGCCCAATTAAATGCAAAATTCCAGAGGTTAGCCAGAAGAGATAAGGAATTATTTTTAAACAAGCAATGCGCAGAAGTGGAAGAAGACAATAGAATAGGAAGGACAAGAGACCTCTTCCAGAAAATTAGAAACATTGGAGGTAAATTCCAGGAAAAATGGGTATGATCAAAAACAAAGATGGCAAGGACCTAACAGAAGAAGAAGAGATCAAGAAAAGGTGGCAAGAATATACGGAAGACCTGTATAGGAAGGATAACAATATCGGGGATAGCTTTGACGGTGTGGTCAGTGAGCTAGAGCCAGACATCCTGAAGAGTGAGGTTGAATGGGCCTTAAGAAGCATTGCTAATAACAAGGCAGCAGGAGACGACGGCATCCCAGCTGAACTGTTCAAAATCTTGTGAGATTATGCTGTTAAGTGGCACTCATTTCACATGCCAGTAAGGTAATGCTCAAGATCCTGCAAGGTAGACTTCAGCAATTCATAGAGCGAGAATTGCCAGATGTACAAGCTGGGTTTAGAAAAGGCAGAGGAACTAGGGACCAAATTGCCAATATCCGCTGGATAATGGAAAAAGCCAGGGAGTTTCAGAAAAACATCAATTTCTGTTTTATTGACTATTCTAAAGCCTTTGACTGTGTGGACCATAACAAATTGTGGCAAGTTCTTAGTGGTATGGGGATACCAAGTCATCTCGTCTGCCTCCTGAAGAATCTGTATAACGACCAAGTAGCAACAGTAAGAACAGACCGCGATTGGGAAAGGAGTACGACAGGGTTGTATACTCTCACCCTACCTATTCAACTTGTACGCAGAACACATCATGCGGCATGCTGGGCTTGAGGAATCCAAGGCTGGGGTTAAAATTGCTGGAAGAAACATTAACAATCTCAGATATGCAGATGATACCACTTTGATGGCTGAAAGTGAAGAGGAACTGAGGAGCCTTATGATGAAGGTGAAAGAAGAAAGTGCAAAAGTTGGCTTGCAGCTAAACCTCAAAAAAACCAAGATTATGGCAACCAGCTTGATGGATAACTGGCAAATAGAGGGAGAAAATGTAGAAGCAGTGAAAGACTTTGTAGTTCTAGGTGCGAAGATTACTGCAGTTAAGAGCAGAGACATCACACTGACAACAAAGGTCCACACAGTTAAAGCAATGGTACTCCCAGTAGTAACATATGGCTGCGAGAGCTGGACCATAAGGAAGGCTGAGAGAAGGAAGATAGATGCTTTTGAACTGTGGTGTTGGAGGAAAATTCTGAGAGGGCCTTGGACTGCAAGAAGATCAAACCAGTCCATCCTCCAGGAAATTAAGCCAGACTGCTCACTTGAGGGAATGATATTAAAGACAAAACTGAAATACTTTGGCCACATAATAAGAAGACAGGACACCCTGGAGAAGATGCTGATGCTAGGGAGAGTGGAAGGCAAAAAGAAGGGGGGCCGACCAAGGGCAAGATGGATGGATGATATTCTAGAGGTGACGGACTCGTCCCTGGGGGAGCTGGGGGTGTTGACGACCGACAGGAAGCTCTGGCGTGGGCTGGTCCATGAAGTCACGAAGAGTCGGAAGCGACTAAACGAATAAACAACAACAAAGTGAACAAAGAAGTTGCAGAACCTGTATACTTAGTGCTCAACATATTGTTAGTGGGAAATTAACAATTAAAAAAAATAAGTTATTTTTAACAATAAGGAAACGGATTTTAGAGATCTTTTTGAATCTCTGAGCTGAGTGCTAAAGTCTCCAGTAAGGTAAAGGTAAAGGTTTCCCTTGACATGAAGTCTAGTCGTGTCCAACTCTAGGGGGCGGTGCTCATCTCCGTTTCAAAGCTGAAGAGCCAGCGTTTGTCCGTAGACACTTCCGTGGTCATGTGGCCGGCATGACTGAACGGACGCCATTACCTGCCTGCCGAGGCTGTACCTATTAATCTACTCACATTTGCATGTTTTCGAACTGCTAGGTTGGCAGGAGCTGGGACTAGCAACGGGAGCTCACCACGTCACGCGGATTCGAACCGCCGACCTTCCGATCAGCAAGCTCAGCAGCTCAGTGGTTTAACCCGCAGCACCACCGTGTCCCTTAAAGTCTCCAGTATTTTGTTATTTAAAGATACAATAAAAAAGGAGAAAGAAGAAAAACTACTAAAAACATTATAGACAAATATGTAGTTTCTAATTTCCCCTTTGTTGTACTCCAACTGATATAAAATATTTAAAAACATTTCAATTTTTCATGTATTTCTGATTTCAGTTCTTTAGTCTATTCTTTTTCCCCTTAAAAAACATGCTCTAAATTTGCCTTGCTGTGTAATATGTGATTTATATGGAACCTATTCTTGATTAAATTTGGTCAGCTTCTATTATGAATATATATTGTTAATTTTGCCATTACTGCATATTCCCCAAGAATATTCAGTAAGAGATCCGGAGCATCCTTGATGGGTATCACAATACAACTTAATAGTCAAGAAACAAATCCATTTGTAATTACTTTAGTCATAATGTGAAGATACCAAATTGTAATCCAGTCAACAAGACCCAATGGGGTTCTAGATAGATCTTGGGGTTTTCCCTGAGGATCTGGTGGGCAGTTCAGCTGAGGCCCTAGTTGCTACCTGGAATGGGTGGGTAGCTGGGGCCTTGGATTGTATTGCTCCTAGTGATCCCAGGGTGCAGTGAGCAGCTCCAGATGAAGTGCCAGAAGAGACACCTGGAGTGCCACTGGAAGAAGACTTGAAGTGAGTCTGACCAGACCCAAGTAAAAGCCCATATAAGAGATTACCTCATGGCAACAAGGGTAGCACCCTTATTGTGTCCTCTGACCGTCGTCCCGCGGCACTGTTTAGGATAACCTGGTCCCTATTAAGTATGAGGGCCCCTCAGAACATTCACAAATGGATATTATCAGACACTTGTCTATTTTAGAGAGAGCCAGTTGGTCTAGTGGTTAAGGTGCTGGGTTAGAAACCAGGAGTCTGTGAGTTCTAGTTCCACCTTAGGCATGAAAGCCGGCTGGGTGACCTTGGGCCAGTCTCTCTCTCTCAGCCCAACTCACCTCACAGGGTTGCTGTCATGGGGAAAAGAGGAGGAGGGAGTATTAGGTATGTGTGCTGCCTTGAATTATTTATAAAAAAAATAATAAAGGCGGGATAAAAATAAAAAATAAAAAAATAAAATATATTTTTTTTATCAGTCCAGACCAAAATAGGAAAATTATCAATGGTATTACATTCTGTAGCTTCCCAGCTTATGTTGAACTTAATGTTTTAGTTTCCATATTAGGCAAAGATACTGCTCTATAAGTTGCATATCTGATGGAGTCTTTTTCAGGTTTTAATCCATTTAATAATGGATAGATTTTGTTTCAGTAAATAAATAACCACTGTTGGCCTGAATTCCAAATACAAAATTTGTTTTTTGTTGTTTCAACCTGTGAGCCAAAAACTTTCCAGCTTTCCAGATTAATACTTCTGATTAATACCTTTCAAATAATAGTCAAATAGTTTTAGAAATGATAGTATTCATCTGTGGAATTTTTAGCATAAGGCAAATGTGAGTGTTTAACCATCTTTTCCAGCAGTATAAGATTAAAATCTCTTAAGTCTTTTTTTTCTGAGGCAATAGGAATAACAGATCCACAAATAAATGTATTCCAGGGTATTAACATAATGGTAGAATCCCTATATTTACTTATTTATTTAAAAAAGAATGAATGTATTTTTTGATATATTCTGCAAAAGAAGACTCTCTTACAAGAGAAGTATTCAAATAACTCTTTTCAATATAAATCATATCATCAACATGACGTGATAGTTTCAGATAGTTCAGTCTAAAAAGGAGTTAGACAAATGTGGAGTCCTTTGCAACCCCTCAGTTTTGTACGTACGTAGTCTCTTTGTGTTTGCAAACATGAATATCATATTATCATCACATTAATAAAGACATAATATATCTACAAATGGCACCATCCTATGCATGAAGGGCCTCACTGTGTTCAGTAGGGGTTACTCTTATACAAACTGTACAGATTGCACTCTTATGTAAATATAAATAGATGGTTTATTTTGCATGGATTTAGTGAGAAACTATGGTAATTGTATCATGCTGATCTAAGTATCAATTAAGCATAATACCTATTTGAAAATACCATTTATGCCTATGTATATGTATATGTAGACTGATAACTCATGTTTTTCTTTTGCACTATCAAGATTTCAGGCTGGCCTGTAGAAGTCCGGACGAACTACTAGATACCAACAGAATCTGAATTTCCATATCGCTTTGCTGTCATCTAGTGGTCATCTGGATTTCTGCCACCCACATCCGTTAGCCTAGCCTACAGCATAAGCCGCCCAGAGTCACTTGCTGAGATGGGCGGCTATAAAAATCGAATACATAAATAAATAAAAATAAATAAACAGCAACCTAAACCCCTTCCCCCCTAAGAAATACAGTAAACAGAGTGCCGTAATGCAATACTGAAAGTACTGAATTCTCTGGATTTTTATCCTTTGTACACCAATGATACTTGGAGCATCGTCGAGAAAGAAAGAGCGTCTCCCCCCAACGCAGAAAACGAACCAAGGAGATCTAGAAACAAAAACAACCACGGAACAGCCAAGAAAACGACGCACCTCTCGGAGCGACGCGCGCAGCATTTTCCCCGCCATTCCGGGACCGAAGATTCCAAAGGACCCGCAGAGCTTCCTTGCCGCACGAACTTCTGTTATTGATGCTATAGGAAGGCACTCATGGGTGCATCCATCTTGGTAAGCATTTCTAACATTGAGATCGCTGATTGGTTCAGGGCTTATATCATCAAAGCATGCTGGGTTTTTATTGGTCAAGGCGCCGGAGCCTGTCAATCGGTGTTCGTGTGTGCATGAGCTTTGGGTGACCAGGGGGTATGAAGCGCTGGTCTGCAGGAGACCTGGGACAAGGCGGGTAGATCTTTGCGCGAGTTGAAAGTCATAGGAAGGACATTATGGAGGGGTGGAGAGAAATATTGTAAGGATATTGAGGGTCGTTTTGCTGCTGGTGGAAGACATTGGCTTCTGTGCCTGATGTGGTCTTGAGGACTTGGTGCATGGGTGTTGCATTCTGCAATTGGAAAGAAAAAAGTTTTACTTCCTGTGAACTTTAGCATTCTTTTGTTCACCAACCTAGAGGAGCAATGAAAGCCTAAATGGAAAAAGGCAGTTGTTTCTGTTTTTTCTCCTCCATGTTTTTTCCTGTCTTGTGAGAAAAGGGAAACAATAGGGGTTCATATTTTTAAAAAAATTGAAAAGGAAAAAATTGTGATTTTAAGATAAGGATTAACACATTTCTGATTTATCAGAAGCACTTTTCAAAGCAGAACAAAAGAGGTTTAACATTTCTATTCATCTTTTGCAATAATGTGGCTAAGGGGGCACACACTTAGCAGGAAAGTATGTTCTAAATTGTTGGGCTGCCTTTGCCCAGCTGGAATGAGGAAGAGTTTGAGTCTACAGCTGCCGGGTAGAAAGTTCCACGTTTCCTGTCAAAGATGCTCAACAATGCCATCCTGGGTGATTGACCGCTATGGGAAAAATGATGTACTCCGACTCACAAATAGTATGATATTTCCTGCAATCCGCCTCCCTAATGAAGTTATTATTAAAGTTCATGCTGCAAGTTTAAATCCCATTGATGTTAACATGAGAAGTAAGTAGATGTCATGTATTGCATATCATGTATGTATGTATGTATGTATGTATGTATATATAGTTATGAACGTCAGTAAACTAACTGTAAAAGTGCTTTGAACTCATGAAAATAAACCTTATCCGTGATTTCTGTACTTTTATTTCAGTACAGAATAAAATAATTTATTTTATTATGGAGTGTGATGTTAATTTTTTTTTTTAACGAACTTTGAGGTAGGCATGTGGAACATTGCAGTTGGTGTATAACAGCTCCAATAACCAGTTTCGTGCTGGGTATTTCTACTTTACTGTTCTAATCCTAGTATTGTATGATGCTGTTTTGTAGAAAAAAGTTACAGAAAAGCTGATTAATACAGAATTCTCTATCACTTTAAACTAGGACTACTAGATTGGGATTGTAAAAATCCAAACAAGTTTTAGATGGCAGCAAATCAAGATGTCTCTATTTCTTTGCTGCCATCTAGTGGCTGCTAAATTTTTGCAGCCGAGATAGAATAGTCCTGCTTTAGAGATTTTCATAAATACATTGTGCCTTGAGTTTATTTAGAGTTAAGTCTACTTAAATCTGTTGAAACTAGTATATACTACACTGAATTCAGACAAATCTGATTTTTAATGTTGCTGCTCTGAAGACTGCTCTGAAGACCCTTTGGGACATGGTGGGATTGCAGTTTAAACAAACAAATAAATCAACTTGTCTTGTTTAAAAAACCCAAACTGGATATCAGATTACTGTCTGTTTATACTTTGGCTGAATTGCTAAGCCGATGGCTGCCTCAGTCTCAGTTTTCAGTCTGTAAAATGGGAATCCTCAAGGGAATTGTTGGAATGGAGGGAATATTTTTCAAGCACGTTGTGAGGAAAAGGAATGTATAAATCTAAATGAAATCTCAACAAATTGGTTCCTGTCTTTCTGTTTCTTTATAGATGGCTATGGAGCTTCTGCTCTAAGAGTGAAACGAGATCCACTGCTCATTTCAGAAGGAGGCAAAGAATTTCCTCTAATTCTGGGTCGAGATGTTTCTGGGGTTGTGATGGAATGTGGACCAAGTGTTTCCTATTTCAAACCTGGCGATGAGGTAATGGAAGTTTGAGAACAGAATCATAGAAGTATAGAATGTATGAGTGGAATGAATCCTAATCCTTCCCCCTGTCTCATACAGGAACCCTCTAAACCACCATGGCAGATTATCTAGCCCCCATTTGAAAAGCTCAGTGAGGAGAGTCCACCACTGTTCTGGGTGGGTTGTTCCACTTCTTCAGTCCTCTCACTGTCATGACGTTCCACTTAATACTCAACCTGAATCTCTTTACTTTCAACCCATCGGTCCTTGTCTTGCCTGTGGTTTCAACAGAAAACAGATCTGATCCCAACTGCACGTAACAGCCTTTTAGATAGCCATCGACTGCTATAATATTTTCCATCTGTCTCCTCTTTAGAAAGCGAAGAATGCTAAGCTCTTTTAATTGTTCCTTGTAAGGTTTGGTTCCCAAACCTTTTTCATCCTGGTAACTTTGTTCTGAACTTGCTCTACCTGTTACAAATCCATTTTTAAAGCATGATGCCCAGAATTGGACACAGCTTTCCAAATGTGGTTTAACTTGTGCAGAATACAGTGAAACTATTACTATAACTATTACTGTACAGTAATTTGGTTTCTGTCGTTCCGTTAATGCATCTGAAGGTTGCATTGGCTTTTTTAGCTGCTGCATCATGCTGCTGCTTTAAATTCAGCTGGTGGTCTACTAGCACTTTCAGAATTTTCTTACGCTCATTGTCACCAAGTCAGAGATCCTCTGCCCTGGCTACCAAACAAAAACAAAAAGACTTTGTATTTTGAGTGGATTTATAAATCATTAGGGTAGAAACCAGTGACTTCAATAGAGATGTTTTATTTAAGGTTGCAAGTGGTAGTATTTTTTCTCTTTTATTGTATTTTATGGGAATAAGAAAGCTTGCCTTAAAAGTTTTGCAGAATGGAATGAGTTGGACATCGTGTATATAATACACTGCCATGTAGGAAGATGAATTTTGGGTATCTGCCTGCTTTAGGTACACCATCTTTTGGAGGTCAAGAACTTAGGTTATTTGGTAGAAAGCAAAATCTTTCAGATTCTTTGTTTTTCAGGTATGGGCAGCAGTTCCACCCTGGAAGCAAGGTACTTTGTCAGAGTTTGTTCTAGCAAGTGGAAATGAAGTAAGTCAACAAAAGGTTTTACAGGTAGCCCTCGCTTAACAACCATTCGTTTAGTGATGGTTTGGACTTACAACAGTGCTGGAAAAACCGACCTATGATCAGTCCTCACACTTATATCCGTTGCAGCATCCCCACGGTCACATGATCACAATTTGGGCACTTGGCAACTGGTTCGCATTTATGACCATCACAGCATCCTGTGGTCACATGATTGCCATTTTCAACCTTCCCAGCTGGCTTCTGGCAAGCAGAATCAATGGGGAACTGATTCACTTAATGACCACATGGTTTGCTTAGTGCTTGCAGTGATTCACTTAATGACCACCACAAAGGTCATAAAATTGTGTTGGATTTGCTTAATGACCACTTCACTTAGCAACCAAAATTCCAGTCCCAATTGTGGTTGTTAAATGAGGACTACCTGTACTTCCAAATGAAATAAACATATGCACAAATGCAAAAGACTTTTTAAGTTGTAATTGTGGCAGAGTAGATTAGGGAAAAGGTCCATCACTTACTGCCAAGTTTTACTTGCCATAGGTGACCTACTATCTAAAGATTGGTTATCCATTTTGTAAAATTAATTATCCTTATGTGTCTTTCCATATACAACATTTTCCTTGCATATATGCACATCTGTAGGAGAAAGTAGATAGGACAATGTGACTTAAATTGTCAGGTAGCCTCAGCATGGATGCTTCCAACTGTGTACATAAGAGATACAAGTATGGTTTTGACAAGTGTATATACATTTGCTTTCTTGTGCATTTAAGGAAGATGATGTGATCGAGTGAGCCCTAGATAATGTCTCCATGCACTGGAAATTGTACTGAAGTTTGAGGTCATCAAATTTCAGCTGCTAAGCATGGGGTACTTTGCAAGTTTCTGCCTGCTCTCTTACTCCTATGCAGATATCAAGGAAACCAAGGCGTCTCACTCACACTGAAGCTGCCTCTTTGCCTTACGTTGGTTTAACAGCATGGTCTGCAGTGTCACATGCTGGGGGGCTGCATCCAGATAATTGTCCCAACAAAAGGTAAACAGCCAGATGATCTATAAGAAGTTGGCCATGGGCTTTCTTGCCCAAAGTGAGTCCTTAACTTTCTTCTGAATGTCTGTGAGTATGAGTATTTCCTTCCTGGTTCAGTTTTAGCATGTCTTGAAGGGTAATAGATTTCATGCATTTTAGCTTTTGTAAAATAATACTTTTATTGAATGCAACTAATATAAATATTAATAGATTTTTATCCTTTATGCCACCATTAACCAAGTGTAACCAATTTATGTATTTTATTCTCATAACGTTTCTACTATATCGATGCTTTACTGCATTACACAATAGCGTTTAAATATTACTATCTTGTGCCTTAAACTTACAATACTTTAAATTTAAGGCTACCTAAAACTTAAGTTCATCTTAATTTATAGTTTCTTAATTTTGTGTTGCATAAATTGAATTACTTAAATACAATTGCACAATAGGCATTTTATCAGTTTAATCCTTTTGATCACTAGATATAAAACTACACAAAAGTTAATCTTTTCATTATCTGTAATTGTTTTTATGTCATAGAATATTGATCATAGGTGCATCAGGTGGAGTGGGTACCTTTGCTATACAGGTAAATATGTTAATTCTGATTGGCTGAACTTTTCCTTGTTTCTTGAAAGAATCCTAGAATACAGTCTTCTGCAATGTCTCACTTATATTTCATAAATATAATCCATTATTTTATTTTCATATTTATAATATTGGCTATAATATATAATATTATTCACTTACAGCATTTGAGCTCTGTAATCAAATAAATATTAGCTATTGCATTATAACCTATAGAGATTCATAGAAAGCCTTTGACAATGTATTATGTGAACTCTGAACATGAGTTAATTCAGGTTAAGTGTGTTCCCTGAACCCTCACTTTTGAATCATTCCATCATGGGAAATTGCTGTAGAACGAGACAATTATTAGTGTAAAATGAAACATAATTTAAAGCGATGCAGAATAACACTCTCTTTAGGAGTTAAGGTTTTTTAAGATCATTTAAAGCACATAGGTATAAAACATGAATAGCTGCCAGTTACAGTTTTGGAAGGCAGTCAAAAACTTCTATTGGAGCAGGAGAAAAAGAGAGTCCAAGACACAGCAGTGCATTTGTAAGGCTCTTCTATTTGGGCCACTCCATTTCAAAATTGAGATTTCAAGCTGGAAGAGATCCAGAAAGGACAACTAACAAGTTAGCCTTCCCTACTCTGGTGTTCTGATGTGTGGTGAGTGAGATGTTAAGGATGGAGGACTGTGGAAAATGTGAGGCTGCCAAATAGTGCCATAGTGTTTCCAAGACAGAACGCCCATTGATGCAAACTTGAGCTAGGATCAGGGAAGTTGTGTGGCATTCATAGCAAGGGAGTCTGAGTGGTTACTCTGTATATGTGATTGTTGATTTCTTTTCTTTTCCTTTTTTTTTTTTTGTCTTCTCTTTTAGTTAATAAAAGCTTGGAGTGGTCACATCACTGCAGTTTGTTCTCAGGATGCCAGCGAATTGGTAAAACGTCTTGGAGCAGATGATATAATTGATTATAAATCTGAAAGTATGGAAGAGCAGTTCAAAAAATTACCTCCGTATGTACTATTGTTAAATTATTGGTGTGTTTGGCAAAAAGTTTTCAAATGGCGAGGTTGGCCATTTACTTTCTGGGTAGCTTGCAAATCAATATGGCTATTTTCCACAAGCTAGAAATTTATTTTCAGATGGCCCTCTCTCCAAGACAACCTCCTGACCTCTTCTGAGTATTTTATTTGTTTGTTTATTATTTAAATTTATATCACCGCACATCTCCCCCAACGGGGAGATAGGCAGTGATATAAGTATAATTTATAGAAATTATATTTGCTTCTAGCATTGTCTGTGCTACTGTTTCCTACCGGGTGAAACTGAAAGCCATGTTTAGTTACTTGCTTTTTGAAAATTAATTGGTGCTTGCATTTTTCTTTCTAGGTTTGATTTTATCCTAGATAATGTTGGTGGATCTACTGAAAAATGGGCTCCTGATCTTCTCAAAAAGTGGTCAGGGGCCAGATACGTCTCTTTGGTGACACCTTTTTTAGTGAACATGGACAGACTTGGAGTAGCTGATGGCATGCTACGGACAGGCATCACTATTGGTGCAAAAGTTTTGAAGGTCAGTTAAGAAAATGAAGTATTTTTTTGCTTTTTCCATTTGCATAAGTAGGTCACAGCTCATTAAAATGTTTGTGGAAGGCTATGTAGTTTTACTTACTTTTCAATTTCCTTCCTTCCTTCCTTCCCTTTCTTCACAGCATCTTTATAATGGGATCCATTACCGATGGTCATTTTTTGCATCAAGCGGTCCTTACCTGGATGAGATTGCAACTCTTGTTAATGCAGGAAAGGTATGGCTAAACTTTCTGCTATTTGTTGAACCCAGGACATTTTGGTGCAAGCCTTTCTGCTAAGTTAAGCCAGCAGGTGCAAGGTGTGCTGAATTTTCCTAGTGGTGGGAGGGTTGTTTTATTTTTCATGTTGTACTACATCAGCTTACCACAAAGGATGTATCTGGCAGGGTGTGGTCTTCTAGCTTTTTGGTACCCTTGGGGTTGACACCTTTTTTCACCCTCATCCTGATGTCAGGGAGAGTTCAAGGGCCTTATTGTGTGCAAAGTGGATGAAGTAAAATACATGGGGCAAAGTCAGGCCTGCATTTATGTAGGCTTTGGTTTTTAATGTTATCCCAGGTTAGGGGTTTTTTTTGGTGGGCGGGGAGGATTGTAGTTTATCTTTTCCCCTTAAACTATTCTTCTCTTTTCCTTTATTACTGAATATGTTAGGAAAACAATGGGTAAAGCATGTCCAAAGGGAATTGTTGAATTAAATGAAACTAATGAATGTCATGGGAAAGGCTACCCTGTTTATGTGGTGTGGTGTTAGTACTTTAAAAAGTTTGTTGCTGTGCCTGTGAATTACTTGGTTGCAAGCTGTAATGATTGCCTATTCTAAACACCATCAGACTCATAAGCAGGATCAAAAAGATATCTGATTCGGATCGGGGTGCTGTAAAATAGGCTCAGCAGTGAAGAGGGTTTTTAACTTCTCGAATGCTGCCTGGCATTCAGGTGTCCAATTCAGCACTGCCCCAGGGTTTTTCACTTTGCGTGTCTCTCCCAAACCCTTGGTATGTAGCAAGTCAGTAAGGGGCAAAGCAATCTCAGCAAATCCCTGGATAAACTGCTGATAATAATTACTGAATCCTAGGAAACTTTGTAATTGCCTCCGGGTGCGGGGACATTCCCAACTTAAAATTGCCTGAATTTTTTCAGGGTCCATCTCAATGCCTTTGTCAGATACCCTATAGCCTAGATAGTCAAGTTGGGTTTTGTGAAATTCACATTTGGAAAGCTTGGCATAAAGCTTGGCATCTCTAAGCTTACTTAACACCTGTTTGAGAAGGCGTTCGTGTTCCTCCTCGGATTCAGTGTAAATGAGCACATCGTCCAAATAAACCAGGACCCCTTTAAACAAATTATCATGTAATACTTCATTAATCAATTGCATGAAGACTCCGGGCGCCCCTGCCAACCCAAAAGGGAGGACTTTGTACTGAAATGAACCCAATGGGCAATTAAAAGCAGTTTTCCGCTTGTCTCCAGCTCATATGCGGATGTGAAAATAGGCTTCACGAAGGTCGAGCTTGGAGAAAATCTTGCCCTTTGACAAATGGGCTAACATGTCTTTCATTAGTGGTAGAGGATATTTGTTGCAGATCGAGATGGAATTTAACCCCCGATAGTCCGTACAGAGTCTAAGCGTGCCATCTTTCTTTTCCCGGAATAGCACAGGGGCCCCAACTGGGGAATTTGCAGGTTCAATAAACCCCCTTGACAGATTTTTGTTGATAAAGTCCCGTAATGCCCCAAGCTCCTTCTGAGTCATTGGATAAATTTTTGGCTTGGGCAATTGAGCGTTAGGAACCAACTCTATGGCACAATCAGTTTTCCGATGAGGGGGTAGCTGAACTTCCATTTCTCCAAAAACGTCTGCAAAATCTTGGTATTGATCGGGCAAGCCCTCTAAACGTGCCAAACTAAGGCGCGGTGTGGCAATTGCAGCCCTTCCAACCCCCGCGCTTGAAGTCCTCTCCGCGGTAGGGGCTTGGTAAAACCCATCCTTAAAAGTCAGAGTTCTGTGTTCCCAATTTATATGGGGGCTTCGATAAGTGGACCAGGGAATTCCCAGAATTACTAAGGGGTTGCCAACGGGTGCTACTATAAATTTTAAAGTCTCACGGTGGCTGCCCATTTGCATTGTGACAGTTCCGGTGAAATGGGTTGCCGGGCCCCCCCTGCCATTGAACCATCCAACTGTGTGAAGATCAAAGGCTGCTGGAAGGGAAAGCTAGGCAGGTCCAAAGCAGCAACCAGATCAGGGTGAATCAGACACCTGGAACACCCAGAGTCAACTAAAGCCCAGACCTCTGTAGTCTTTGTGCGGGAGCCCAATTTCACTTTCACTGCTAGAGTGGGACAGTCAGCACTCACCATAGCATCTTCGCGCCCATCTTCCTCCACCTGCCCACAGGCGCTTTTCATGGCAGGTGGCTGGCATTTCCCGCTGGCTCCTTAGAGATGTCTTAGCCTCTCCTGAGAAGTAGGGTACTTCTTCAGCGTCAGCCGCCCCCTTGGCTGCCGTCATCCGCCACGATGAGGGTGGCGATTTGGCCGGCAGTTTGCCCGCTCGGTCTCCAGCCTTGGCTTTTGGGCAATCAGCTGCTCGGTGCCCTTCCTTTCCGCATCGGAGACACTGACCCTTTGCATAGCGCCGATCTCTCTCCTCTTCCCAGACTCTGTAGCCTGGCCGGGCAGCAGTTGCGGCACTTCGAGGTCCCTTCATGGTGGCTGGTTGCTTTTCAGGTCGTTTGGTTTGCATGTAGGTATGCTGGGCATGCTCAGCCTTACCGTCCAGACAGATCCATTTGTACAATGTCTCTGGGTTGTCTCTACACAACGCCCACCGCAGGATGTCCCTGTTGAGTCCCTCTTTAAATTGTTCTATTAAGGTTGACTGAGACCAGTCGGGGATTTTCCCAGCTAAAGCCTTAAACTCCAGGGCATAATCAGCTACAGACACTTGGCCCCGGGTAAGATCCTTCAGTGCCTTTTTAGGCCTTGCCTTGGCTAGAGGATCCTCAAAATGCAGCTTTAACGCCCACATGAATTCCTCGAAATCCTCAAGCTCAGGGGAGCTAGCCTCACTTAACTGAACATACCAGTCAGCCGCTCATCTCTTCAGCTTGGTGGCAATGGCAGTTATTTTAGCCTCTTCGGAAGGGAAGCAGGGTCCAAACTGCTTCATATAACTTTTAGCATTAGTGAGAAAGAAAGACAACTTAGTTGGATCCCCGTCAAACTTGACAGAAAAGTCTTTCACCCCCACTCCTGTTGGAGCTGAATTAGCGGCTGCTTGAGTGGTTGGGCCCCAGGTTACAGTAGTTCTCCTGTCTTGGGGTGGGGACACTGATGGACGGGCTCTGCGGGGTGGAGATTCATCCCAGCGCCGTCTCCAGCCCTGCTCCGCTGGTGGTTTGGGTGAGGGAATGGAGGATGATTGCGTGGAGCTGGAATCTCCTTCGCGACTCGGCTGCCCCCCCCATGACAGAGACAGGGCTTTTAGCATGTACTCCATCGATTCTTATTTGGCCTCTACCACTCTTAGCCTTTCAGGGGTTTGAGATTCCTCCCTCCCTCGCGCGTTAGGCTGTCTCCCTTCGGATACCGTGACATTTGGGGTCAGCGGGACCCGATACTTCCAGGACGCCCGGGACATCCCTGGCTGGGGTTCTCCCATTTCATCCCAGGTGATCAACTCTGTGGGCGATTAGCTGGGTGCCGGTTGCTCTGGTGCTCTCCCATCTTCGGATTCCTCTCCCTCAGGGCTGGAACTCGAATCCTGCTGTGAACCTGAAGGTTCTGGGGTGAGGCTGAGTTCTCCGATCCTGACCGTCGACTTGGGCATCAAGCCAGTCGGCTCGAGTCTCCCGGTCGTGGGTTTGGATTTGGCCATCGTTTACTGTTTTCCCTCACAAGAAACTAATCTTGGTAGGAGCTAACGGTACAACTTTGGTGATTCTCAGCTTTATGTAATGATTGCCTATTCTAAACACCATCGGGCTCATAAGCAGGATCACAAAGATATCTGATTTATTAAAGAAACATGCAAATGTGAGTAGATTAATTGGTACCGCTTCGGCGGGAAGGTAACGGCGTTCCGTGAGTCATGCTGGCCACATGACCCGGAAGTGTCCCTAGGGACAACGCCGGCTCTAAGGCTTAGAAACGGAGATGAGCACCGCCCCCTAGAGTCGGACACGACTGGACTTTACGTCAAGGGAAACCTTTACCTTTACCTATACAAGTTCACAAAGAAAGCTGAGAATGGAAAAAGCGCGCCAAATACAAACTAAAAAACCCTCGGTACAAACGAGATCCCTCCCCCTGTAGAATCTTCCCAGGCTCACAATCCCAGGTGCTCCTAACGGCTTCTGCTGGTCTGCGGGAAAAGTCCTTGAACAAAGCACATAAACCAAACACATTCCATTGAAATGAACACAGATACAGAGCTTGGCACAAGGTTTCACAGCAGCTCCCTCCCAACAGAAACACGCGTCAGCGCCACGGCATGTGAAACGTTACGATGTACAGTGCACATTGAAACAGTGAACATGACACAAGCTCTCTTTCTCACCCAGTTTTGAAGCCTTTCTGCTAACTTGGGTGCCAGTCTGAAAAACAGGGGAGGTCCTGCGCTCTGCCAAAGTGTGTGTTCCTTGAGTATCTTGCTTTCTAACACACGGTGGTCACTGGGTCCACAGCTCAGCATATGAGGGCGGCTGAGAAAAAGAGAT
This sequence comes from Candoia aspera, assembly GCF_035149785.1. Taxonomy (NCBI): domain Eukaryota; kingdom Metazoa; phylum Chordata; class Lepidosauria; order Squamata; family Candoiidae; genus Candoia; species Candoia aspera. Next base: position 106,377,173 of record NC_086153.1, read on the forward strand.
GCTTAGTCCTGGTGTACAGATGGGAAAGTTCATATGGAGTCCAGTCAAAACATTCAGCAGGGAAAGAGGTTAGCAAACACAAAGTCATAAAGTTTTTATATATATATATATTTACATAGACTTTACTGCCTGTTTCTCAACCTTGCAGAGTCAGCCAGCAGAATCCAAACCTACTTCCAACTCACCCATGCAGGGTTTTTTCTAGACCTGGATCCATTCTTCACCCACCCTGGGCTCACCCTTGTAGAGCCCCTCACAGTGCTTTCCACCAGAATCTGCGCCTTGCAGAGTTCTCCCCAGAGACATTCCTGAACTTGCCTGTTCAGCATCCCAGTGGCCTGCACCTAAGAGGGCCACTTTAAGCAGCTTACATGTCGGGGGGAGGGCATCATAGGGTTGGTAGTAAAAGCAGCTTGTTGTGGGGGTACCTTTTACACCACTATGTTAACTTTATTTTAAGATTGATACTGCAGGTTTTGTTTATCTCAGAGTGACAAGAAGCCATGCCATCATGTAAACATGTTTGGTGGAAAGAATTGCAGCATGGCCCATTGGAAGTTGCATCGGCCCCTATCAACCCAACAAGGTAGAGCAGCTTAAGAAACCAGTGCCATAAAGGTCAGGTCGATTTTTATTGTAACAGCTCTAGGAACAGAATCTTGCCAGTCTGAATGTGCTTCCCTCTCTCTCCCTTAATCTTAATGAGAACTAGGGAAGGGCTTGTCTGAGACATGTTCTCAAGTTATTTTCTTGGCCTGGGCTCAAGCCCCACATATCTGACTGTTGCCTTGGTAGTGGTTCTTCCTCTTGTAGTGGTATAAAGTACCCCCCTGACACACACAAGCTGCATTCACTGCCAGCTCTATAAGATACCCCCCCACCACCATACATGTGAACTGCTTAAAGTGCCCTTGTAAGAAAATGTTCACAGAAAGCTGAACTGACCCTGAGTGGTAACAGGGGGAGGAACCAGACTGGAACCAGTACCAGTGACCCAATAAACCTGTATCTTAAAGATAGTACAATTAGCATGCTGACCTAGTGGGAATTGGTAAATAATGGGAAGGTCACCCAGATGGGTTTATCCAAGACATTCCAACATCATACTGTAATTTCCACTGTGTCTGCCTTTTCCTTTTTCTTGTTTCTGAAGTGTAGTGGACTGAAGGTATATAAGCTGTGGTTCTGCTTTTGCTCAGGGCTGCTCAGCAAGCTGCCAGTGCTTTGCAGGGAGCTCAGTGTACACTGTTGTTGTTTGCATGCTTAATAAATGTATGTTGTATCTTCAAAGTGATTTGGTTGCTTTAGGTGTGCCAGGTTTTGGCCACAACACTCTTGTCCTTGAAGGCCATTCCCTATGCCCTTTATATCCCCCTGCTAATGATATCTTTAATTTTGATAACTCCTGTTATTCAGCCTGTGTGATAAGAATATTAATAATTATAGTATAATCAAACATTCATGGTACTTTGCATATATTACTTAGCTGTACTCCTTAGAATGACCTTCTAAGGTTAGTGGGTATTCTTATATCTCAAATGCAAATGAGGCTGAATGTTTAATAAAGACATCATAGTGAGATCATAATACAGGTAAATTCTTGATAAGCAGCTCACTTGCTCTTGCCGTGCACATAATGTATCTTCAAGGTTGTTTCCTGCCATGTATGAAGTTGCAAATCTAACCTTGTTGTTGTAATAAATTTTTGAAAACTGGATTCTTGTTTTTTATAGAATGACATATTTCACTGGATTTAACTAGCTCCTTTCAAGCAAAACCAGCAAACTCTCCATGGGTGGGAGTGAACCAGGAAATATTACAGATAGCCATTTGGCCAAGTGGGCAAGTCTCATTTGTTTTGTCCCTGGGAAGATCTTGAGATTGCCTCTGTGTATGAAAGAGAGAAAAGGCGTGGCTTTAAGTCATCCATTTGCCCAAGACCAGAACAGATGGAAGCTGTTACCATTGAAAATGTGCTTGGTGTGTTTGTGGATGGCTAGTTTTCTTTTGTCATAAGATTAACGAAGAGTAAAAATGTTTGCTTATACTTCTGTTGGCTTTCTTCACAGAGGGCAGCTTTTAATGTCATACATTTATAAGCTTCCTTATTTGCAGAATGATCTTACTATAAAATGATGGGCAGTTCTTTTTTATTTACATATACAGTATGTATACATATTTCTCTTTTTTGGGTATGTTGATGAAGTTGAACTTGAGGAACTGCAAATTAAACAGAGCAGCCTGAGAATCTTCCTTCAGATTGCAGCATACAAGCATACTGACTGTCCTTGGGAACTGTTTGGAGGAAACATGGAGCAAGTCCTTTTTGTGGCAGCACCCTGATTACAGAATTTTCCCACCAATGTGGTGAGATGAGTCCTAACCCTGAATGTTTAGAAGGCAGCAAAAGTTAAGTTTATGCTAGTTAGGGCTGAAAAGAAGCATACATGTCAGAGTAAATACAGTATGTGACATGATGTTATTTTGCAGGGCAAATCAAAGATACCAGTGTGAGACAAAATGAGGTGGCTTTTGAAGTCCTCATGAAGCAGTGCTCTCTTTTCCTCTATAATTTGAGCTACATTGCTATCATAAGTCAGCATCATTAAAATGCTTCTGCACATATCTTATGGTCTGCTGTCTTTCCCATCCAAATGCACAGAGCATTTTTGATTGGTTATGTGCCATCAAGGCCACATAAATAGATTTTCTCTATAACAGTCTGTTCCTATCCTGGTCTTTCAAGTCTTCCAATGGTATATCCATTGTCTGTCATGAGTAAGGATGGCGAGCAGGGGGCTCCCATCCAGACTCATGACATTGTCACTGTAACTGAGTCCATCCATCTTGCTGCTGATAGTCCTTCCACCTTTCCCAGCATTAGAGCCTTTTCCAGGGAGCTAGGTCTTCAAATAATGTGTCCAAAATAGGATAATTTGAGCCTGGTCATTTGTGCCTCAAATGAGAATGAGAATTCTGGATTGATCTGTTCTATGATACATTTGTTTGTTTTCTTGGCTGTCCATGGTGTTCTCAGAAGTCTTCTCCAACACCAGAGTTCAAAAATGTCAATACTCTTCCTATTCTACTTCTACTTCTTCAAGGTCCATTTCAGTTCCATAGAGTGTCACAGGGAATGCCATTGCTTGCACATTCTGATCTTTGTAGGTATAGACGTATCATGGCATCTGAATATCTTTTCCAAGGCCTTCATGGCTCTCTACCAAGTGCGTACCAAGGGACGCGGTGGCGCTGCGGGTTAAACCGCTGAGCTGTCGATCGGAAGGTCGGCGGTTCGAAACCGCGCGGCGGGGTGAGCTCCCGTTGCTCGTCCCAGCTCCTGCTCACCTAGCAGTTCGAAAACATGCAAATGTGAGTAGATCAATAGGTACCGCTTCGGCGGGAAGGTAACGGCGTTCCGTGTCGTCATGCTGGCCACATGACCCGGAAGTGTCTATGACAACGCCGGCTCCAAGGCTTAGAAACGGAGATGAGCACCGCCCCCTAGAGTCGGACTCGACTGGACTTTACGTCAAGGGAAACCTTTACCTTTACCTACCAAGTGCTAGTCTGCAGTGTATTCTTTGTTCCTTTTCTGTTGATGGTTGAGCCTAAAAGGCAGAAGCTATCTACCATTTCAATAACTTCACTGTCAGTTCTAAGTCAGGTTGGTGTACCTGTTGCCATTAGTTTGGTCTTCTTTAATTTTAATTTTAGTCCCATTTTTTCACTGTGCTGCATGACTTTTATTACTAGAGCTTGCAGATCCTTTGCATTTTCAGCCATCAGAGTAGTGTCATTAGCATAGTGTAGGTTATTGATGTTTCTTTCTCAAATTTTAAAACCACATACATCTTCTTCCAATCCAATTTCCCTTCATATATATTCAGCATGTAAGTTGAATTTACAGTTTTTCAGTTGTTGTTGTAATACTGCTTCTTGTCTCTTCTAATAGTAATAAATTTTATTAAATTTCAAGAAAAGAATAAAAACTACAAAGAAAAAAAACTACAAAAGTGCAGAAATACAAGAAGAATTTCTTTTTTTTTTAATTTAGAGAAAGGTGTGGCCTCTGACTTTTAACAGCAAGGATATACAAAAATTCCATAATCAATCTCTTACTTTATACGAAACCAAAACACCACATTATTTCTATAGGTCATTCCACTTTAACACACAATAAAAATCACTAAGTACAGTTACTCCTCCCTAAATTCATATAAACCTCTTGAACATCTTTCTCCCCTCCAAAAGATAAAACATATTTAATTATTGCCTTCCTACCACTATTCTACACACTTCTGTCTACTATAATAAGAATCAGATTAAAAAGCACATAAATTGTCTGCTATTATACTTAATAATACAACAATTATAATAATTGCTGCCCAGAGTCCCTCTTCTGGTGGAGATGGGCAGTAACAGAATTTGAATAATAAATTAAATAAATAAATAAATCCCAATATTCAAAACAGGGAATCCAAATCTTTAAAGGCAAATAGCATCAGTCAAATCCTTAAAGCAAACCAAATGAACATTCCTCAACCCTTATCCCACTTCACAATAAACCACAGCAGTTACATATCCCCACGATGTACACAGTTTTCCTCTTAAAAATTTCTATCACTCTTAAATTCCTCAATTTCATCCTCCACATCCTCCACCTGATAGCACATTTTAGATCTCATATTTTCCACAATGTCCTGAATGTCTTGCATAAATTTTGATAGAAGTTGGAAGAAATATGTTTAAGATCCTGGTGAAGGTCAGAAAGTATCTGTTTGAATTCTTCCATGTCTCACGCAGTAGACTATGGCGCCCCCTAGGAGCTTGATCAGCGAAAGTCGAAGATATTCAAAAGTTGTTTACTAAAAGTGAGAGTGAATAGCAGACTGTTCTCAAGGGAAAGTGAACAGAAAGCTGAAGGTTCAAATCAGCCAATTCAATGTGTAGGAAAATGCTAATATCTTCAAATTTAACACAGAAATAATAACAGGAAGACAATTGTTTATTCTCAGTCTTTAGAATTTCCTTTGGAAGGAAAATGAAAATCCAAAACTTAAAAGAATTTTAATCCCAAAAATAACATTAAGTACCAAGAGAGCCAGCTTCTCCTCACTGTAGAAAGCCTCTCTTAGGGTACACATACTTTAAAAAAATGCAAATTGGTGATTTAGAAATGGGGTGGCCAGTCTTAGTGTCCCTTTAAGGCTACAGCATGGTTTGGAAATGGTGACATCCTCGCCTCCCGATTAAAAGCAAAACGCGATCTTCTGGCTGCAAGCTGCCATTTCGAAGGACAAATGGGAATTCCAGGTATTCTCCTTAATCTGGAGAATGTTTTTGGGCTTCAGGAAAGCCTGCCTGAGCCCGAAAAAAGCCACTTCATTGTCCGCTCCACCTGCCAATCCAGTGGGCACAGCCGTTCAGTCCGCCCTTCCCACTGGAAGCCTCTTCTAATAGCTTTCTGAAACTCTTCATTAAGTTCCTTTCTGAGATTTTTATCTTTCTCGGTTTGGCTTCTCTTCTGTTCTTGACAATTTCCACAGTTTGTTCTGACATCCAGTTTGATTTCTGTTTCTCCATCTTTGGTATTCTGTTTTCACATTCATTCTTAATGACTTCTTTAAGTTTAATCCACAGTTCCTCTGATTCTCTATCAATGAGATCCAGGACTTCAAAGTGATTCTTGATGTTCTCCTTGAAAATGGTGGATAATGCTCAAAGTCATATTGAGGAAACTAGTTGGCTTTCTTCTTCTTTAGCTTAACTTGGAACTTTCATATTAGCCGTTTGTGATCTGTTCCACCATCAGCACCTCACTATGTCTTTGATGCTATAATTGAGCTCCTCCATGTCCTTTTAGCAACAATATGGTCAATTTGATCTTTATGCATTCCATCTGGAGATGTCCATGTATACGGGCATTTCTGGTTGTTTGAAGGCTGTTAGCTATGAAGAAATCATTGGTTTTAGCATTGCCATAAAACCTCATTTCTTTCATTTGTCAGTGTTCTCTCCAACACCGGAAACAAGAGTCAGCAGATATCCCACACCATCCTCAGTCTTCAGTTCACCATGTTGGGTTTTTTATGGCAAGGAAAGAAAAAAAAACCAAGATGGCCACTGCCCAAGGATTGGCAAAGACAATCCTCCATTAATTGGGAAAGATGGGAAGAAACCAAGGTGCCATAGTGCCTTGAGGGAAGGGGAGGGGAATCCTAGAGTCTGGAGCAGAACAGTGCTGGAGCTCATTGGAAGATGTTGTGCTGTAAATCTCCAAAGGAAGTACTACAAAATTCTTTTAACAGCATTTTCTTTGATAGAAATCCTACTAACCTCCTGCTTTCCTTGAGTTCTTGAAGCCCCAAGCATCATGGGAAAATGCAGTATCTTGACTGTGGAAGGACCCTAGGTTTTCCTTTAGTTTATCAATATGTGTCAGTAGAACCAGAGTATTTAAGTACAGGCATACCCTGCCACAAATGTATTACAGGATACATTATTCCTTTCAGTAGTCCAACCAGATAAGGTTTCTGTTTCAGTAGTCCATTTTGATTGCCCCCCTGTTCTTTTTAAATCTTGATTCAAGACATTTTCTCCATTTTTGTGGGTGGATATTTGAACAAAGCTAAGGATTTTCTTGGTGACTGCTGATATTTCCTTATTACATAAGGACAGAGCCATTTTGCCTATAGCAGGATCCCCACAAGAATTAAGTTTGCTATTAACATATAGAATGATGACAGTAATGAGTGATGAACCAATAATGGATAATTGTGTAGTCAGAATCCAGTAATAGTTTAGTGTTGATGTATACAATCATTTTCCTCCCTAGCCTTCAGCACATTAATCTCTCTTTCCTGGAGGAAGAGGGGACTGTTCTATAGTTGGGGGCCGATTGGTAGTTGTAAACAGATAGTGTTTTCATTGTCTTGCTAATCTCCTTTTACTGTCACATCACCACCTGCTGACTTGCATGTTTGTGTGTACCGAAAGAAATATTTGTCTTAGTCAGGCTGTTTGCAGTAAACAGTGAATGACATATTATATTAGGTTACATGATCAGCCCTTTTCAGGTTTATTGAAACAATGAGTCTGGATCAACCAGCCAGATAAAGGACTTAATGTACCGAAATGCTGTGCTCATCAGTCCCAGTTGTCATGACACTTCCTGTCAATGTTGAGGGCAGGCAACTCAATTAGATAGTGGTCTGCAATAATGTAGCACATGGGAGTACTTTGCTACAGCCTTGAACAAAAATCTGTTTGAGCTCAAAGCAACTTGCTTCTTTGAAAAAATGGTGCTGTAGGCATCATTGAATAGTAAAATTGTGCCCTCTAGAGAATGATCCCCAAAATTACATCCTTTAAATAAATCTTTTATAATAATTCTTTTATATGTAACATCGCACATAGTGGTATGACAGTGTGGCTTCCAAAAGAAAAAAGATGCTATGTAAAATCCTGAGTTCTTTTATAGAACTCACAAGCTTGAACATTTAAGAATTTCAGAAGTGCTTTTTATTTGTAAAAATAAGGTAGATTAGAAATTAGAAACCAGTGTTTCGTGGCTTCTTCTTTAACCATTCTTTAACTTCTTTAATCTTTCTTGTGTATTAATCTTGAATATTTTAATGTCTTACTCTATTGTAAACAAGGGATGAAAAAGTATTTCATTGTTATTCTGAATGATAAAATCACTGTTGTAGTAGCTCCCCCAGTAAGTAGGCACTGAGCTATGAGGTGATTTTTATGAAGAAACCTTTGTCCTGGCAAGAGATGGCATCCAGTTGTCTCCTATTTGCTTTCCCTGTCATCAGTTTTTATTATTTGCTTTATCTAGATCAAAAATCATACCTGCAAAAATATGACAAGAACCAATTCTAAGGTTTGGGGGGCTGAACAGTTGCTCAGTATTAATTCCAAAAAAATGTGGTTGTTTGGAGATCATACGTATTCCTGATGGCCTTTTTAAAAAATGGGGGGGGGGGAGTATTGAAAGCATATTTAGTCTTTATTGCTTATTCTTATTCACTACCTCTACAGTATTGCTTTCATAATTAGTTTCATGTGGAACAACAGACAGGTGCTCTGAGAATTTGTTTCATGCTAGAATTCTGTTGAAAGGCTCTTGAAAGCTTCAGTGACACCTCTGTGAGACAGGCAGGCGTTACAAATCAATTACAAACATACTGAAATTGGTAGCAGTTTTAAATAACAGTATTTTTCTCCCTTATAGATACATCCAGTTATTGACCAAGTCTTTGAATTTTCTGATGTTCCCATGGCCTTTCAGAAGATGGAAAGAGGGCATGCACGTGGCAAAACCGTGATCAGTGTGATTAATAAAAAGTACTGAAATCCTGGTTTATGTGAAATTTCTTTATAGAAATTACTAGTTTCCTTAGAAATTCCTGTGCTAGAGGTATTCTGTTACCCAGCTGTAGGAATTCCTGTTTCTAAACAGGAAATTAATCTTTGGAAGTATACCACTTTGCATCTACTCTTTTAACATTTCCCAACTGAAACTCTAGAATGACTTTGCAGAGTTCCTTATTGCTATTTAATAATGGCGGGGGGGGGGGTTTGCCGGAACTATAAATAGGTGGTTCTTTACCATGCATTAGTATGAAGTTGTAGGGGAACTTTAGAAGTTACTTAGTATTTGCAGAATGGCTGCACTGGACAGCAATTATATGTGGTTGAAAATGTTGGCAGCTTTACAAATTTTTAGGTATATTAGTCTCCTGGTTCTATGAATATTAGTGACACGGTGGGAATTGTGGGAAATACGTACGTGAACACATGCAAATATATGAGAAGTTTGGTTGGTCCATCCTGCTGAACTAATCATTGGTAGGAATTCTATTCAGACAGTTTATGTGGTTGTGTGTAAATGCAGTGATGGTTCTCCATGGTAATTGAAATGTGCTTATTTGTTCATCTGCACCATGGGTTCTCTATTTGTAATCAATTTTGTGATTGCTGCATGTATTACCTTTAGAGTGATGGCTGGAATTCTGCATAGCAGCATTTGCTACATTGATGCTTCCTGACCATTTTGTCAGAATTCTTAGTATGTTTGTAAAACAAAACGGATTTCATCTGAATAATATTTATTTGTAAAATACATGTTTATACAAGGGTTTGGATACAAAGACATTTTCTGCAAATACTACAGCCTAAAATATTTTCTGTATCTAGGATATAAGCAGCAGTTTTAAAATATCACCAGAAAAATATAGCAGCTACACGGCTAACTGTTGCAACCAGTTATTCAGCAGATTGGGGTCAAAATAAGCATAACATTTGGACTGAGTATTATAACTTCCTAATAAATGGCAAATTAACACAATACTGGTTTCCAAACCAATCAGTGCAGCACTGTTGAATTCTTATGGATTTTCATGACATCTGACTGAGCAGCCAAAGGGCCCTGCTAGATACGGCTTCAGATCTGTGTGGGAAGCTAATTGAGCCCCTACAGATTTGTCAGTGTGGCATAGCCAGGCACTTTCCAATGCACCAGGCTTGGCTACCTCCTGCTGCCGTGGCAGGTTTTTGCATGATGCTGTCAATTGATTATGGGGTGGGGAGGGGGAGGACTCAATTAGCTTCCTGTATGGCCTTCAAGCAACATCTGGTAATGCCCCAAGATAATTGCTGGCAATAAGCAATTTACAAGTGGTTTGTGAACATGGGTAGTAGAAAGAGCAGAAATAAGAGAGTGACAGAACTGGGGAGAACAGTGAGTGTTATTGACGCAGGGATTATTTTGATTTCTAATTTCTCTTGGAAAATGCAGTAGCTGCATTAGACATTCTGAAGAAATGGGGATTTATTAATAATGTTCTATTCAGTGGTAGTGTATGATAGCTTTTCCATTAGTGATGAATATTACAAATGTTTTTGGTGGCATGTTCATCTGCCAGGTTAATATTTTGAAATTCAACTGCTACATAGACACTGAATTATCATAAAAGTAGGGTTTGCTATACTGTAGAAATGATTGTGGGCAAGTAGAGCTAGGTTTAACGTTAAAATAAATGATCTTCAAGAAACTACCTGAATTACTCTGGTATTCAGAGTAGATTTTTCTGAGTTCAAGCCTTGAGACCACAATCTTTCATGTTAATGGTCAGCACAGCACTAGAGGAATGTGAATGCAAATACGGGGTATAAAGCAAGGGAAAATTGTAATCTTAATGGACAGTGAAGTTACCTCAGTACAGAATCAGACATAGAAAACTTATGTGCAAATGCACTTAGTGAGTTTCACCAGAGAAAGTTTAAAGCAAAGACATGGGGAAACATTTCTCAATGCAGCTGGTTAAAAAGCAAGAATTGTTTTCCTACCCAAGTCACAAATAATTTGTTACACATTTTAAAATACATCATTTTAGAATACAGAATGGCATATACCTGCCATGTAGAAAGACAATACTTGTAAATTGTAAAATATGGCAGCCATGCAAATAGTCGGCAATTTTAACAGCTGAAAAGCTCAGCAGCAAATGTTTGTTAGGCATTAAAGCATTCAATTACCACAATTTCATTTATTTTAAAATAATCTGAAAACAATTTAATTTTACATAAATAGCTAATTTACTTTTTGGTTAATGTTGAATAGTTATCAATGAGTTTTCACTACAAAATATTCCAGTGCAATAGTAAATTCTGCTCCAGCACTAAACCTGGAGCACCACAACATTAAAAAAGTTTTATTTGTACATTTTGAATTGCACATTAAAATGTTAGTAGCCTTGGTGATATAAAATAGCTGCTTGTGATGCATCTTAATGTTTGTAATAAGAAAAGGACAGAAAAGTGTAAGACACTTTGCTTTTAACCCTGAATATCTACACCACAAACTCTTAGACAATTTCATTCATGTGAGAAAGGAGGGCTGAGCATGCCAGCCCTGTCATCTTTCTTGTGTCCCACCCAAAGAGTTGGAAGAGAGAATCTGAAACAGGGAGCCCATTCTAGGCATGTAAGCTCCATATTTATCAGCTTCCTCAGTTCTGGTTTGGCCTGCAGAGCATGAAGGGCAGTGGGCTTAAGCAAAAGAACGAAACAGAGGGGGCAGAGTTAACAAACAAATAGAAATTAGGTGACATGACATCCATACACGGCTGCTCTTGGACGCAGTGATGGAGATAGTATATTACATTTTTATTTCTTCAAATGATCAAGCCGGTTGGAGAACCATTGTTCGCCTATATCACTTTTCAAGTATTGGGTTACATCTCAATCTGTGCCTTTTAAATAATCAGTGGTTCCCAGCATTGTGTTGGTTTGTCTTCACTGACTGTACTGAGAATTAGATGGTTTTCATCATAGTGTTTTCCCCCTAAAGTGAAAAAAAAAAAAAGAGTTTCAGTTTAGTCAGATTATTGCAATTTATCTTTGTATTGTACATTTCAGATGTCCTAAAACTTCCACTCCTATTTCCACTTACTGATTAGTTTCCTGAAATACTTGTTATACGTGGCTAGTGATATATTACTAGTATATGAAAGCTGATTGTTATGCAGATCAGTTCTATGAAACATAACTAGTTCCAGCAATCCTACATGTCATGACCTGGGCCTAAAATCCATGAAACTGTTGGGTCAAACTTCTGAGTCGATATACCTAGGATCATGCTGTTATTGTTAGTTTATTTATTTATTTATTAAATTTCTCTGCCACCCATCTTGTTATACAACAACTCTCTTTGTTACCACTTGTGTCCTCCAGAGGGCACATTTATCCACATTATGAGCTGGAAACTTTTATGTTAGGATAGGGATTTATATCCCAATTAACACTTGTCCTTTAAACTTTAAGGAGTCACTACATACCATGTTTTTTAGATTAATAATGGAAACTAATGCAAATAGGGCTTTGATACAAATAATGAAACATTAGATTTAGGGCTAACAGTCCTGAAAAACTTGCTAGAATGATTTTGTCCTATCACATCTTCAGAGTTGAATCTGACTTGCTATAAGGTAAACTTGTTCTCCTACAGGGATAGGTACTGTTTCTCAACAGTCTTTTTCTGAGAGATGTTCATGTAAATTATGTTTACATGATTATCACATGGTCCCTTACATTCACTTACTTGAACACATACTCTACAAAATGATCCCTTCATCAGTTTGCATTAGGTATAAGGATTCAAAAGCTGCCTCTTTTCAACTGCCTCTTCATTTTAGAAAGTGCAATTTTAAAAGAGAAAGCCTTGTTGTGTACAATCAAACCAGAATGTCAGTGAAAAGCAACAGTCCCCCTCTTGGATTTGGGAAACACTAATTAAACACTTCCCAATGGTTAAGTACTGAGCATGTTTTTCCTTTGGGACCATTATGGTTTCTTTTAGTTTGCCCACCTTGTAATTGCTGATTTTAAAATATTACTATATTCTGCAGTTTAATTTAATTTTCATTTATTTTAATCCATAAAACAAATATTCATAATATTCATATTCATAAATCATTCAAGGTGACTGAATTATTCTAACTACTCTGCTATATATAAATTATTTGAACAGTGGGTTATAAATGGAGTTTTAGCCTAGTTCTTACATCATCTAAAGTGAGGAACTTATTTTTGGGATTTGCTATATGAAAATTCCTTTTCATTAATCAAATGAAGTTCATAACTTAGCACCAAAAAGTTCTTACCTTTAACATCTAGGACTAAATGTGGTTTCATTTTGCTGTAAATCTTGCCATCTGGATTAATTCTCCAGTTTTGCTTTTCCTCATTTTGCTGAAGGGCCAGACCCAGCTTTGTACCAGGGGTGATCAAAGTTCCTACAATAGTTAAGCAGAAATCTTCTGCCAGCTGTGCAAGAAAACAGAAAGAATTAGCTAGAGCCTGGTTCACACTATCACTTAAATAATTGGTCATATGTTTTGATATGAAGTAGACATTTCTGTTCATCACTTAGAAATTTATTCATGCCAAAATGATTTCCAGTACTGTAATTAAAGATTTCAGCTTCATTATTTAAATAATTAATATGTTACACAGGAAATATTTCTAGATTGCTGCAAACATTTGCAATTTTAAAAAATAAAATTATCTGCTTACTTGACATTCAGGATAAGGTATATTATATTTATAATTCAGTTAATATAAATTATCTTCTCAGCAATACAAGTTGCTAAGCATAGTTAAATTGCAAGTAAGCAATAAGCCTTACCTTCTGTTTAAACATACACAACTTTTGGAGATACTATGAGACCTATTCTATCTCCAAAAACCTTTGCTTTTTTCTCAGTCTAGTTGCTTCCTCTCCTTTTAATAGGAGATTCCATGAGGCTTTGTTTGACACTAAGGAATGGCCTCTTTCCAATTCTGCTAAGGACTAGTTGCAAGAATTCCAGCAAGAAAATGCTCAAATGTACAGAAATCAAAGCCATGCAACAAACGTTACCAAATATCAGAAAGGAAAATACTGAAAACCCTTTTATGTTGTTTTAGGTGGGGCATTAAAATCAACACCTTCACTTTTTCAGTCTGTTGTAAGCCACAGCTCCTGATCTGTCCATGTTCAAACATGCTCTTGAAAAGGAGGAACCCATCCTGCTCTGAGACAGGTTCATAGGCGATAACCAATATAGCTGAGAAATCTCTCCCTTTGGAAGAATGCTTTGGGAGATGTTACACAACTATAAACAAGATATCAGTATGTAGTTTGTCACTTGGCTGTCTTCACTGCATTTGATATCAAAGAGTCTGTACACCATTAAATATGAAGACTGAAGAAGGCTGTAACTCAACTTCTAAATCAATTGCTCAGATTTAACTGACAGGCAATTAAATAGAAAGCTTCAATGTGTGATGGAAGTTTGTAATTTGATTCAAGAATTGTAAACTGTTCTGAAGAACTGGGAATCAAGTGGTGCAACTGGTCTTGACCTCCAGCCATAAATAACGATATAAATAAATTAGTAACTGCACAATTATTTATAGTCTCAAAAGCTCTTTTTACAATTTAACAATTCTGTGTTTCCCTGTTAACAGCTACGGATCAGCAATAGCAGACATACTGAATTCGCCTTTCTGAAAGGCTCAGAATCCTAATAAAGTTAGCCAAAGACAAGACAAAATAAATAAGAATTAAACAGTATCCTCTTCCTCATTCCTACCCAACTCCTGAAAATACATGCAGTGTTGTGAAGTAGACCTTAACTCATATTTTTCAATCAACTTGCTAGTACTTGAAGGTAGATGCTCAAGAAATACAGCTGTGAGTCTAAGGTTCAACTGCTAACTAATGCAAACAAACACATTAATGAAGGGGAAAACATGCAGTCCATTTTTTTTTGTTTTTAATTTCAAGAATTGTTATAGAATAATAACGTTCTATTTTACAAAAAACAACAGACTAATAGATTGGGCATCAGCATCCAAGCATATTGAGACAGCCACCAAGGCCCTTGGGTCATGACTGAGTCTCTGGGATAATTACTTTGCTATTGCTGAGCCCCACAGGGCATTGCCTCCAAATCTGCTGCCACTTTTCATCTCCTTCCTTATTTGCTTACCCAGCAGATAACACTTTTAGAAGGGAACCAACCGAGCAGCTGGCAACTTAGCCTCTCCAAATGCAATACAGCTGGATAAGCATACCTAGAAGGAAGGGCGATTGGCAGTAATGTCACGCAGTGCAAAGTTGTGTTTTCAGCTCGGTAAAAGAGGCATCTGCTGGAGGCACTGTGAGAATGGCCTAGTTAATCATGGTGCTAGCCATAATTAATAGGCAGAAGAAACTTAACTGTTAAATAGCTGAAGAATAACAAAAAGAGACTTATTGGTCATAGACTGTATTTACTACTAAATAAACAAACAAAAAGAGAAACGGTGGACTCCTTTCCATTACTTTTTCTTTTCCTGTGGGAAGCAATACCTGTTTTCTGTTTATCTTATGGAAAGTATATCAAATGTGCTTTTATCAAATCGCGATAAATGTTTCATAGAGAACCTTACCCTACACTTGATGAATCCATCTTGATAAACCCAGATTTGCTCTTCAGATTTATTGTCTTCCATAACTTGTATCCTCAGAAGATTCAAGTCATTAATATTTCCATCAGCTGACATGAACTTTCCTGTCTCTTTGTTTCGGAGTCTGAAGTACACTTGTTTCTGTAATATAACTAGTGATCTTTAACCATAATAAAAATACCTTCAAGATTTAGCATTCTTAAACCAATGATAGTATTACTGAAGGAAATGTAACCAAAATATATGTACACATTTGTACCTACTTTATAAATACTTTACTATATATTTTTGTTTTTTTTCATATTAGAAATAACATGCAGATTAACAGTACATATTCCTTATACGTGACTGATAATATACACATGGAAAACATGATTTTTTCCTACATGGAATTTATACCTAAGTAACTTTTATGAAGCAGATTTTCATGTTAAGTATTTAGGTGTTCCATAAGGAAGTAAATGAAACCTATTAAATAGCTGAGACAGTTTAAGTAAATAATCTCACTTCTTACATTGTTTGGAGCACGAAAGTATGAATTTTGTAAAACAGAAGAAACGTGGCATGATGTCTCAAAAGTACTACCCAAAATTGGAGAAATGAATAAAACCTCAAAATAAGAAGTGGAATAATATTTATGACCATGAAATACTGAATAGACTCACCAGTCATTTTATACAATGTTTACATATAAAAGACACCTATAATATGCTTACTTTTTGACTCAGAGATGTAATTATGAACCAGACTGGATGGTAGAATGAAAACCACCATTTTAAAGTTCCACATACCATAGATCTTTCTTCAGCTCATCATATTCACAGAAGATAAAATCACATAATTTGTATCATATGATTCAAATGGTATTCAGGTGGAATATTAAGACAAAGAGACTGAGTACTGGGAGAGAAGTTGAATGAAGTAGTTCAAATAGAATGATAAAGACTTCATAACAAGCTTTGATATCCCAGAGTGGGCTGTAGTCTCTTACCTGTAGTAAAGGTCGTAGGGAACCAATTTTGTGGTAGCCACTTATGTCTTGCCAGTTTGGTATTTTTTTAGGTGTTAGTAAAATCTGACGGCCTTTATAATTATAATGTTCATAAATAATCCATCTGAAACAAACTATATTTTACTAACTATATCCATAAAATAATGCCTTTGCTTAAGAAAAATGCCCCTTTAAAAAGGTTCATAATAGTATGAAGCTTCATCGTTATCCATTACATTTTAGAATCAATTTCAAGTATATCATTATACTTGACAGTATATATCCCATGACATTCCATGAGAGTTCTTCCAAGGTCCGTGCTGGATATTTTATGTCTATTTTGCATTAAATAACAGTTTCATATGTTTGAATCTAACAAAGCCAACATACCAACTAATATTTAATGGGCTCATAGAAAACAAGATGGTGTCACCAAGAAACGGCAGACTATCTTTGTTCTAGCCTCTCTCATTTGTACAGTAACATACTTTTATACCGATTCATGACATTAATTTCCAGAGGATCTGTAGGAGCAGACATTAACACTTAAATAACTATTATGCCCGAATCCTTGAACCATGGTTTAAGACTTTAAATTGCCTTGAAAATCAAGGCATTTATTAAGAATGAATTAAATCTGATGTTGGATGAGCAGACTTTCCTCCTGTAGTCTCTGATCCCCCAAATTAGTTGTGCAGACTTTCTGAAGCCTCTGGAATAGATTCTGAAAATGTATAAAGCAGTCTGTTGACCTTTTTGTAAATCTCCTACCAACTGAAGGAGTTTTAATGGAGATGGTTCTATACTGGAACTGAACACACTACAGTGTGTCCTGTCTCTCCAAGTTACATCTGCAAGATAGAGTATATGCTTGCTAATTTCTCCCCATACACAGATTAAGGGAGCAAGATGTAGGTTTGTGCACTTTTTCTTTAAAAAAGCATTCAAATATACAAAGAAACTGTGCTTAACAGTTTTTAAAAAACGGCACTAACTGCATGGTGGATAGTGGGACATAATATCTATCTTTAGCAAATCCATGGCAAGAATCAGATCAATTGTGTAAAACTAAGAATTACTTTTCTGGCATTATATTAAAAACACCAAACACAATTCTACTGTCTTCTGTAATATAATCATCTGAGAAAAAATTTGGTTGGTCTTAGTTCCATGGGTAAATACGAAACCAATAATTGTCAATTGTCTGCACCTAGCTTGACAAAAAGACAGGTATATATATTTTCATACAGACAAGAGAAATGTTATATTAAAACATGCATTATAGGAAATCCTATTTAAATTCCACAAATAATAAATGCTCAAGTACGAACAGTAACTTACATGCCACCATGGACTTCTATTGAAGCAATATGAGGATTGTAGCCAAGAAACTGGAGATTTACCATTTCTGTAGTAAATTCTAATTTCTTTCCTCTGAAGTTTTCTTTTTCAAAAAGGGTTATGACTGGCTCAGAAAGCTCCTGTTTTTAAAAAGGGAGGTCTTAAGTTATTGTTTCGATATCAGGGAATTATAGTGCTAATATTCTAGATAGATAAAGTGATATACATGAAACGCTATGGACTACTACAATTTTTTTCCATGACCTGAAAAAATGCATTTGGAGTAGCATAAACAGTTACATCTTTTGCCACTTCATTTACTGGGAGTTGTTCAGTCCCCAGGAATACGTTTTGACATCTCGAAAGGCTTTAAGTCCCCCTAATTAATTTATTGAAGTGAAACATTTAGCTTTTCAAAATAATTCCATCGTACAAAACTGTCTAGATGGCAAAGTCTAGAATAAAGGACTTTGCTCACTGAAATGGTATTTCGGGTGTGGGAGGAAAACGAGGAGGAGAAGCAAGGTGATGACTTACAACCACACCTTCCATTCCTGGCTGACATTTTCATGAGTCAGCAATAGCTGGAGGTGCAGAGTTCCCTTGCAAATAGGTGTGTTGGCAACTGGAATACTTATAGTCCTTTACTGCTAGTGCCACAGTGTTACAGAATTCTAGAAGACCTGCTTCCTCTCCAAATGATACAGACCAGCCTTCAACTGGCCTACTGGTGCTCTCCAGATTTGTTAGACTTGGTGATTCTTGATGGACTTTAGTGATTCACTGAAACTTCATTTGCAACGAGCCAATTTTATGTATTTTATAATGGGCTTTCTGCAGCAAGTATCTGATGCCGTGAACCATGTAAAATACTTTTTTTTCATTATGTTCATTTACATCTGTGTATAGTTTTATTCTGCTTTCTGTTTTAATACTCAGTCACAGTTAGAAAGTGGAATAAAGTAGCCTTACTTTCTCTACATATCCCTTTAATTCTATAATAAATACCAGATGCATTATATGCCTGAACAACTGTATTGAAACAGATAAAATCATTTAGCAACAGAAGCACCCTTCAGTGCAAGTTCAAACTACCATAATGCTAAGAGTAATCTCTGCTTTGTGGTGGATTTATTGAGTTCAGCTGGGTACAATTCTTTTTCAAATGCAAAACAGACTTGTTTGGGTTCTTCAGGGACAAATTAATGCACTTTTCAAACGGCACTTTCAGTAGGATTATCTTCTAGTGCTGACTTAAGCTTTCATCTAAGAAACACTATGGTCATAAACATGCTGACATTCCAGCCCATGTTTATCGCAGCAGTTAATACCCACATAATTAACTTTCTCCCCCAATTTTGTAGAATCTCTTTATTTTTCTTTCCTATATTATTCCAGCCAATCAGGTAACACACTGTAATCAAAAAAACATTAAGGCATTATGGTGTTCAATTTAGTGACGTCTTCTGTAGTGTCAAGGCAACTTTCCAGTGCTACTGTCTTCTCATATTGCGCTACATTAAAAAATCAACAAACTATGCTGCAACTTGGGGATATCTTTTGCCCCATTTCATCTCCCTGCAGTAGGAAGGCTTTGCCCCTGTATGTGTGTGGACAGATGATGATATATAGGTATAGGCATATATCTAACTCTCTAGCCTGATCACACAAAGCTGGAAGTTAGGCTTCTATTTCTGCACTCACAGAAGCCTTAGCAGAAAAGAACCTTCTCCTTTTCTCTACTGACCTCACTGCTCACTTCCACTAGAAGCTCTTTTAATTCAACTCCAGTACTAGAAACTGACTGGGACGCGGTGGCGCTGCGGGTTAAACCGCTGAGCTGCCGATCGGAAGGTCGGCGGTTCGAAACCGCGCGGCGGGGTGAGCTCCCGTTGCTCGTCCCAGCTCCTGCTCACCTAGCAGTTCGAAAACATGCAAATGTGAGTAGATCAATAGGTACCGCTTCGGCGGGAAGGTAACGGCGTTCCGAGTCGTCATGCTGGCCACATGACCCGGAAGTGTCTATGACAACGCCGGCTCCATGGCTTAGAAACGGAGATGAGCACCGCCCCCTAGAGTCGGATTCGACTGGACTTTACGTCAAGGGAAACCTTTACCTTTACTAGAAACTGAGTTGGTCTAGGGTGAAATTATCTTTTAAACTGCTTTGACTGACAGAGTGATAGAATACTAACTTCCTAAATAAATTAACAATCTCACTCAGTAACATTTAAAAGTACCCAGAATCAGACAAGTTGGTCTGCACTAAAAAGGATGTATTATTTAAGGTGATAACTTACATGTTCTCACTGCTGTGCCCCATATAAACCATTTACAATATATTTTGGAGCCTCACCCTTTTCTAATCTACTTGGCTATAAAACCTCCTTTTTAAAAACTTACAATATTTACAACTTGTAAAGACTTCAAGCATGTTTGGGGTAGGCAACCCATTGCAGAAAGATCAGGATAGGCTCCTTCTTCTAACACATACTGATTCCCAGAGTAATTTTCCTTATCATATGCAATCCAACTAGAAGAAAAAGGGAGAGCAAGAACATCGGATAGATTTTAAATAATTTTAAAATTGAAGACTTGCTGACAAGACTGCCAGGCCAAATGCAGCAAGGACCTGGTATTTCTATTCATTATTTCTATTATATTTATTATTTTCTTGGTGAAGTTGAGTGACAGAAATTATATTTTTAAGAACACCAATATGGAACAGTACAATTTACAAAATCTTGAACCATTACTTAATTCAGAGGAAATGCAGATACACATTCTAAGATGAAAGAAAAATAATTCAATCAGACAACTTGTTTTCAGGGCTGGGCAGTGCCTTGGATCTGGTGGAAGAAATGTGATCTGGAGCTCCTTAAAAAAACTGCACTCTTTCTTGGCATCCCGAGAAAAGTAGATGGTTTCAAGTGTTTCTGACAGGTCCTCTGAATCACACTTCTCCCTTCAGATACAAAGCACTACAAAGGCTTATTTGTTTTGATGGGAAACAATGGAGATTAAAACATCTTTCACTGTACTTTTGGACACATCCCTCTGTCGTTCATCTTAGGTAAATTTTAACTTAAAAAAAAAAAAATTCAAGGAACTCGGTATAGTTTTAGTTGCACATAAATACCCAGTGGTCTGAAATGATTTCATGCATCAGCATCAAAGCATGTATCCAGCCAGCCAGCCCATTTCCTGAGTCTAGCTTGTTGACCAGAATACATAGAATCAAAATAACTTTTCGCTTACCTGCCAGATAATACCTTTGCAGATTTAGCAGGAAATACTACAATTTGAGAAATATCTTTCTCGAATACTTGACTGCTGCCTTGGAACTCTGGTTCTGAAAATAACTGGACCTTTAAAGATAACAGAGATCATACAGACCAACAATACACCCAAACACAATCATTCTTGTCTCTCCTAATACCAATGAGAAAGACTCAGATACGCCCTGTCTTTTTTTGCTGCTCCTTCCCAGATTGTGTTTATGCTCTGCAAACTATTCTGCCAACAACTCTCGCCACACCCCAATCCTTCCCCTTTCTTATGTCACTATACTTCTGATTCAGCTTCCATTCTATATTGCCTATGCAAAACATTTGGTTACTTTACCTTAAAGTTTCCCACATCATCATTGACAATATCCTAAAAAATACAGAGAACAAAGAATAAGAAACAGAAATGATATCAGAAAAAAAAATGTAATAATTAGTGAATGAGGAAAAATATTTTAAAAATCTGTATTTTTTTTAAAAGAAGGAATCTTCTTACCAAAAGTATGGGCTGAACTGAAGAAATCTTACTGTTCTTTGCTCCCCAGGCCTCATAGCTGCGGTACATTCCTTTATCAAGAACATACTGTTCTCCTGTAAAGTCAGGGTTTTCATAAGCCACCCACCTGAAAAACATCAATTATATTTTACTAGGATTTTAGTGGAACCTTACATTGTACACTTTTAATATTACATGCTTGTAAATGCCCGTATCATTGCCCAATTTAACAACCTAAGGATAGAAAAAGTCAATAAGGGAACAGCATGACACAGCTGTATACCTAGGTTTTCTGAGGAGACATGGTTTGCCTCTGGACATAATTTTCTTCAGTCCAATTAACAAATAACTTAGATTTAAAAAAGGAACGAATGCGTACTTCCAGACAAGAGTTTTAGGAAACTGCTTTGTTCATACTCTGCCACTCTCATATACACTTTAGGAAACTTTTATACTTTTTCGTAGAGTTATTCATTTTGAAGATGCATCTATTCTCCTCTAGGAGTATCCTCTATTGAACTCAATTTGGTTTCAGGACTGGCATGTCAATAACGAAATTAAAGCTACCTTTCATTGTATACATATATAATAATATATACGTTCCTTCATCAAAGTTTTCATATGTTGAACAGGAACCCCCCACTAAAATTCCCCAAGCGTTACACCAACATATTCATTCCCATAAGCTATACATGTATAAGGGGTGAGGAAAATGGTATACAGCAAGACTGTTACGTGTTTTGGCCACTTCACCTTCGTATTCTACGTTTACCTTTCTGATACTTGTTTAACTACTCTGGTAATTAGTTGGGTAATGTTCATTCCTATACGTACACCCAAACATACTTGTAAATTGCTTGGCCAAAATAATAAGGTATAAACAATATGTTAATCACTAAGTCCAATGAGGCATGTCTGCACTTGAACCTGAACTCAAAGTTTTGAAAACAGTTCAGGCCTGGCTGGTTCTCAAACTTATCAGGCTTTTCATCAGGCTATGCCTATTATATTGATTCATGATGGAAAACATTAATATGGTTTTATACTGAGAATCTAAATAAAGAATAATGGTGTCCTCATTTTGTAGTAAGACTATCATGAAAATGTATTGCATGGTTTGGGCGAACTAGAATTTTCCTTCCTGTTAGTATTACATGTTATTCCCTTAGTTTGTGTTGTCTGAATGTCAACAACTTTGGTATCTTGCTTGTTGAACTGCTATGGGAGCAGGAAAAACATCTTGAGCATGCCTTAAATTGTTCAAATACCAGGCATTGTTTGAAATCCCCACAGAGTGATGAAGGAGGGGGAAGCAGAAACAAAGGATGTAATGGATGATACTGATATTAAAAAAGTGCAATGGAAAGACAAACCAAATTCCTGAGTTCTGGCATGCCCCTCTCCTCCTGGCATGCTGATTTATTATCTTGGTTTGTTTAACAACATTAAAGAATAGTTTTCTACTCTGGACATAGCAGTGAAATGCCTTCACACACTCAGGATTTCACAGTGAAGCTGATTTGCAAAGAGAGGGACAAATATCCACATCTGACTAGAGAAGGAATAGTCTACTAAGTAAGATAATATTGCTTATATGCTAACTTTAATTATGGTGCACTTTAGCGCCTTATAAAATTCCAGTGAGTTATTTCTGTATTTAACTACAGAACTTTAGAACAGTTTATATACAGTTAAGAGAAAGAAAATATGAAGAAGCTAGAATAGCACTTTCTTCAAATTATCATTGACTGGTCTCTTCCTTAGACTACAGTTTCTTATCATACCTAAAAGGACAGAGGAACCTTTGCACTCTAACTTATTTGCTGTTTAAATTATGCTGGTTTTCAAGGGATTTGGGCAGCGTGATTTTTTTTTTATCAGTTACCCAAAAGTGAGTTCCACTGAAATCAATAATAATTCCAACATCAACCTATGATCAAATAGTGCATAAACTTTTAAAGGGAAAGTTGGGGAAGAACCAGAAAGTTCTCAGAGTTGGGATGTGTTCCAAAGGAACACCACAAAAAGAGCTGTCAGTGATGCATAGAAGTTCTCCTGCTTTGATTTCATTCAGTGTAGAAGACTAATCTACAGGAGGAAAACTCTTTCTGAATTAATTGCCACTCCTAGATCAGGACAAGGACAGATGTTTATATTGCCAAGCACTTCAACTTGGAATTCGCCATAGTTGCCAAACTATAACAAATGTATTCCTGGAGGGAATTAATTATTTATATTTAATAAGCAGATGTAAAGTGGTAAAACAATGCAGTACACCTTTGTCTCTGAAAGGAAGAAAGCAGTAAGTAGGTTTATAAGCTATTACATATACATAATTCCAAAAATGTATCTTCCATGAGGAATTTCAGAGCACTGAAAATCTTTACTTGGGGCCATGGATCAATAACATATTAATCAAGCGCTTACTCCAAAAATCTGGGAACACTAATTGATTTCAAACTGAGGATGAGCCAACAATGTGATCTGGCTGTAAAAAAGGCAAACCAGTTTTAGCCTGCATTACCAGATGTATAATTTTCAACTCATGGGAACTAATAATTCCAGTCTGTTCGCCATAAATGAGGTCTTGCCTCAATTTCTGTGCTGAGTGCTGGGCACCACATTTTAAGAAGGATTCAGAGGAATTAAACAGGTTCAAAGAAAGATAATGGAAAATATGGGACCAGAAACTAAGACCAATGAATAGAGATTAAGAAAGCTGGGCATATTTAGTCTTGAGAAAAATGCCTGGGAAGGGAATATGATGGTGCACTTCAAATAGTTGAAAGGATGTCATATAGACCTATTTTCTCTTGCTCCAGAGTACAGAACAAGGGATAACGGATTTAAGCTACAGGGAAGCAGATTCTGACTGTTAGAAAAAAAACTTCCTAACAGCAGTTCCTAACAGCAGTTCAACAGTGGTACAAACCACCAATGGATAGAGAGGTAGTGGACTTCCCTTCACTGGATTTATTCAGGTGGAAGC
Organism: Candoia aspera; assembly: GCF_035149785.1. Lineage (NCBI taxonomy): Eukaryota > Metazoa > Chordata > Lepidosauria > Squamata > Candoiidae > Candoia > Candoia aspera. Next base: position 106,401,283 of record NC_086153.1, read on the forward strand.
TAGAAAGCCATCTATCTGAGAAGATTTAATTTGGATTTCTGCACTGATCAGAGGGTTTGACTCAGTTGCCTTAATGACCTCTTTCAACTCTCTGAGCCTATGATTCTAGTTTAATCTGCCATCATCTTCCTAATAACATTTAAAATTCACTCAAGAAACTGCACATTAAAAAAAACACAGCATCTTTTTCATAAGGGAATTCTTTTTTCCTTTGGCATTTTAATACGAAGAGAGTTTTGACTCAAACCATTAATGATTACATGTCTGATGCTCTTGTATTGATTCCCCTATGCCAACATTCACCACTGAATTTAAAATGAAACTTAATATCTTACTTACACTCCGCTAATCACATTTATGGATTGTGTCCTTAGTCCATAGCCAGTATCCTTCAAATTGGGAATAATTCCTAATACATTTATATTGGAAGCTTTAGTCCCAAAGTCTTTTTCAGTGTACATTATCATATGAGGGTGCATCAGATCCTGAAGAAAGAAAAATCAAAAGGAGACAATCAGAGAAATGAAGGAAAAAAATAACTATTTACAATATAAGAGCATTTTCCTCTTGATCACATTATTGTTGCCTTGCATTTAGAAGTGGTGGGTATTGCAACAGAGACTTGGACAGAGTGGAGGGGAAACCTACAGTAAGAGACACCACTGAAGTAGGCAAGAAAATTGGACGGTCAAAAAAATGAAGAAAGAATGCCCTAGCATTCCCTTTCTCATGGGAAACTGCCTTCACTCTTTATAGGTACTAGGGATATCTGGCTTTGGGGCAGACTAATTGCTTGATCAAAAGCGATCCTCTAAAGGAGATTCCTTAAACCAGCCCCTACCCAACTCAGTGCCCTCTGGGCACATTGGAACTACAGTCCCCAAAACTCTTAGTTAGCAGGACCAATAGCCAGCATATCTGGAGAGCAGCAAGTTGGAAACAACTGCTCTCCATTGTTAATAGCACATTTCCTCTGAAATCCATCTTGATGCCCCAAAGTGTGAGAAAAAAGTTGCCTTGCGGTTTAAAGGACTGCAGTGAAAGGGCCACAAGAGCCAACCTCATAGCTCCAGCATTCTTCCAGTGACACCGGCCAATGTTGCCTTTGCCCTCTCAGTAATCTGCAACATGCATCCGAGCACAGAGAGTTTGCTGCAGGTACCTCATGCCTCAGCCTTTTAAGGCAGGAAGCAGTGGACTGGCAGACCCTCCCCTGCTTTCCTATACCAGTTAGTGACACTAGGTAATCCCACTGGTGCTGTTGTCCTGGCTTTCAACAATTTGCTGAGGGATTCGGCCAGATTTAATGGAAATACCTATAAGGAAAGGGAAGAAGTCTCCACTTCCCTTTTTAGTAAGAGGCAAAGAAATGCCTGTTCGATTCTGGGGTAGGGATGTGCTTTCACACATCAGACAGGAGGAGCAAGAGGGGCTCTGCATGGCTCTTCCTTCTCACCTTCTCCTGACTTCAGTTGAGCCTCAACCCCTGATGGATTTCCACCTCTGCCATTTTAGCGATCTTCTATTTTGTTTCCTTCTTTCCAGAGAATATGGAAAGTTTAAGTTGCTATCATTACCAATCCTCCCTTTCTTACCTCCCTTCTACTACACAAGACAAATCTACAGTTGTTCCCTGCACTGGGCACTAGCCTGGCACTTCAACAGAATCATGGACAGAAAAGCAACAGTTCCCAGATAAGCAGGCAACAGAACAAATCCTGCACCTACCTAGGAGATCACCGGAGTGAGTCTCAGGGAGACATGTGCCTATGCAGTAATAAACGCACTGGACTACAGTTCACATCATCCCAGTAAACAAGGCTTCTAGCAATAATGTGTGGGGAGTTGGGAGCTATAACCCAATGGAACAGGAGGGAAAAGGGTAGGGAAAGTATATTGCGTTGCATTTCAGGTTTATACTTTCAGAAACAGATTCAAATACACATGTTCATCCCCAACCAGATGCACAGTTTCACAGAAATGAATCATCCAGCTGGTTCATGATCCAGCAAATCTCAATCTCTCTCTCATATACACACACACACATTTTCCACTTTATCTTTATTGAACTGGGCAAAGAAGCATGAGTGGGATGTGAGGGAAAATAAAAGGAAGGAAAAATTGTCCTGCAGACAATGAAAAAGGCATATTGCATTTCTTTAGGACTATTCCCGGATTATATTTTCCTAAACTTACCCCGAGAACAGGCCGTAGTGATTGCAGCTGTTCATCGTACCCACCCCAGTCCATCCATTCCCGGTATTCCCCTTCTTCCAGTAAATATTGATGCCCTTCAAACTCCGGCTTCTCATAAGCAACCCAGCTACAAATAGTGAACAAAAATCAGAAACTCAAAAACAAGCATAAGTATTAAAATGTCATCTTAAAAGAGTTAATAGGACCAAAAATGGAGCATAAAATAAATTGTACTAACATTTTAAATTAAATAAGAGGAAACACAGCATCTCATGGCAAAGTTTTAATTATGTTTAGATCACCTTTTCTAATGAATGGCATTATATTGTCTAACATTACTCAGTTTTAGCTAAATTTTAAATCAGATTGGTAGGAAAAAATAATAATGGATTCATATAGCTTCTAAAAATCAACCAATATGTTTTAACAACATTACCTACTGTATGACATTTATGTTTATTTAACAGTAATGATAATTCATTCATTTCATTTGAATGTATTTTGAGTACACATAGGCCTGCACTATTTGCCATAATATTAACATAATTTTCAGAAAAATTGCTATCAAATGTTCTACAATGTTAGTAAGTGAATAATGGGAACATGAACAGTTTTTACTATTATGAATGCTTCACAGACTTTTGTCCAGAAGGCCAAAATACTTACTTGTATTTTAACTCCTTTAGAAGTTACAATATCTCCAAATCTTCAAGTTTAATAACTAATAGGATGTTACTGTTTCCACAAAAGTCTTGAGTAAAGTCATGGGAGCATTAAAATACTGTTTGCTTAAATCTGTATTTTAGGGTGTAATTACAGAACCAGCTCCGGAAAAGAATGGGATGGTGGGGGAAAAGTTTCAACTTCTTAAACACTCCTGCATTTTACAAAGCTTAGGAAGTTTTAAAGACAGCACAACTTTTCTAAATACTTATGCCTTTTAACTTGTGATATAAATATTTGGACGCTAGTTCACTACTTTATGGATTAGATCCAATTTAGTTATATTGACTTGATATATAACCAGCTTAAATCCCATTAAATCAGTGGGCCTACCTTAAGTATTATTAAATCTGGATCCAACTGTATATGTATTCCACTGTTCCTGAAATGTGACAGATGGTATGCCTTTCTTCTGGGCTGTATATAGATGCATAGGGATTCTGACCTAATTGTGACCTTTCATAAAGGCACATGTTGCGAATATGGTCCATCTACCACGTTCCTAAATTGTATATTTGTAAGGTTTATATCCCGCCTTCCCTTCAGGAGTTCAGGCAATGTACACAGCACTCGCTCCTCCATTTATTCTACCAACAACCCTGTGAGGTAGGTCAGGTTATAACTGGCCCATAGTAACCAGTGAGCTTCCATGGCTAAAGGTTCTACTTAAACACTGTAACCACTACACTATGTTAGCTCTCAATGCCATTTTCTCAGCCTCCACATTCCAGCAGCTGTAAGATGAGATGTTATGATTCTTTCATTATACTTACATTCCTCCCTTCACTTTTATGGATCCTATTGATGTAAGCAGCCCATTTTCCAACTCCTTAGATTCTTCAGTTCCATCTCCTTCCTCAGCAAGAGCTATTAATTCTGAATCCAGTTCTTTATGCTTTCCTTCGAAGAAAGGCTTTTCATAAACAATCACCTTTAGCAAAATAGAAGCAAAGCTTACAGTTAGAACGTTGTGCTTTAGAAAAGCTCAAAATGCTTTCGCATACGTTATGGCAGGATTCCTCTGAAGAACCTTGTGAGGAACAGCCAGTATTATTATTTCAGATTCAGAACTGATAACAAAAAGACAGCAGCATGATATAAGACAAACAAGTTTATTCATAACTGATATAACATTTAAATCTACACCACCTCACATGTAACTCTTCTCTTCAGTCACCAAAAGCTAATTTGAATATGATTTAGCAAGAAAGTCAGAGGTCTGAATCCAGCTGTCTCCATCTGCTAAAGGGCAACTTCTACCAGAGAAACAGATTTCTCTTTCTTTTACACCCACATGTTCAAATCTTTTCCCGAGTGGTAGGTGAATGAAGATTTCAACATTGTGCCTGAAGGTACAGATTTGGAGGCACTATCTAAGGGTATCTGGGAAAGCATAGTTTGTCCAGATATAAATAAATAAAATAATCAGCAGCACGAATGATTGATATATGAATAGAAACTCTTCTGATAAAAGTGATTATCACAACATCATTAAAGTTTAAATATGATGACTCACATTCAATAAACAAGACATTTATATGTAACTATTTTACCTTTAGGCTTTTAGGATATTCAACTTTACGTCCGCCCTACAAAAATTGATGGGAGAAAATATTACTGGAATGTTACGTAACACAGATACTTTTACGTTAGCAGAATAATTCAAGAATTACCCTTATTTTCCAATCTCCCAATAGAAAATCTATTGATAAAAATGATCCCATAGAGGAATTTGAATTACACACATACATATTTACTACATTTAACAGTAAGAGCTCAAATAAAAGCCTGATAAAATGTCTGAGCTGTCACACTCCAATGGAAAAATATTTTTGATCCAATTATAGTTTTACAAAATTTAAATTTTCACAAACTATTTTGAACTTCAAAAATAGGACATATGAATCAATGAAGCTAAAGTTATCCTATCGTTGTCACGGACTTTCATATATAAGTATCTTGTACACTGTTTTAACTATCTCACCATTTTCAAGGGCCTCAGAGACCTAATATATGCCTCTTTCTTCTCCCAGAATGACAGATTAGGATATTCTCCTGGTTCCAGCATTAAAGGAATTCCCTGGAAACCAGGTTCTTCATAGAGTAGCCATCTACAAATGGGAAAGCAATATGATGTTTATAGGAAAATTCTAATTCAAAGAAGTCCAGAGAATACATGATACTAAGAATGGCTCCTCTAGCCATTGCCTAGATGGGAGATCACATTAATACTGTTTATTAAAATATTGATTGATTTATCTCACCTTATTTTTATAAATAAATATTTATAGCCCACATATTATCCAGAGGATCTTGTGCTATTACATAATAATAAAACCAAAAAATAAACTTAAATCACACAATTTAAATACATACTGGCATTTAAAGGACAAAAAATATAGTCAGTCTGTAGACAGACACTAAGGCTCAAATGTGAGAGAAAAAGGCTAGACTATCACCAGTAAATGCTTTTGTTATTATACAAAATTATTTAATATTAAATGTTTTCAGCCCAATTAGGTGATAGCATCTAGCCAAGCCTGACTGATCTCAGAAAGCCTGGTTAATACTTGAATGGGAGGCTACCAGGAAGTCCAAGGACTGTAGTCTAGACTGCAAAGTTTTTTTTAAAAATCTGGAAAAAAACAACAAACTACTTCTAAGAAAACCACAGAAACTGTTCCTAAGGTCAAGCTCGTGTTGAAAGAGAGGTTATATCTAATTAAAGGTTTTTAAAGTGCTGGATTGGTCTCAGTGAGCAGCTTTAATGAAATGGATAATAATATTTGCCAAGGCATGTATGTAACATCATTTGTATCCACACCTACCAGAAGCACTCCCAGTATACCCAATAACTCTATGATTCATATTCATAAATGTACTTTGGAGAATGATGAAACCTGATTTTGCTTTTTATACTCCCATCTGCAAAAGCTAACACTAGAATTAGAATCAATTATTGTATAATTAAACATTATACATTTGTCCTGTCTGAGAATTCAACAATGAATAAATCTTGTTGTCTCCATGTCAGACAATTTTGAAAAATATTGTTGATGTACAGCTCTTTGCATAATGAGAATGTATACAATGTACGATTCAATACAGCAGAAAAATCTCATTTCAGTTTTTCCTATACATGTTTGATTTAGTTTATCAGATTTATATTCTATCCTTCTTTCAGCGTGGCATAAGACCTGCTTTCCATCAAGTTACTGTTGAACTTCTAAATATTTCCTGTCTGCACAAATTGTCCTATACAATTTTATTTTAATTTTCCTGTGTATACCCATACCCTTTATCTTGAATTCTCAATGATTCTGAGCATGTTTCAATTTATCACATGTACTCAGCAACTACACAGGATGCTAGAACTATTTATCTAAAGCAATTCTTTACTCATTAAAGTGCAAATTTCCACATAATTCTACAAATATTAATGCAAAATTATTCTCAGGCACATAATTATTACAACCAAGATTTCAGTCTAATTAGATGCATTCATGCTCATAAGAAGAATCAAAGATGTATTAAATAACCACTGAAATGCCTGTCATATTATATTATATCTATAAAATAAGCTACCTGTATATTTTTTACTGCATTCATTTCTACATTAAAATTTTATCAATGAATCACTCCTGTATGATTATCACTCTTAAAAAAATGAAGTATAAGATATACAACAGAATCAGCGTTACCCAATAACTATAGTTAATATACATATTCATATACTTACATGCCCCAAGACACTTGGATAGAACAAGTCTTCTGAGAAGAACCAAACCGTGTTTCTTCAGTATCATCAAAATATGCATTTACTAAACCTAATCCTTCTGGTTCTGTAAACAAGTTAATTCGGCAAATCCTATAATCCTGCAAATTTATAAAATTCAAATTACGCAGTTATAGCCAAGTTGTCCTTGTCAGTTCCAATCTCAGATCAGATACAGAATTATCTAATAACATCATGCCCTGGTCACCCCACAGCTTGACTACTGCAATGCACTCTATATGGGGTTGCCCTTGAAGATCACCCAGAAGCTTCAATTCATCCAAAATGCAGTGGCACAAGTAGTAACGGGCATGCCTCAGTACGCCCATGTAACACCTCTGCTTTGTGAGCTGCACTGGTTGCCAGTTTGCTTCTGAGTGTGATTCAAGGTGCTGGTTGCTATCTATAAAGCCCTACAAGGCCTAGGACTTGGTTACTTAAGGGACTGCCTGTCTTCCATAGTATCTGCCTGGCCAGCTTGATCTGGCAGGGTTGGTATACTTCAGGTTCCATTGATTAAACAATGCCACTGATCAGCATCGCAGAAACACCCTTCTCTGTAGCAGCGCCTGCACCTGGAATGAGGTTCCTTCTGAGATACAAACAGCCCCCAACCCATTTGGTATTTTGAAGGGCCCTGAAGATGTGGTTCATACTCATACACATGATATCATGTATGTGAATGCCTATATGTATGCATACCCATATCCCTACTAAATTACAACACAGTGTAATCCAGTCCACATCATACTGACTAGTAGTATACACTGTATTTCACAAATACTGGTCTTACAATGAAGATAAAGATATACAACTGCATTTCTCTGTATTTTAGGATGTGTTTCAACTGCATTTAAAAGTAGGTAGAGTTCTCTTGCTGTATATATTGAAATCACTTCAAAATGATTCAGAAAATTAATCTTTTCATAATAAGATTGTCTTTGATACGATACAGAAGCCTCCATGTGAAAAGGCAAACATTTCCAGCAAGACAAAAAGAGCAAATTAAAAGTATGACATAATTAATCTATGCCAATTATCATGCTGATATATGTAGTCTATCCTATGTCCTTCCAATTTCCCTCTTAATTGCCTATATTTATTTATTTAACCATAAAGAGTATTGAGGAGCCATTTAATCTTTACAGCAGAGGCAGAAGCAGCATTTAGACATGGGTTAACATTCACTGTGGCTATGTTTAAAATCCCACCACCACAAACACAAGGCTGATCACATAAGTTCATTTCACCTATCTCCCTTGGTTCTAGCTGGAGAATATCACACTATTACATATGCACAAGATTCATGTATAATTCTGCATTACCAAAGTAGATGTGAGCAGCATTGGATAGAACTACAAATAAAATCAATTCAAGCCCTTACTTGCCTTTACTACATGCCTGATTGAACCAATCACAGCAGGCTCAGGAGCTTTGCATTCATCTTCCTTGTCACATGCTTCTTCCCCCCAAAGATTTGAGAATTCCAATTCTCCTTCTTCCAGTGGAATAGAAGGTCCTTCAAAATTTGGTTTCTCATACAGAATCCAACTAACACACAAGCAGAAAAATGGAACTGTTGGCATGCTTCAAATACCTATTAGTTCGTATTGACAATTCTATATAATTCTGAAAAAAAAAGGTCATGTAATTTTTTTTAAAAATAAAGCAAAGTTACTATAAAAAGGAATGCGTGGGTGGTTAAAAATTGATGTACATTTCTGTTTAAATGGCTGGGTGGCCCATCCAATGATGAACTAGTGAACTTACGGTCATGCAAGTCACTGCTTGCACCACACATACGTCCCCAATTCAGTCGTGGGGTGGGGGGCAGGTGTCCATTACACAGCAGGCATAAGAGGTATACGCATGGGGCAGAAGTTAAGGAAAACCTATTGTTCTATCAGTGGACAAGTAGAACCCAAATATCCTTCATGAATATTTCTGATTCATTTTTAAGATTAAAAAAAAACCACAGTACATTTATCTCTATTGCTTATGAAATTCTTTCCCTCTACCCAATCTTTCCTCCACATTCTGTAATTAGCTAATAAAGAAACTAAGATTGCGAGTGCTTTCTCCTTAAATGGACACAGTGCTATGCTCAAATCTACCAAAGATGTTTGTGTTCCCAACATTAATGCACGGAACAAGATTCTCTTCATTACAGAGTTTTAGCAGAATCAAGGAGAAGTATTGTTATTGCAGTATTTGTTTTATGAAGTCTTACTACAAAAATTAGAACATCTTCAAATACTGGGGCTATATGAAACACCCTTCCAAATGGTTCGCATCACCGATTAATGATGTATGAAGCTACAATTCTGCAAGTCCTAGAGATGCCGTTATTATTATTACCACCATGTAGTAAATATTGACCTATTTTTATACAGCTATATCAATTGCCACTGTCCCCTTACTGTGTGTGAAAGAAATGGTAGAAAGTAGTACAGCAGAGGGTCTCTTGAGTGAGGCAGGACATACACAAGAGACAAGTATATGAAACTCGAGAAGCATGCTTTCTCTACTGTGAAACTCTCACAAATAATTTTTATTTTTGTATTGGGTATGTTTGATCCTGTATTTTTTCTACACGAGCCACTGAGAGTCATTTTGACTGCAGCTGCATACGGATATTTTAATAAACAAGTAAGTTCTATCCATAGTTTATATAGCAAAAGGCTGAAGTCATTAGACAGCAATGTCTTATTCTTAAGAACGCAAATTCAATGAAAGGCAGAATTAGCTACAGAATAATTGTTTTCAGCTACAAGAGCAGCAATAGTACTGAATGATTCTCTTTTGTGTAGTTAAAAAAATAATCAATATACATAGTATGACTAGTACTATGTATGTATATATGCATGCCTACTAAAAAGATAAAGTATTGAAACAAACTGAGAGGAAATCCTCTCACATAATCTGGCTATGAGAATGTAACAATAAACCCATATAATTTACCACAAAGCAGTTGAGTGAGAAGGTGACTAAAAGTAACATCCTATTTTCTTCAGCATACGAGTATTAACTTGCTTGACATAAGGCAACAATCACTAAGAGAGAAGATCTTGAGGGAGAGTGATGACATTTTCAAGAGATCAGAATGAAGATCAAGAAGACAGACTGGGAAGTAGAAAATAGATATCCAGAAGTAATTCCAAATAGAGACAGAAGCCAGAGCAAGCCAAACATCAGGTGCGAGAACTACAGAGCTTAAATCAGATTTTAGTGTCAGGTCAAAAAGAGGAGAGAATAGGCCCACAGTTGTGTCAAAAGCCATATAGCTAGTTAGTACAGTAAATTAAAAACTGGCAAGCAAACAAGCAGTCTGTAAGAAAGGATCAAATGAAAGGAATGTACTAAAAAAAGGCAAAAAGAAAGGTGACAGAATAATACTGCATCTCATATGCAAGATTTTATGCAAGGCCACCGTATTTATCTGTAGTTGTTAATTATTTTAGCAATTTAGCAGCAATTACAGACTGGAGTTTCTGTCAAGGAGTCCACTTGTGAAATTTGGAATCAGCGTTGCAGTCCTGAGATCTCATAATGTTGGAGCTCTTTAGCAGCTCTTCTGCCACGGTGCCTTACCACCTTACTTGTTTTGCAGCTCCCCCACAGTACCAGCATTTCCCTGACTTTCCCAATAATGTCAGTCTCAGGCAATCAATGTGCAGGAACTCTGAAGAGGTATAGATTATTGGATGTGATATCACTAGGAATTGATACATGGGTTGCTCTTTTATACTCTTCATCTGTGCAGAACATAACCCAACACCTGGTCAACTTGCAAATATAAATAGTAGAACATTTGTTTAGGTTTTGTGAGTTTCACACGGAATGAATTTATCAAACAAGATGTTTGAAAAAATGGGATGTAGCATACTATCATGAGAGAACAAAACAAACATACTAATGTTCAAAATAACTGAAGTCAATTAAGTACTCAGCCACAGGGTGCTAGCAAATTTTTAAAAAATCTTCTACAAAGCTAAACTCATATAAGCATTCTTATACTTTCATTATGTTTCCATTGTTTTATAATTTTCATCAGCTTCAGAGCATCTTGTGGAAGATGACAGATTTTAGAAATGAATTTTAAAATGAAATTGCAAAAATAATTTGTAGAACTATTATTTTAATTCTATCAGATTTAGGTAAAATCTAATTCTAGAGACGAACATGATACTAATGTCTTCCTGCTTCAAACCCAAGTTCTTTTAGATAACTAACTGACATCCCTGAGCTTTATTAGTTGCATTATCTTTATTTTTGGCTTTAGCAAGGCTTTGATAGTTAAAGCAATTCTGCCATAGAAAACAGATTATTTGCTAATCCAGTAATGCAAACTCTCTGAAGCTTTCAATCAGAAGTACAGGAAAGATCTTTAACAAATATCTAGCATTCAATAGTTTTTAGATTTCTGGTTGTTTTTTCCAAGGCAGAAACCAGTACTCATTTGACAGAAATAAGACAGCATGTAGATTTTAAAAGAGAAGTTACTTAAAGTTATAGGCAAAGTTTTTAAAACATCAAAAGAAAATAAGAAACTATAAGCAAAGCTAACAATAAAGATTCTACAAGTATTAGACTAAAAATTATACATGTTAGAACAGCTTTAAACATGTCTTAAAAACAGTTCAAAGTAAACTTGTTTTATCAAGCTTGGCTAGAAAACAGGCATGAAGCCAACCTGAGAATTCGCTGAAGAAATAAAGAAAGCCACTTTTACATAGAATGGGAATATGCAGCAATGTGGCAGGATACACAACCAAGGGAAATAAGTAGGAGTGGAGATGTCTCTTCTTACCATCCTCGGATGATTTTAACTAAAATCACAGGCGACAGTATCCAAGAGGTGCAATCCAACACATCATGAAAAACTTCAATGCTTTCGGAAGGATCTTGTTTATTGCAAATCATGATCTGTATTTTTTAAAAGAAATTCAGTCTCATTTAATCTAACAAGAAAAATACCATAAAACAACAGGTATTGATTAAGGAAAAGTTATCTTACCTTTCCAGGTCTAGGATTAATTTTATTCCCTGAAAATGTCTGTTGAAAGCAAAGGGGAACAAACTGTAAGAAATCAAGCATGAAATTGGTATGTTCTACTTTCACAGCAGTCCTAACACTGAGCTCATAGCTCCAACATCAAAGCACTGCAGCACATCCAAACTGCCTTTAGAGAAATGAGAACAGAGATATATTTGTCTTTCTCTATGCTTTAATTTGTGGAGGCCAGGGAAGAGGAATGGGTATGTAACGTTTCCTTACCTTCTCATGCAGTGCAAAGAAATATATCTAGACACACGCACACGCACACACCCAGTTTGGTCTAGTGGTTAAGGTGCTGGGCTAGAAATCAGGAGACTGAGAGTTCTAGTCCCACCTTAGGGTGACCTTGGGCCAGTCACTCTCTCTCAGCCCAACTCACCTCACAGGGTTGCTGTTGTGGGGAAAATAGGAGGAGGAAGGAGTATTACGTATGTTCGCCACCTTGAGTCATTTACAAAAATCATAAAGGTGGGATAAAAATTTTTTAAAATTAAATAGATAAATAAAAATTTTGGACCACCTCAAAAATTGATCTAAATTATTTTCTGGTCTCAAAAGAAAATATTTTTAGTGTTAAAGAATGCTGGGATCCTCTTAGCCTCCTAGCATGTCCAATGCATAGAACAGTGTATTAGAGAAAGCTGCATAATTACAATGACTATGGATTTATCAGTGTTTTTGTTAATACTTCTCAAAACGACAAAATAAACATTTTTACCTAATATGCATTTATTCCTAATTTACATATTTGAAAGTATAACTGATCCTGCATCAGACACATTGCTCCTACAAAGCATTTATCACATGCAGATAAGGTACACTTAACATCCTTTCAATGAACCCATAAAGGCCTATTCTTCTGCAGGCTTCCAAGAATGATCAGAAGGCTGCAAGAGATGTGTGCCTGAAGGATTCATCTTTATTAGCTAAAGGCACTATATCTGTTCTATTATTCTGAGCAAGTAATTTTTCATATTAATACAGCTCATCCCATTAACTGCAGTGTGGAACAACTACTATTGTAAAAATAGGGTAAATGTTCTGAAAGTCAGTACAAAGAACTATTTATAATTTAATTATTTATAAATTAAAATAGTTTCTAAATAAGTTGTAAATAACATTTAAAGATATGGAATTTGATCGTGATATTACTGTCAGAAGGAGACTGCTGTCAAAAGGCTGCAAAGCTGATATATGCATTAAAATGACCAATATAGATAACCAAGAACTGAAAGTCTAAATTCATAAGGCAGAATTTTTTCTGGATTTGACAGTGTTTATGGAAGGCACAGATGATGGCACCATGGCCACTAGTATCTTTTACCAGCTTAACTTATTGTAATTATCTAGAGAATGTTGACCTAATCTTAATTAACTATGTGAACAACATATATGCACAGACACTCATACACATATCCCTAAGCAATTGCCAGGCCTGTACTATTTGTGTATGTTATTCTAATCTGTACCAATTAAACAAATTATTGTGCCATTTTCTCGTCCATTTCAAAGTGTTGGTAACAGGGCAGGCAGGTAGCAGATTGGATCGAATTCATTTGAAAGACATATCTATTCCAGTATGAATCTGAATCCTAGACACCAGCACCAGAGACCTGGCTTGTTGGCTGTCTTTGAGGTTAGTCAGATTGGCAGGCACCAGGACTAAGGTTTCTTGCAAGGGATACAACACTGGCACCTTCTGTCTTGGTATTCAGCCACAAAACTGCAGCTTTGGAAGGGGCCATTTAGATCAATCCCCCGTCCGGTACAGGTATATGAATTAAAGCATGTCTGACAAAAGGCTATCTAGTCTCTACTTGAACACATCCAATGATGGGGAACATACTCTTGGTTCTATGTTGAACTCTCCTTATGAGGAAATCTTTTCAAACAATAAATCAGAATGGATCTTCTAACTTAAATCCATTATTCCATGTTCTGCACTCTGTGACGGGGTGAGCTCCCGTTGCTAGTCCCAGCTCCTGCCAAACTAGCAGTTCGAAAACGTGCCAATGTGAGTAGATTAATAGGAACCGCTTCAGCGGGCAGGTAACGGCGTTCCGTGTAGTCATGCCGGCCACACGACCACGGAAGTCCCTACGGACAAACGCCGGCTCTTCGGCTTTGAAACTGAGATGAGCACTGCCCCCTAGACTGGACTTAAAGTCAAGGGAAACCTTTACCTTTACTACCTGCCCTGCCAGTTTTCTTTTCTCAAGGCTAACCATTCCCCATTCCCTCAGGCTCGCCTCGTAGATCATCTTTGTTGCTCTTCTCTGAACCTGGAGTTTCTCTACATTCTTGTTGCAGTGGAGTGTCCAATGCAAAATAAAGTAGGACTACACAACATACAGTGGAAATAACTTCCAAATGTAGCCTAAAACTGTGTTTGTCTTTTTTTGCAGTCAGATCATAATTCAGTTGATAATCAACTACTATTTCAAGATCTTTTTCACAAGTACTACTGCCAAGCTATCTCCAATTATACCTGCGCTTCTGTCTGTTCTGTAAGTAAACGCCTGCACGTTTGCCTCTTAACTTTCATTTTACATAGGTAAAGGTACAGTTTTAACTGTTCTCGGCAGTATCATTTTTCCCTAGAGGGGTTAGCAAAATTTATCAAAACCTGTCTTTTTCTCCGCAACAACAATCCAGTGAGGTAGGTTGGGCTGCGAAAGAATGATGTACCTGGATCTAGCAGTTCCTAGTCCAAAACCTTTAACTGCTACACCACACTGGCTCTCAACTACTGGATTATGTTTATAGTTTTAAATATTGCAATCTGATAAATCCTAACCATATTTTAATTATCCAGAATAATTTATTTTATTCCATTTGTATTTTATTCTGTGCGTGTGTGTGCCGGTGCGCACGTGTATATGAACTTTTATTTGACATGTTAGTTCAGCACAATAGAAACAACACATTAACCCAGGCTTACAGGGAATTGCTGATGCAAATAGGAAACTGACATAAACACACACTTATATATACTTCTTGTATTACTTTTTCTTTTTTACTTAGTGTTGATTTCGGTTATCAGGAATATCTGTCTATAGGCTTAACATTCTTAGGCTACTTCCATTCTATATTTTTTTTTATACAAAGGAAGTGACAATGACATTTTCAGATGAGTATTTAGTGAAGGAAAAACCCTTTTTTATAAATCTAAATTGTTATTTTCAATATTCTTATAGCAACTCACATTGCTAATTTCACTTCAGTTTTTAAAAGTTCAGAAGGAATGTATTTCACTGAAGTGAAGGAAGAAAAAACATCAAGTCAAAATTCACTTCAGAGATTTTCAAAATATCAAGATAGATTGCATTAAACCCACCTCAATATCTAAGAATCCATTTGATTCACACTGACCAGGTTTCAACCAGTTTGAAAAACTGTTTTCAAGGTTTCCAAAATTTGGCATTTGTAAAATTCTCTCTTTTTTTGCATCATCGGTTTGTAAATATTTATCCATATAGTTTGGTGCTTTGAAACCTGAAAGAGGCTAAACAGAAAATAAAACAAAATAAATGATTGGCTGCAGGTAAAATATATTTCAGATAACATGTTCAGTTACAAAAAAATTACCTCAGGTTTCTGAGTTACATCTAATACTAGAGGCGGCGTTTCTGAAGAAATGGCACTCTTCTGAGATGCAAAAGATGTTGTAATTGTGTTTATAGTGGTTACAGATGGCATGAACATTTTTTCTTTAGTTACAGGTGATAGCAGACTGGAGAAGATGGTGCTGTTTTCAAGTCGAGACCGCTTGATGTCACCATCGGTACCGTCCTTGCTCTCTTTTTTGTTTGCTTCCTGCGCGGGCGCTGAATCTGCACTACTGGATAACTTCAGGGACTGGAGAAGAAGGCTGTTTTCAGCAGAGGCCCGCTTGGGTCTGATCCTAGCCTCAGGTTCTAGGCTTTGCAATTTTAGCAGGAGGGATGGGGCTAGATCTTGAAATCTGTCTCTCTTTATACCCAATCCCACGGTAAATATATTGGGGTCAAATATTTTCTCTAAATTGTCCTCATGAATTGGAGGCATTGCAAAGTGAGGGGCAGGAGATTTGGGGAGTTTCTGCTTTTTCTTTTTCTGAGGTATACAAACAGAACTGTCTAGATTTTTAAGTGTTTCTGTAAACTTGGCCATATCTGAAGGAGAGTCACAAATACCATCAGTGTTGCTGCTTTCAGAAACATTACAACTACTGCTGCTTTGATTTTCTTGTCCACTGTTATTTTGTTCAAATACTTGTTTGCTTTCCAGAACTGTATTAATCATCTTTTTGTCTTCATTTTCAATTTCAGAAGCCACGTTCTGGTTTAATTCTGATTTTTGGGGTGCCAGATCAGACTGCAGTAAACATTTATCATTAGTATTTGGGGAATAATTATCTGACCTCAGGGAAAGTGGCTCTTCACTTTCAGGAGATAAGGATTTGGAATTTATACTCCAATCATTATTTATTTCTGTTTCTTCATTCTGTATTATAGATGAAATATCAGGTACATCATTCTCCTTGACTAATTCTGCATCAATTTTTATAGAAGTGAAATCATCACCATCTACTTTGCCATTCACACTAACCTGAGATGTAACAACTTTTCCAAGTTCCTCACTCTTTCTAACATCCTCACATGTAATGTTTGCCTCAATCTTTCCCTGTGACTTCATTCTTAAATCTGAAGAGGTTTCTTTTACTTTTGTGCCATTTTGCAATGATTTCTGACAATGGTTTGCTTTATTTGTTATTCTGTTAGTCTGTTCACTTTCAGTTTGCTGTTTTCCAAACTTCAACTTTGCTCTACCAACAAATGTATTTGATACAGAACCTCTTTTTGGAGCAGGAACATCAGCAGACTGATTTTGATTATTACGTTTGTTTTCAAACATTGATATTTTATTGGCAATGCTGAAGTTAATTTTAACTGCTTTGTCTACAGAATCTTCCTCATTTTCCATACTTTCCAGGGTTTTTGAAGCTTTAAGATTTAATTCAACATTCTTTGGTTTAGCTGGCCTGTAAAAATAAAGTAATAAAAATATTTTGACAACATTTACTTAAAAGAAGTATTTTCTTTTAAATGCAATTCACATAAATTTCTATGTCTAGGAACTGAACAGTTATTTCCAGATAAGCACATAACAACTTGCACTACATATTGCACTGACATACTCCCCATTATCTGTAGAATTATAACCTTGTTTTCTAAAAGCAAAATCCAAAATAAGTCTCCTCAGAAGTACTTCCCACTGAGTTCAATTGAATCTAATATGTATAAAAATGTACTGTATAACAGCCTATATGCCATTAGAGGCAAAATTATAATAATTTTTCAAGTAATATTATACAGAACACTATTAATTATATACTTGATTATACCAAAAGACTCATGAATTTTAAAGACACATAAACACAGCAATTTAAATAACACTTATCTACTGTAGAATAAGGGTTATTGAAGTAAACTCAAGGTAAATGTGAGTGAGCCTGTGACAAATTTTTAAATAGTAACATCAGAAAATGTAATTAAAAAAAAAAGAAATATAATTTCTTAAGCCATGCAAATTACCATAAGAACATTGGGTTCTTAACAATTCACTGATTCATTTCCTTTTAATGTTGTGCTAGCACATCAAAAATTATTACTATAAAAGGTTTTCACTTTTTTATCTGTGAACTCATGAAGTCTAAAATATGCTCTCCGCTTTCGCTTTGCAAATCTTAGGAAGAGTTACTTGATGACTGTGCCCTTCAGAAAAGAGTTTTATGGACATCTTGCCATTTGACAAATCTCAATTCTTCATTATTATAAAACCCTTCCCAAAATAGGAGTTCCTCTGCAACTACAATCCTCAAAATGCATTTGCATCATTGATTGGCTTTATCACTTCCTCACTCATTTCAGAAACTTTCAAACTACAAGGAAAATACATTAATTCCCAAATTACTTTGATTAGAAACAATTAACAAGCAAACCCAGGAAAACAAAAATGAATACATAAATAAAACAGAAGAGGGCTTTGACAAATTTTCTGTAGTCTGGCTGGCCTATAAATCTGGAACGTGAACTAGTTTTCCTCCATCCTCAACATGTCTAATTTATTCTTCTTGATTCTCCTCTTTCACAAAAGAAGGAGGGGGTATCTAGCTGTTAGGCAGTTTAGCTGCGAGGACTGAAGTGCCTGAATACTGGTGAATCTCCTAGAAGGAAAGAATTCAATTTTTCAGGAAGGAACAGTAAAAAGGAGGACAATTTTTAAAAATTTTGTAGATGGAAGGAAGCAGATGTGAATTGCTGATCTCTCTAACCAGAAAGCAAAATTCATATAGTAGCAGTACTAGCATAACTAGGAGCATCTCCTTGAGTTCTTTTTAAAATAATTGTTCAAACTTCAATTAAGAGGGTAATACACGAGGGATGGGGGCAGGGTAGTCCATATTTATATCCATGTGCCTGAGACTGTATTATAATACGTGTAAGCAGTGTGAGAGAGAGACGCTGGCAGTTCCTTTTTTTTCCTAGAAATCTATTCATATAATCAGAGATCAGTAGTCCTAAGTATCAACACAGGACTAGTCAATCTCTCTTTGGCTCTTTTTCAAAAAAAATCCATTCATAATAATATATTTCTTGATAATGCTCCTGGCACCTTGAGTATATTCATGCACACACACACACACACACAAAATAAGAGAGGAGGGTGAGTGTGGTGTGTATTTGAGATCTACATGAAGTTTTAGAAAGCTAATACAAATTATATACACACGTACACAGGTGATATTTATTCAAAAATATCCAACCTTTATCTTGTCCTCTTAAAAAGTTTTACATTAACTTATCTCACTTTGTCCTTTAAGTGGTAAGGCTTGTTAGTGAAGCAGAGAAGTGAGGATGCAAATGCTTTTGCATCTTGTTGTGACTCATTAAGTTCATATAATGTTTTCACTGAGTAGAAGTGCTGAAAAGTTTCTAGTCTAGACCAGAAGTAGATGAGGAGTTCAGCAGATAAGTTTGTAATCACGTTTATATGTAAACTGAATCAAACCGGTATGTCCATTTACTATTCCAGAACCAAAGGGTTTTTTTTGTTTTTTTTTAAGAAAGCTGAAATGACCAGGGTCACTTTCTCTGGCACAGTATTGTAATGTCGTTTGCATTTTTTTTCTTTTTAAAAAATACGAAGTAGTACAAACGTTTTTCTTCTCTGCGTAAGAAAGGAAGCATTGGCCTGTTCAAAAATCAATTTGTCAGTAATGTTAATTGCTTAAGTCTTTCATACTTACATTTTTTTATATAAATTCTTAAGGGAATATTTTGGAATTAGTGTTAATAACTTTAAAGACTTAGAATGGGATGCCAAACTGTTAAAAGGGGGACACTGTTTAAAGAAAATTATAAAAGAACAGCCCATCCTTTGAAAGACATCGAAGCTAAGTTTTTGTTCTATTCTAATGGAGCAAGGTGGAAGATGCCAATTCTTGAATGATTTAAGGTCCTCAGAATGCAAGAGAACATACAATGCCTACAGCAGTGATTCATAGTCTTCACTGAAAACTATGCTAACAGATGTGTCAGAACTGGAAAAGCAATGCAAACTGATTGCAGATGTTTGCTCACCTGAGTATCATAAAAAATGACACTAACATCTTCCTGTTAAGCATATTTAAATAGAAGTACATTCCACTGATTTCAACACAATTTATTTCAAAGTAGGGCTGCAATCTTTTCTATCCTAATAATGCTTACTCAGAAGTGTTGCCTGTTTTAATCCTAAGAAAGTATATTTGTAATTCCAAGTGTTACACACACTTAGTTCAATTTCAGTGAAGTTAAATGTAGATAGATTTAGTTTTATATTATGGCTATATAAAGCATTCAAAGGAGAACTTCACAACATGTGTCGGCACAAATAAAGCATCCTTCCTTATGTTGGTGAAGCAGTCACATCTTCTAGAGAGCTCCACATAGCTGCTTCAAGGCCTTTTTCAGGTTGCATGTGTGTACATGCCCTGATAATACTTCAGCTGGAACCGCTGACAAAACAAAACCGCTGTGCACGCAAACACATATGAAGATAACCTTGGAAAACCTCTGAAGCAGCCAAGCTGAGCCATTCATAGGTTATGGCTACCTCAGTGCTTTGAAAGAGGGTTTTCTTCACACCACAAACTTTGTGACATGCCTCTTTTAATGTTTCACACTATCCTATTTTATAGTGCAATTGTATAATTATGTGCTAAGAAGTGCCAGTATGTTTAATGAGGCTTATTTTATGCATTTGCATATGAAATGTAAAGTCCATACAGACCAAAATTTTGGGTTAGCCACAAATCCTTTGCATAAAACCCCCCACTAAATTGTAATTTTGAATGAGGCAGAAGAAGGAAAGTATTAAACAAATTGGAATAATACCAACTATATTAATTTAAATTCAAATAAAAGAAATCAAATTTAGCACGGCACTCAAGGTTACGTATTTCTCCTCCAGACAAATGTCTGGATCTGTCTAGGAAGAAGTTCAGTAACAGGAAAAAACAAGAGATGTACATTTTGCGGATTTCTTTCCACTGCGTGGAAACCTATTCCAGAAGACTGGGAATCTGTCCAGAATTCTGTGCTGGCTACAGGTCACTGGTATTTTTGGTAAAAATAGCTCTTGCTCCTCCATTCTGGTAGCACTTCTATTCTGAGAAACCAATTTGGATTGAATTGGATATAATACCTTGTATTTTGGATATACTTATTAAGAAGTTAACTTAGGTAGAATTCCTTCTCTCTACATAAGCTTAACACCAGAGATTCAAGATACGCCAATTTACATAAACTTCCTAGGTTCAGACAATACACAAAACCAAAATTAAGCATATAAATTGTAGAGCCAATCCAGCTAATGCTATCCTCATTTCTTTATATCATGCACCAATTCAATTTTCAATTTCTATATGACATTATGTTTATAAGTTTTGTGAGAAAAGTTTACAGACAGGCATCCCACAGATAAGCTGCATACAGCTAGTTTTCCTTCCAAACCTAAACTACAAATAAAATCCTTGTGAGATTAAATTGTAAGGAGGAAGGATTTGTAATTGTGAACTACATGAATCAATTCTATACAGGTATCATATTTTGTAACTGTTATACTGTGCAGGAAAAGAAGATCTGTGAAATAAGCTCAAGACCCTTATCTGACCTTCTGTCAACAGGCAGAATAAAATGCATTCTGACATTCCTGTCAAATATCTCTAAAATATTTGTGCCAGCCCTCCTAAATTTCATGTTCTATCTAGACTTTAACCACAAACTTGTGAATTGCTATACAAGATTCAGCATCACATTTTTTTAAAAAAGCAAAAAATCAGTGTTTTTACTCTTAAAGTTTAGAATCTCCCCATAATTCTATCCTTTGCAAGAAACATTTTTTTTTCCAGGTCACAGTGACCCTAATATTATCTGCTACTATTTTCAAGGACCAATTTCTTTAAACTCAGCAAGCAGTGGCCAGATCTAATGGCATCCCAGTCAAGAAATCACAATCATGGAAAGATCTCTGCAAGATGCACAAGTGAAAGTTGCACTAACACTGACTTCCTTCAAAAGGATCAGTAAAATCAGTGAAAGTTTATAACTGATCTCACCCCCACAATGCCAATATGCAAGTCAAGACATCTCTTCCTAGTTCCAGGATTGAACCTGGAAGATCAGGACATCAAAAGAGCAAATTTGGAATTTGTAGATCTTGCCACCCTGATATGAAAAAAAAAAAAAAAGAAGCTGCACCACCTCTGTAGCTGATGCAATTCCAGGAAATTACATTGATTTACTTAAATGTTTTGTTTGACCTATTTATACATTAATCAAATGTGGTGATTGCACCTCATCTACCATTACAGATCATTATATCAGACTGCAGATATATAGTTGTTGTTGTTTAAAAAGGAGCAGCTATGCTTCTTCTCTCCCTCCTAGATCAAATTTAGACAATAATATATTCTACTTCTCAATATCTATAGATGGATTCCAAATTAAAAATCAGGTTTAGTTAGCAAAGCTAAGTTTATTTTCAGATGTAGTTTAAAGCTGGGGATAGGTGGGTGCGTTCTTCTCTTACAAATCATACAACTGTTATATTGTATTTTTATATATTGCATATTTATTGTATATTTATTGTTTTATTATTTTGCTGTAAACCGCCCAGAGTCCCTGTGGAGGAGGAGATGGGCAGTGACAAATTTGATAAACTGTATCTGGAAAAATGTCACAGATTTACCTATCCTATCTTGAAGACAACCCATGTAAATTAATGTGGCCACAAAGATGCAAACATCTTTAAAACATTGTTCTGGGAAACATACCTCAATTTTGGTTTTTTGGTTTTATCAGGAATGCTGTTTCAGAACATTACAAGCCCTTATTCCAAATGTACTATACATAACAGAAAACAAAGCTCACAACAATATCTATCAACAAAATCCATCGCTCTGTGATTCAGTTCATCTGCAGCACAGTCACTTGAAGTTTATCTAGCAAGATGACACTCCATGTGGCAAGGTTTCATTTGTAATTTATAAACGGAATAGTGAGAATTTGTGTAGCTGCTCAGGGAATTGGTATACATATATATTTTACTATGTGTAAAAACTGCATATGAACTGCACCACTCCTCTATAAATTGGCACTAGAATTCCCATTCTCCCACCCACTCAAGCATGTCAACCAAGCCAAGAAAACAAACACAGGATTTTATTAAATCATCTGACATAGAGACCAGTTGTTCTTGAGCCTGGAAAAGCATTAATTTGCAATGATGGCTTGGGAACGACACAGGTACACTCTATTCAAACTACAGTATGCTTAATACAAATGGAAACAAGATTATAACTGTCTGAAACTGGACTTCTGCCAACTATTTTACAAATTCTGCTATCTTTAGTTAATGACAAGATCAAATTGACACTGTTGTATTCTGGTAAACTTGCCCCCCATATTGTTGTTCCGTGTTTATAGAAAGAAACTTCACTAGAGCCTGCAGCTGGGATAGAGAGGATAATGGGAATGGGGATAAGGGCAGATGACCTATATATGCAATCCTCTTTGCAGTGGATGGAGGGAAGGGGAAATTTTAGAGAGGGAGACAGGGAAACATTTAATGGCCTTCCTCCAATCAGCTCCACTCAGTTCATGACTAACCTTTTTATTAAAAGAAACAGAACACAACTCCAGGAATAAATTTACTGAGTAATGTGTTGTTTGGTGGTTAAGACAATTTATTGCAAAGGGCATAGAAAAATCCTCCTACTCTCAAAATATTTTCAATAGTATTTTAGTACATTTAGTAAAAAATATTTTTCTAACTCAAAGCTGCCTATAATTCTTCCTGAGAAGACAGAAGTCTAAGTACAGGAAATAGAAAACGTTCTGTGAAATTAAGTACTGCGGCGAATTGTGTTTCAAAACAAAAGTTAACAAGATGAAAATATTCTAATTGCCATCAACTACATAAATTCTATAGGGACACGATGGCACTGCAGGTTAAACCGCTGAGCTTGCCGATCAGAAGGTCAGCGGTTCGAATCCACGTGACGGGGTGAGCTCCCGTTGCTAGTCCCAGCTCCTGCCAAACTAGCAGTCTGAAAACATGCCAATGTGAGTAGATTAATAGGTACCGCTTCAGCGGGCAGGTAACGGCGTTCCGTGTAGTCATGCCGGCCACATGACCACGGAAGTGTCCACGGACAAATGCCAGCTCTTCAGCTTTGAAACTGAGATGAGCACCCCCCCCGAGTCGGACACGACTGGACTTTATGTCAAGGGAAACCTTTACCTTTACTACATAAATTCTAGCAAGTATTTATAATTACAGTGCTGGAGTTTCTTTCTGGCAATCAAAGTATATTATATTGACTTATTTTTAAGCAAGTGGAACCCACACATAAGGACAGATATTGTGCAGTTAAAATTCAAGCTTACTGAAAGACGTACTGAACATTTCATTTCATCACATCTAAAACATTAAACTACTTACAGGATAATTTTTGTTGTGACAGTTCTGGAAATGTCAGGGCACATATTTCTTGGCTTTGCTTCGTCCAAATCAGAAGAAATTTGCTTTCCATTTGTTGTTCCCGCCTCATTTTTATGCTTGTCAGCATATAGCAAAACCCTGCCATCAGAAGGGCATTTGCTGACAGGATGCAAATCGTGAGACTCTGTCCTCCCTTCAGAAGGTGACAAAGTGCTACTGTTGCTCACAACGCCTGTAGAAGAAACCAGAACGTTTTCATCGGAACGCGATTCCTCTATTGAAGTACATTTTGATGTAGGATTACCATCTGTTATGCCTTCACACTGTCTTTTGGTGGAAGGATCTTTCCCTGGACTTTTTAAGCCTATGGGTGAAAGGGGACCCACATCAGATTGATTCTTTTTTAAGGATTTCTTTTTATGTGGGGATGAGGCTGGGATCTGCTGCTTGCACTTCTCGAGCTCTGATTTAGTAAATCCCTTATGATTACTTCCAGACCTTACGTCGTTATTATTTGTAGGAGAAATAATCTGTTGACAAGCCCTAACTTTTCTTTCAGAAGTGCCTATTTTTTCTGAAATTGTATCAGAAGGAATGCCATCAAAAACAGGTTCCTCTTTCACAGTATTCTCACTTGCATTTCTATCCCCATTTGGCACATCACTGGAGCTCTGAGATTTTCTCCTCTTTCCAGATCTCCTAATTGCAGGTTTTTTATCCATTCTATCTGTGCTGCTACAATCTTTGTCTAACACAAGAGCCACTGGCTCATTCAAATTTTGTTGTTCAGTTCTACGAAGAAAAATATCCAATGTCAATATTCTAGAAGGTTGGACATGCTCATTTTGCTTAGGTTCCACAAAAAATGGCTGATAGTTTGACTCTGCATATTCTGACTCTGCAAATGTATGAGGCTCCACTAATTCCTTGTGGTTTAATATATGTTCTAGATTTTCATCAGATATATTAGTTAAACTTTTAAAGAAATCTGGAGTTGTTGTATTTGTATCAGTGACAAGTTCGTTCTCTCCTTCCAGTGTCTCGAGTGTAAGATTGCTATCAAATAATGTATTTTTTATTGTTTCATTACTACTATGAAAATCAAGTGACCAGTCACTGCCAGAAGAAATTCCTTTTGTGTTCCATTCTGAAACAATGTCATTATATAAAGGTGTCAGATCCCTATTGTAGAGATAATCTTCTGGTTCTTCAATAGTATCTTGTATCTGTGACTGGCTCTGATCGTAAGTTGGATCAGTAAGAGATTCCTCACTCTTAGATAGATCGTTTATGTCCTCTATTTCTATTGATGCCAACGGGGCTAAATTCTTATGAGGAGATTCAGGCCTTGTACTTTTAACACTTGGCTTTAAAGAAGCTTCCTGTGTATTCTTAGGTTTTTTTCTCCTCCCTGTAGTAAAAAAATGTCCAAACTTCCCCAGAACTGGCTTCTTTTTTTCTTCCTTTGAAGACTCTGAAGAGCGGGTTTTAGACTAGGAAAAAAAGGGAATAAAGAAAGGAAGTGAGATTATATAATAATCAAAACATGCTTCTACTATTAAACTTTTATATGTTCAAAAAAATTAAGAAACTATATCTGAAGTATTTGTTGAATGTTAGAACTTTCTTTGAAAATGGCACCTTGACATTTAAAACATATTTTGTAAAATGCATTAAGTGCATTAAATGAGGTCTTGTTGGGCAACCGAAGCAGATGGCAGCACCTAGCCAACTAAAGTGGATCTTAAAAAGCCAAATAGGTTTGGAATGGTTCACTACTGGTGACCTGGGAGATCACCAGAAATTCCCAGGACTGCAAATTATTTTGAGAAGTCAGAAAACATCCCACAAGGCAGCATTGGCAAACCATTTCTGTACAGTCGATAAGAAAACATGGACATGTCCATGCAGTTTGCAGAAGTTGAGCTCAACTCAAAGCAGACTACTTTTAACAATCCAGTTCTATACCTTTCTTATCAGATTAACCCTCCGCACCCCGTGGTTTAACAGGCTTACTTCCAAATAAGTGGCAGTAGTATGATAGCCTAAATTGCTTATTTAAATAGTTTGCTAAAACATGTTCTATTAAGAAATACCTTTCTGACATTTCAGCAAAACAAAGGGGAATAGATTTTCTCAAGTCTGTACAGAAGTGAAATTCTTAATAAGCATGTTTAGTAGCCATTGTTTGGGTCATTTTAGTGCATGTGGTACTGTAATTTTCAAGCCATCTTTTACTTTTAAGATGCATTTGCACAGCAGAGTGAACCACAAACTAGCAAATCATGTATTATTATTGTGCTGTACAAACTAAGCTAAAATGGCTAAAATGTACCCAAAGAACCGGGGCTGAGGTATGGGTAATTATGTCATCCAAATACAGCCAAACACAAAAACAAGAACTCTAGAATACAATCTATTCATTCTAAGCCACCAAGACCACTAATGTTTATTTAGTCCTCTTTGAATTTCTCCAATTCTAGTACAGAAAACTCATATCTCAAGCACAGCACAACACCTCAATTTTGGCTGAGTGCCACAACACACTGAACCACAACCAAGCCAATACACTTCAGCCTAGTGGTGTTTGTGAATCCAACCCTTGGGAATCGGTTCTGCCTTGATGGGAAGAATTAAAACGCCTTACAACAAGATTACAACAGTCAGCTTCATGGAAAGAGCGAGAACCTTCCCAAGTTTCTTCCACGTGCTTCCTAAGGACACGAGACGTGGGGGAGAACTAGTGCTGCCACGATTGAGCAAAGTGGACTTTCGGTCCGCGGTCTTCAACCAGCCGCTCCCTGCTCCTTCCAGCCCTACGCATCTTTCGGAGTTCCCTCGCCTCCCAGTGAGAAGTGGGGTGGGCAGACAGCATTCCCCGACCAGCACACGCTCACAGCCCTCCACCCAGCCTTTCCCTACTCGGGGACGACCGGAGGGCAGATTGCTCTCTCGCCTCCCGAGATTTCTCCGCAACGCCTGCCGCCCTGGCGCACCAACCCTGCCCCATTCCCGCGTGTCTGCTGTTCAGCAACGACCCTCTGAGTACTCACTAAGCAGCCCCTCTTCCAACAGTCCCAACCGCGAGTTCGGTGCCCGCCTCAGAGCGACCTTCAATCCGCAGGCAAGTCGTGAGAAAAGAGCGCCAAGCCCGGCTCCCGGGAAGGCGCCAACTGTAGAGCAGCCAGCCGCACCCGCCCGACGGAGCAAGGCCCGCCTTCGCCTGCGGTCTCAGCAGCAGCTGCCGCTCTACCTGGCACAGGTGGGACGGATGGAAGGCGGATAGAATTCTGGGAAGGGAAAAAAGTGTCCGAAGAAGCTGGCGGGAAAAGGTTATTCATGTACAGGCGCCTGAGGAGGCAAAGCAAGCCGTAGGTGGGTGGGGAAGACAGGAGAAATTGGCTTCGGAGTCGTGTTATAAAGCTCAGAGTGCAAAGCTTATTATGGAGGCCGACTCCTTCCCGCAAAATCCCAAACTCTGCTTTGGGTCTGGATTTCGGCGAAGTCGTGCGAAGATTCGAAATGAAATCGACTGACTTCCGGGTCGACCTAAGCTGTAGCATCTCTTTGAAACTATTCCTCAAGAACGGACAGGGCACTCCATAAAAATGAGAAAAACACGATCCAATGAGACAATGAGTTCCTGCTCAACCTTGGACGTAATCTGCGGTGCGCCAAATAAAAATTTGCCGTATATTAACTGCAGATCAAAGGATGAGGATAGAGGTGTATCATTTAAGAAATGTACCCCAGTCTCATAATATGTTTCTGCCTGATAATATCAAAATCAAACTAACATTCAGCTTTGTGGGAACCCAGCCAATTTTGTTTTAGTTAATAAATCACAAACCAGGGCTTAGTGCAATGTGTGAACACAAGCCTGTGTATAAGTGCGTAAATGTAGCAACAAGGCACAGAGAACCAATTACTTTAAGGTGTCATGGAATCAGGCAGAATTTTCTAGAGGAGAAAAAGGAAGGGTGCCAACAAGCATAACAAAACTCACAAAATATGTTATTCTTAAAGTGCTGATTTGTCCCTCACAAGCCTGAGCAATCTGAAATGCTGCTGGTGCACTGCCTATTCTCATCTATTCAGGACAGAAAAACTGCCTTAAGCAAAACTGCCACTTTGATGGTATAGTAAAAAGCCAAAGGTTCTTCTTATTTTTTTAATTTGTTATCTGTTATTTAAATAAACAGTCACTGCCAACAACCCACATCTGAAGTTGCCATGGTTATAAAACAAGACGCGGTTATAAAACATATATTTCAAAATAGATGTGGAATGAATGAGGTATGCTGATTAGCTAACAGTGTTTAGGGATCTGTATCTGGTGAACAATGAATCCCTTCTCCTTTTCAACTTTGTGGGCCATCCAAGACAATGATTTGGAAGAAAATTATTTAGCACATATTGATTCATTCCACAACAATCTGGTATGTTATACTATAAATAGTGGTGGAATTTAATAAAATTCAAATAATATATGTAATTGCTTCGCTTTTGTGCCCAAGGAAAGAAAAGACCCAATGCTTTTGCTTACTCAGTGAAACTTTCCATACTACATTATGCAGTTTAGGGTATACATCAAGAGAAGAGTCACTTAACAAGAAGTGCACTATACACTGATCTGTCTAAATTTAGACCTGATATTGAGAAACCAACCTTTCATACTAGCATTTCTAAAAAAAAAACCTCACTTCTTTTCTTAATAACTAAGTGGAAGTACAGTACAATTCCTTAATAGACAGCATTGTGGGGAAAATAATTACCACTAATATAATTTATGTGCCAGATAGGTTTCACCCTTGCTGGTTCGAAATGCAAAATGGGCATCATATAATAAAAGTTTTAGAGGCAGTATACCAGTTGAATTGCTTTTGCAATACAATACTGGTTTTACTGGCTTAAATGACTAATAAGAGGCAGTGGATATTGCTATTCAGGTGATCACAAAGCAGAAGATGAAAATTAAGGTGTACTGTATATAATGCTAACTTCACCATGTTTTTTAAAGCTACAAGCTTAAAAAGATGATGAGTGTAAAAGATGCTCCTAAAACCAGATGCTGAAGTTCCCTGTTCCTAATCTGCATCAAGCTTCAGAACAGCTCAATCAATACACCTAAATAGGGACCTAAATTTTATTTGCCTCCTGTACCTGGGAACAAGTTTTCAGTTCTCCAAATCTTTTCATATTATTGAATCCAAGTTCTGCAATACTTCCTAGTAAACATGCCTAGGAATACTAGCTTAACCTGCCTTTAAATATACAGTATTACTTACCTTTAACGTTAGGTGTATAAGGGCTGTATTAGTGATGGCACTAAGTCATTAAACCAAGCAAGAGAGTCTAGTTAATAAACACCCCCTGCTTTCTTTAGGCCTGAGCAATTTAAAGCTTCTTGTGCTTTTATATATATATATATATATATATAATTACTTCCATGAGATAACTAGATGCTCCCTTAGGTATATAGGCATATAATTTGGGGTGACCCCAAGTTTCTTATCAGATGCACACCTGCAGTTCCTTATTCTAATTAATGAGTAGCCAACTACATTTCTTCTCAGATTATGCACAACTTGTGTTTCCACACTTTTTTGTTTTTATTTTTTTCTTTGTAGCTTTTTGTTTTTCTGTAGCTTTTATCTTTATTTGAAACTTAATAAAATTCTTATTAAAAAAAAAAGAAACTGTCATGAAATTTTTCCTCATAAAATGTATAGGAATCTTCATAAGTTATTTGATTTTGGTTGGGGGGGACCTTTGAGTCAGTCTTGACTCCTAGCAATTGCCTAGACAAGTCCCTGCAGTTTTCTTGGCAAGATTTCAGAAATGGCTTGCCATTGCCTCCTTCCTAGGGCTAAGAGAAAGTGACTGGCCCAGGGTCATACAGCTGGCTTCATGCCTAAGGCAGGACTAGAACTCTCAGTCTCCACGTTTCCAGCCTGATGCCAAACTACACCAAACTGGCTATCTAAAATAATAGAGGTTACAAAAAAATTTCATTTGAGCATCCAATATTTTATTGTCATCATCCCTATATATTCCTATGGTAATTTACTTCATTATTTTAGTGAATAGTATCTGTACTCCAATACCCAGGTAAGAAAGCACAAATACATCCGTTTGTTTTCTTTTACAACATTGATGCATTTAAAACAAGCAAAATGTTTTTGTGAGAGAGTAAACTCTGAAACTCATTTGCAAGGTTACTCAGTGTTGCACTGTATAAATATACAACATAAAAAAAGATGAGTACTGTATGTAAGAGCTTGAATACAGTATTCAGCAAAGTATTCTTTGGTGAGTCGCTTTGGCGAGATGGGCAGTGAAGAAATGTGAGGAATAAATAAAAATAAAACATTCTATCTGTAATATATCTGATTTGACCCAATCCACAGCAAGTGCATACCAAGAAATCTGGGAATCTTGAGATCTGGTTAGGTTTTGCTCTACCAACTTCATTACTGCCTCTAAGATTTCCCTGATTTTTACAACATGCTCGACTACATTTGTACATTTCTCTTTATTCTCTTAGTCTATTCTCCCATATCTCTCATGAAAATCAGGGATCTACCACTTTCTTACCAAACATTAGCTCAAAAGGTGAAAAGTTTGTGGATTCTTGAGGTACTACATGGTAGGCAAACAGAAATGATTGTAAGTTGTCAACCTAGTCATTTGGGTTTTCTAACTGGTGAAAGAAGAATTAAGTCTTTATTCTACAGCACTTTTTAAAGTTCCATTAAATCTCTCTTAAGCCATTAGTCTGTAGACAATATGCTGTGGTTTTTAACTGAGTGATGCCACCACACTTCCACATACTTCTGACAGAAAGTTACAGGAAGTTATTTCAACAATCTGAAATAATTGCACATCAAAAATCAAGCTAAAAAAAAGATTCTGTGCAAGGCTTCCCCACCAGAGCTTCAGCAGATGCCAAGGCTACTGTCATAGCCATGACAAATGCAGAAGATTCTGACAGGATGTGAGAAGGAGCCTGTTCTGGATATGCTGAGACCAATCAAGAACCTGAGGCTGATCTGGCCGGCAGTCATCAAGAGCAGTTGCTCCCACAGTCAGATAATGAGAACCAAGAGCTGGGGTGCCTGCCCAGCCCTCGGGCACACCATACTCTACAGCAAGTAGAGCAAAGGTGCTCTATGTACTTTCTTGCCCAGCAAGGCCATTCTCAGCCTTGACTGGCCCCCTGATGGAGGCTCTACTTAAAAGCCACCATTAGTCAACAAGACTTGTTGGGAACAACTGCTCTCTCTGAGCTCTGCACCTGAAGTCTTCAATCTCTTGCCTCCTAGAACTTTTTCAGTCTGAATCTGGGCTGGCTGACAACCTATCCACAACGCTTATAGCTTTGGATCATGACTTGACAATGTTTCCACTTGCTACTTTGGACTCTTGCTATGTGGAACTTGTTGCAGGCAAGCTCAGGCATACTTCGTTGAAATATGTGTGCTCTTGCACACAAGTTCTGCCACCATTGCCTATACTTGCTTTAACCAGAAGTAAAGTCTTAGCACGTTAGCTTCTGTGATTAGCCTAAAACTGGACAGCTACTGCCTCTGAATATCTGGTGAAATGGTCAGCTCTTTTCCCTTTATGTCCACCAATGAGTTTCATGAACCAATTTATTATGTCTACTTTTTTCAGCTATCTTGTGCTTTTTTCCCTGCCAAATGGGTTAGGGTTAGGGTATAGTTATCTCTGCAAATTTAGGTACCCATGCCATAATCATAACAAGGATTTGGAACCAATCAATTACATCCACAGCAGGCAAAAACTTTTTGGACATTAGATTTTAACAGTAGTAGTGGGCAAAAAAGGAACAAGAGTAGAAAAAAGGAACAAGATTTATCTAAAGTCAAGATAAATCTTATCCCTTTTCTGGTTGACTTTGGTAAGGTACCAATAATATCCACCTCTACCCTATACACCCCACTGTTTTGGACAAGTTCCATCTGGTTTCAAATCTTTCCTTTGTTGAGAAGGTGATCGCACTGTAGCATCAGAGAGCCCTGGAGGAAGCAGATTATCTGGACCCCTTTCAACCAGGTTTCAGGCCCAGACATGGAATTGAAAAGGCAATGATTGTTCTTGTGTATGGCTTCTGGTGGGAATGGGATGGGGATACTACATCCATCCTTGCTCTTCTTGATCCCTCAGTGGCTTTCAGTGTCACTGATGATGGTATCCTTCTGGACCAACTTCAGGGGTTGGGGGTTGGCACAGTTTTGCACTGGTTCTCCACTTTCCTCCAAGATTGGTTTCAGTCAGTGTTGATAGGGATTGAACCCATGCCCATTTCTCTGCAGGATGCTTAGTACTGTCCACACTCCTATTTAACATCTACATTCAATCACTGGGTGAAGACAGTTGATGACATGGGGTGAAGTATCATCAATATGCTGATTATTCCCAATTGTACATTTCTGCCCCAGGCTGACCGATGATGCTGTGGAGGTTCTGTCCTGGGGTCTGCAGGCTGTGGGGTTCTGGAATGGGAAGAACAGGCTTATAGCTTTGCTTTATAGGCTGCACTGGCTCCCAATAACCTTCTGGATGCAATTCAAGGTGTTGTTTCTCATCTTAAAGCCCTTCATGACAAGGGTCTGGGATATTTGAGAGATTGCTTTTCTCCAACTGTCTCCACCTGCCTCATCAGGTCTGGCAGGAGGGGCCTGCTCCAGGAACATCTATTAAAGCATGTAATCTAGTGGGACTCAGGAAGTATGCCTTTTGTGTCACTGCACCTGCCTTTTGGAACATCATCCCACCCCAAATTAGACTGGCCCCAACCCTGTTTTTCAAAAGGTCTTAAGACCAGGCTGTTCTCCCAGGCATGGGGATAAGGCAGTTAGCTGAGACTTTGAGGTATAATAATTTATTATGGTTGGGTTTATCTTTGGTTGACTTTTTTTTTGGCTTTTTTGCTTTTGTTATGTTTATATCTCTATTTTTTATCATTAAATTGATGTTTTTACAGTTTGCCACCCAGGGTTACCTTGGTGAGAAGGGCAGCCTTATAAATAGAATAAAACAAATAAATAAATAGGTTGACCAATAATCAGTAAAGGTTTGAGAGACATTTTCACTTTATGGCTACTTTTCCTAACCTCCTCACACTTAAGTTCTCATCTCTTAAGTGACACCTGTTGAGTTAAAATGCCCAATATAACTGGGTTGTTTCAGTGCTCATGTTTGGGACTACAATACCATTTTTCTATAAAGGAGTTATTTTCCCAACAGATTTGCCCCTTGCTTCATTCTTTTTCTCCCTATTTGTTTCTACCTGGATCTGTTTCAGAGAGCTGTCGGTTTATAATTTCTTTTTTGTCTGATGTGCACAGACTGGAGATCCCATTATCTCTCTTCGTACAATGAAGGGTACAAAGCAGTTTTCCATATCACACATCTCACATAACTTTCATTTCTCCACTCTACAGACAATCCAGCCACCAGATATTTTAAAGGAACTTTTGCATCCTTTTTAGAGTAACTTTCTTGGCAATTAGATCTATCCTTATTAGGAATAAATCATTGCCAGTATCAACCATACCACTTAATGTATTCTGACCAACTTTCACTGTTTCTCTTAAGAGTTCCTTAATTTCTTCAACTTTAGTGATGAGAAATCTACAACTTTTGAATATCACTTTCTTTCAGAGTAGGAGGTACACCTGTTGTCATTTCTAATTTGTTTTCGTAGGACTTTCTCTACAATAGTCAGCCTTTTTTTCCACAAAAGAAAGATGTTCTATCATTTTTCTTCTTTACCCACTGTTTTGACTTGGGGTGGTGGAATGACAACATGTGTATGCAACTAATGCAAATTACATAATTGTGCCATTTCTGCAACAAAGCTTTGGTGCACATGTCATTTTGACATCATTGTGGATTTTTACAGATATTTTAGATCTAGACTAAATTCAACTGATCAGCTGATCTGTTGCCAGTTCAACAGTTGTCTTCTCTCCCTCAAACCTGGGGCCCTGAGTGTGATAATGGTCCCGTTTCTTGGCTGTATTAACATCTTACATTGTTTACTTGGCAGCCATGTATACTTATTTTTAATTGTAATTGTTTTAATTGTAATTGTTTTATCGTTTTATGGTTTTTATTGTTGTAAGCTGCCCAGAGTCACTGGTTGAGATGGGCGGCTATAGAAATTGAATGAATGAATGAATGAATGAATAAATAAACAAACACTAGAATTTCCTTCTATTAAGGATCTATAATAAATCAAGTGATAGACACAGTTGGCCAGTACTTTAGATAGGAAAAGTTTTTTTTAATAGAATTAACCAATAAAGTAGTCAAAAGATTATGGGTAGGAGGGGATTTGAGAGTGATTTGAAATAATGATCCAGCACTTTATTATTTAAAACTGGAAGTCAAATGAGTAATAAATCCTGACTGTATTCTGTAGTGGACTTCGTGATATTTATCTGTTTGTATGGATAATAAATATGAGATGTTGCTGTGAAGGAACATCACCATCATACACCTTATACACCATCAAGGGACATTCTCCCTATAAAACTGAGAACACAACACTGTATTAGCTGATGCTGAGGAGCTGAACTGTGGGTGAGGCAAGAACTTCTGCCAAATGATAAAACAGCCCACCCACATTTCTGCACCCCTTCAGGGTTGCAAGTTGAAATACCACATTCTTGGCTAAAAGTAAATCAGCTCAGCTGCCAAACATAGATAATGATGTAACAACATAGTCCGTAGATGATTCTGGACTAACACAAAGAATTTATATGTACAATTTACGTATGTATGTATGTATGTGAATATATGCCCTGTATGTTTTTATTTCTTTTCTTTTCTTTCTTCCCCCCCCCCCTCTTTTCTAATTTGGGTATTCTTTCTCTTTGTTTTTTGTATTTAGTTAATCAAAGAATAGGGAGAAAGTTATATGGAAGTGTCCATAGTAAAACATTGGCAGTAAGTATGGAAAATGCATCAAATTTCTTTTAACTGCTTTTTGGAAGACTTCCTTGGACTACAGATTAAAACACTTTTCAACAAAAACAAAAGAAATTTACACTGAAACTAAATGGGACACTGAAACTAAACGGGAAATGCAGTGGGTGTCATTCTTCTCTTTAAAAATCATTTTTGTTAACCTAAAGAGAATAGGGCTGCCAGACTTGTCATGCAAAAATCTAGACAACCACTAGATAACAGCAAAGAGTTTTGATATAAGAACTACTCTCTGTAACAAAAGGTAGCCCTATTTCCCCCAGCTTAGTTTACTTCTAAGTAAGATTATTATATTTTTTTATTCCACCTTTTATGCCTGCCTGCCTGCCTGCCTCTCCCTCTCCCTCTCCCTCTCTCAGCAATGAACATACTTAATGTTCATAATACTGCCTCCTTTTTTTTCCCACAACCACCACCCAAGTTTATGTGTTGAACGGTCTAAAGAAACAAAATGAAGCTTGTATTCATGAAAGTAATGGAAAAAGGCTAAAAGATAGAGAAGAGCAACAAAAACGGAAGACGTGCCTGTTCTAATTTTTACCATACCTAACAGCAAATATTTTTGGCAAACCAAATTGTTCATCCCAATCTGCCAGCAGCAATATTTATTGTTTTTTTTAATTAAAGAAAAAATACAGTCTTTATTCGGAATCATGGCTAGAAAGATTTAATTTAAGCAATCAAATCTCAGATTAGAACAAAATATTAAAAAGTTAAGAATACTGCCTTACCATTGTGATGTTCATTCTTTTCTACTTTTTGGAAAACAGACAAGGCTATAAGAGATGAAGTCATGTGTACACTAATGTAATACATCACTATTTCTGACCCTCCCACTCTTACATTAACTTTTTGTTTTCATGCTTAGGGAATCTCAGAAAGAAAAGCAGACTTCAAATCATATGTTTTCTTAGTAGACAGGCAATGGCATCCACTTAAGATGAAACATAGGCTGAAAAACCTGAGGACTGCAAGTTTAAGAAAGCTAGTACTTTTGGGAAAGCAACAGAAACTGGTTTGAAGAATAAGAGAGAAAACATGTAGAAGATGCCAAGTAACTAATGATCAGTTACGTTAGGACTCTAAATCTATAAACAAATATATGAATGGTATAAATTTGTGGGTAACTTAATCATACGTATTTCAAAGTACTTTTTCAAAATTTACCAGAATTATATATAAGTTCATTTTCATTTCTCTGAAATATATTAGTCAAAGGGGCATGCAATATTTTAAAGATGAAACTAAATGTTAATCTAACTTTACTACTGAGTACAGCAGATATCAGTGACCTTGCATATTTTATTCACATTTCCATGAAAAATAATAGCTGCAGCTGAATATCCAAGTGCATAGATTTGTCAACATATGTTTGCTAGCTAGCATATAAATGAGCACATAAATCATAGTAGTTCTATGTAGTATTTATGAGAGACCAAACAACTTTTTTTTTGCTGAAAACTTCAATAAAGCCCTATTTTTAAAAATAAGTTTCAGCTCATCAGGAAACTATTGGGAATGGACTCAGTGTTGCTAATTACTGGTTTTACATATCTGTGTTTTGCAATTTTAGATTATCTTCAATCTCTTTCTATAATTAAAAAGATCATGTTAACCTTCCAGAAATGAGATGAAGAAATATGGTGATTTCATTATTGTTTTTTAAAGGTAACTTTCCCTCTTACTAGAAATGATAAAAGCTTATGATGGAGCTACTTTACATGCAGGTGAGCTTATTATTTTCCATAATATCTATGATAAAAATAATCTTCAAGTACCAATCCTGGTGACTCCATGCAATTTTCTTGGCAACAATAAAGATGTTTTTATACACTTCATCGAGTAGAGTCTGCAGCCCTGGTTTAACCTGATAGCAATCTTCTGTCCATGTGCTAATTAAGCCCAGATAGGCTGGGCCAGATAGTGCCACCTGCTGAGACCATAATATCTACAAAGTACAAGCACAGGAGTGGCTGCAAAGTTAAATCAGACAGATCAGACTGCATTCCATGACCATGATTTTTTATTTTATTG
This sequence comes from Candoia aspera, assembly GCF_035149785.1. Taxonomy (NCBI): domain Eukaryota; kingdom Metazoa; phylum Chordata; class Lepidosauria; order Squamata; family Candoiidae; genus Candoia; species Candoia aspera. The sequence goes on from NC_086153.1 coordinate 106,438,119, forward strand.
GTAAATATAACAACCAGAAGATATAATGAAGTACAGCCAAAAATATAAGCGCTAATAAAATCAGGAAAGACTATACAGAATAGTGATGAGTGACATATGTAGAAACTAAAAATATATCCATAAAGTGTTAATATAGAACTAGCTCAGTCCTTTAACTTATTGTTAAATCTAACTATATAGACCATCTATTGTTCTACTCAGTTTTGGTACAATATATTATTTCAGAACAATTGTATTTATATGATATACTAAGATTCTTAACATTCTATTATTAGGTGCCTTATCATATTGAATACTGATAAGAGAAAAAGAAAGTGGATATTCTATCAATATTAATTACAGTTTCAAATATTAATGTTACAAACATGACTATTTGACTTTTCTTCAAAATTAAATACAACATTAGAAATGAAATGAAAAAATGAAGGAAGAGCATAGATCAAGGTATTTGTTTTATAATAAAAGTTTTGGTCTTAAGCTAAATTATTTGATATTAAAATCTCCATCGTGTTTTTACATGGGGTGTGTGTGCGTGTGTGTGTGTGTGTGTGTATGAATGTGGATGTATACATGTTAATAAAGGAAAACTAGATGAAAACATATTTAGCAAACTTAAATTTTGAAACTTCAGCAAAGGATTGTTACCTTGTCGTGGTGCTGGAGCTTGAGCACCTCAGTGATGCCATGAGCTAAACCGTGAAGGGCCACCCAAGACGGGAAGGTCATGACAGAGAGGTCAGACTAAATGCGATCCCTGGGGAAGGTAATGGCAACCCACCTCAGTATTCTTGCCGTGAAAACTAAATGGATCAGTACAACCAGAGATATGTCGGTATACCATCGGAAGATGAGACCCCCAGGTCGGAAGATGGTCAAAATGCTACTGGGGAGGAACAGAGGATGAGCTCAACTAGCCCCAGACGTGATGACGCAGCTAGCTCAAAGCCGAAAGGACGGCTAGCGGCCGACGGTGCTGGTGGTGAACGGCGAATCCGATGTTCTAAGGATCAACACACCATCGGAACCTGGAATGTAAGATCTATGAGCCAGGGCAAATTGGATGTGGTTATTGGTGAGATGTCAAGATTAAAGATAGACATTCTGGGCGTCAGTGAACTGAAATGGACTGGAATGGGCCACTTCACATCAAATGACCACCAGATCTACTACTGCGGACAAGAGGACCACAGAAGAAATGGAGTAGCCTTCATAATTAATAGTAAAGTGGCTAAAGCAGTGCTTGGATACAACCCAAAAAACGACAGAATGATCTCAATTCGAATTCAGGGCAAGCCATCTAACATCACAGTGATCCAAATATACGCCCCAACCACAAATGCTGAAGAAGCTGAAGTAGAGCAGTTCTATGAGGATCTGCAGCACCTACTGGACAACACGCCTAAAAGAGATGTTATTTTCATCACAGGAGACTGGAATGCTAAGGTGGGAAGTCAAATGACACCTCGAATTACAGGTAAGTATGGCCTGGGAGAACAAAACGAAGCAGGACACAGGCTGATAGAATTTTGCCAAGACAATTCACTCTGCATAACAAACACTCTCTTCCAACAACCTAAGAGACGACTTTATACATGGACTTCACCAGATGGACAACACCGAAATCAGATTGATTACATCCTTTGCAGCCAAAGGTGGCGGACATCTGTACAGTCGGTAAAAACAAGGCCTGGAGCTGACTGTAGTTCAGATCATGAACTTCTTCTTGCACAATTTAGGATCAGACTAAAGAGATTAGGGAAGACCCACAGATCAGCTAGATATGAGCTCACTAATATTCCTAAGGAATATGCAGTGGAGGTGAAGAATAGATTTAAGGGACTGGACTTAGTAGATAGGGTCCCGGAAGAACTCTGGACAGAAGTTGGCAGCATTGTTCAGGAGGCGGCAACAAAATACATCCGAAAGAAAGAGAAAACCAAGAAGGCAAAATGGCTGTCTGCTGAGACACTAGAAGTAGCCCAAGAAAGAAGGAAAGCAAAAGGCAACAGTGATAGGGGGAGATATGCCCAATTAAATGCAAAATTCCAGAGGTTAGCCAGAAGAGATAAGGAATTATTTTTAAACAAGCAATGTGCGGAAGTGGAAGAAGACAATAGAATAGGAAGGACAAGAGACCTCTTCCAGAAAATTAGAAACATCGGAGGTAAATTCCAGGCCAAAATGGGCATGATCAAAAACAAAGATGGCAAGGACCTAACAGAAGAAGAAGAGATCAAGAAAAGGTGGCAAGAATATACAGAAGACCTGTATAGGAAGGATAACAATATCGGGGATAGCTTTGACAGTGTGGTCGGTGAGCTAGAGCCAGACATCCTGAAGAGTGAGGTTGAGTGGGCCTTAAGAAGCATTGCTAATAACAAGGCAACAGGAGACGACGGCATCCCAGCTGAACTGTTCAAAATCTTGCAAGATGATGCTGTCAAGGTAATGCATGCTATATGCCAGCAAATTTGGAAAACACAAGAATGGCCATCAGACTGGAAAAAATCAACTTATATCCCCATACCAAAAAAGGGAAACACTAAAGAATGTTCAAACTATCGAACAGTGGCACTCATTTCACATGCCAGTAAGGTAATGCTCAAGATCCTGCAAGGTAGACTTCAGCAGTTCATGGAGCGAGAATTGCCAGATGTACAAGCTGGGTTTAGAAAAGGCAGAGGAACTAGAGACCAAATTGCCAATATCCGCTGGATAATGGAAAAAGCCAGGGAGTTTCAGAAAAACATCTATTTCTGTTTTATTGACTATTCTAAAGCCTTTGACTGTGTGGACCATAACAAATTGTGGCAAGTTCTTAGTGGTATGGGGATACCAAGTCATCTTGTCTGCCTCCTGAAGAATCTGTATAACGACCAAGTAGCAACAGTAAGAACAGACCACGGAACAACAGACTGGTTTAAGATTGGGAAAGGAGTACGGCAGGGCTGTATCCTCTCACCCTACCTATTCAACTTGTACGCAGAACACATCATGCGACAAGCTGGCCTTGAGGAATCCAAGGCTGGAGTTAAAATCTCTGGAAGAAACATTAACAATCTCAGATATGCAGATGATACCACTTTGATGGCTGAAAGTGAAGAGGAACTGAGGAGCCTTATGATGAAGGTGAAAGAAGAAAGTGCAAAAGCTGGTTTGCAGCTAAACCTCAAAAAAACCAAGATTATGGCAACCAGCTTGATTGATAACTGGCAAATAGAGGGAGAAAATGTAGAAGCAGTGAAAGACTTTGTATTCCTAGGTGCAAAGATTACTGCAGATGCTGACTGCAGTCAGGAAATCAGAAGACGCTTAATCCTTGGGAGAAGAGCAATGACAAATCTCGATAAAATAGTTAAGAGCAGAGACATCACACTGACAACAAAGGCCCGCATAGTTAAAGCAATGGTGTTCCCTGTAGTAACATATGGCTGCGAGAGCTGGACCATAAGGAAGGCTGAGCGAAGGAAGATCGATGCTTTTGAACTGTGGTGTTGGAGGAAAATTCTGAGAGTGCCTTGGACTGCAAGAAGATCCAACCAGTCCATCCTCCAGGAAATAAAGCCAGACTGCTCACTTGAGGGAATGATATTAAAGGCAAAACTGAAATACTTTGGCCACATAATGAGAAGACAGGACACCCTGGAGAAGATGCTGATGCTAGGGAGAGTGGAAGGCAAAAGGAAGAGGGGCCGACCAAGGGCAAGATGGATGGATGATATTCTAGAGGTGACGGACTCGTCCCTGGGGGAGCTGGGGGTGTTGACGACCGACAGGAAGCTCTGGCGTGGGCTGGTCCATGAAGTCACGAAGAGTCGGAAGCGACTAAACGAATAAACAACAACAAATTTTGAAAAAATTAAAAATCTCATGACTATGAATTTGAACATTCTACATTTTAAAATAATAATATGCACAAACTTTCAGAAATTTGGCACAAAATAACCATTGGAAAGTGCCTTAATTCTGTCTGATTTAAGACAGCTTGAAAAATGAACAACTTTAAAAAAAATTGTTTATGTCTGTCCTTAGTCTTCTTCTCTTTTAATAACATAAACATCTGATTAAATTATGAAGATCTTTCCTTTCTATTTTTTACTTTATTTTATTAGGAAATGCATTATGTCTGAATCAAAGTCTTAGCTTTAAATCCCTAATTTTTAGCATGTGTAACTTTTTCAGCATGAGTGCCTGATTTGTTTTCTTAAAGAAAAACTTGTTCCCTGGCTGCTCTTAGAGAACGAAGGTTTTATTTCTTGTTCTAGGGGCAGAACTATGTGGATTATGTAACAAATTTATATGGTTTAGGGAGACAGGACAGAAAAAGCAAGGGAAAAGTCTGGGTACATGGAAGCTTGGCTGTTTGAATCCAAATTCTGAGGCAGTCCCACATTACGTTTAATGTAATACATTACATTAATATGCATTAACTTGGGATTTCTTTGCTTTCATGCCTAAACATACTTGTTGTTTATTCGTTTAGTCGCTTCCGACTCTTCACGACTTCATGAACCAGCCCACGCCAGAGCTTCCTGTCAGTCGTCAACACCCCCAGCTCCCCCAGGGACGAGTCCGTCACCTCTAGAATACCATCCATCCACCTTGCCCTTGGTCGGCCCCTCTTCCTTTTGCCTTCCACTCTCCCTAGCATCAGCATCTTCTCCAGGGTGTCCTGTCTTCTCATTATGTGGCCAAAGTATTTCAGTTTTGCCTTTAATATCATTCCCTCAAGTGAGCAGTCTGGCTTTATTTCCTGGAGGATGGACTGGTTTGATCTTCTTGCAGTCCAAGGCACTCTCAGAATTTTCCTCCAACACCACAGTTCAAAAGCATCTATCTTCCTTCTCTCAGCCTGCCTTATGGTCCAGCTCTCGCAGCCATACGTTACTAGGGGGAACACCACTGCTTTAACTATGCGGACCTTTGTTGTCAGTGTGATGTCTCTGCTCTTAACTATTTTATCGAGATTTGTCATTGCTCTTCTCCCAAGGATTAAGCGTCTTCTGATTTCCTGACTGCAGTCAGCATCGGCAGTAATCTTCGCACCTAGAAATACAAAGTCTTTCACTGCTTCTACATTTTCTCCCTCTATTTGCCAGTTATCAATCAAGCTGGTTGCCATAATCTTGGTTTTTTTGAGGTTTAGCTGCAAGCCAGCTTTTGCACTTTCTTCTTTCACCTTCATCATAAGGCTCCTCAGTTCCTCTTCGCTTTCAGCCATCGAAGTGGTGTCATCTGCATATCTGAGATTGTTAATGTTTCTTCCAGCGATTTTAACTCCAGCCTTGGATTCCTCAAGCCCAGCATGTCACATGTTGTGTTCTGCGCACAAGTTGAATAGGTAGGGTGAGAGTATACAGCCCTGCCGTACTCCTTTCCCAATCTTAAACCAGTCCGTTGTTCCGTGGTCTGTTCTTACTGTTGCTACTTGGTCGTTATACAGATTCTTCAGGAGGCATACAAGATGACTTGGCATCCCCATACCACTAAGAACTTGCCACAATTTGTTACGGTCCACACAGTCAAAGGCTTTAGAATAGTCAATAAAACAGAAATAGATGTTTTTCTGAAACTCCCTGGCTTTTTCCATTATCCAGCGGATATTGGCAATTTGGTCCCTAGTTCCTCTGCCTTTTCTAAACCCAGCTTGTACATCTGGCAATTCTCGCTCCATGAATTGCTGAAGTCTACCTTGCAGGATCTTGAGCATTAACTTACTGGCATGTGAAATGAGTTCCACTGTTCGATAGTTTGAACATTCTTAAGTGTTTCCCTTTTTTGGTATGGGGATATAAGTTGATTTTTTCCAATCTGATGGCCATTCTTGGGTTTTCCAAATTTGCTGGCATATAGCATGCATTACCTTGACAGCATCATCTTGCAAGATTTTGAACAGTTCAGCTGGGATGCCGTCGTCTCCTGCTGCCTTGTTATTAGCAATGCTTCTTAAGGCCCATTCAACCTCACTCTTCAGGATGTCTGGCTCTAGCTCACTGACCACACCGTCAAAGCTATCCCCGATATTGTTATCCTTCCTATACAGTTCTTCTGTATATTCTTGCCACCTTTTCTTGATCTCTTCTTCTTCTGTTAGGTCCTTGCCATCTTTGTTTTTGATCATACCCATTTTTCCTGGAATTTACCTCCAATGTTTCTAATTTTCTGGAAGAGGTCTCTTGTCCTTCCTATTCTATTGTCTTCTTCCACTTCAGCTCCAGGTGTTGTTTTTACCAACTGTATAGATGTCCACCATCTTTGTCTGCAAAGAATGTAGTCAATCTGATTTCGGTGTTGTCCATCTGGTGAAGTCCATGTATAAAGCCATCTCTTAGGTTGTTGAAAGAGAGTGCTTGTTATGCAGAGTGAGTTGTCTTGGCAAAATTCTATCAGCCTATGTCCTGCTTCATTTTGTTCTCCCAGGCCATGCTTACCTTTAATTCCAGGTGTCATCTGACTGCCCACCTTAGCATTCCAGTCTCCTGTGATGAGAACAACATCTCTTTTAGGCGTGTTGTCCAGTAGGTGCTGCAGATCCTCATAGAACTGCTCTACTTCAGCTTCTTCAGCATCTGTGGTTGGGGCGTATATTTGGATCACTGTGATGTTAGATGGCTTGCCCTGAATTCGAATTGAGATCATTCTATCATTTTTTTGATTGTATCCAAGCACTGCTTTAGCCACTTTACTATTAATTATGAAGGCTACTCCATTTCTTCTGTGGTCCTCTTGTCCACAGTAGTAGATCTGGTGGTCATTTGATCTGAAGTGGCCCATTCCAGTCCATTTCAGTTCACTGGCGCCCAAAATGTCTATCTTTAATCTTGACATCTCACCAATAACCACATCCAATTTGCCCTGGCTCATAGATCTTACATTCCAGGTTCCAATGGTGTGTTGATCCTTAGAACATCGGATTCGCCGTTCACCACCAGCACCGTTGGCCGCTAGCCGTCCTTTCGGCTTTGAGCTAGCTGCGTCATCGCGTCTGGGACTAGTTGAACTCCTCCTCTGTTCCTCCCCAGTAGCATTTTGACCATCTTCCGACCTGGGGGTCTCATCTTCTGATGGTATACCAACATATCTCTGGTTGTACTGATCCATTGAGTTTTCACGGCAAGAATACTGGGGTGGGTTGCCATTACCTTCCCCAGGGATCGCATTTAGTCTGACCTCTCTGTCATGACCTTCCCGTCTTGGGTGGCCCTCCATGGTTTAGCTCATGGCATCATTGAGGTGCTCAAGCTCCAGCACCACGACAAGGTAACGATCCTTTGCTGAAGGCCTAAACATACTACAGTACTCTATTTCTGAAAGACTATTTGTCCCCTGAACATCTATTCTGGTTGGGAGAAGTTCTCTGATTTTTTTTCAGGCGCTAAAAAAAAAAATGTGCTCCCCCTATTTACAGTGAGGATTACATGAGATTCATTTGAATTAAAGTGGATAATTAATCAAATCAAACATCTCTAGAAAGAGATTCTTCCTAAGGACTTTATTGTAATTTATTAGAAATTTACTCTTGCCAAGAGGTCCCAGCATCAGCCTTGCTAGTTAATGGCCTCTTACTAAAAAATTCAGTGTAATCCTGACATTATCTGGACAGGATTTACAACATTCAGAACTGTAATATCACTGTAAAATATTTATTTATTCCTTAAGAAACCAATAAACCATTTTTCACACAGTGGAAGAGGTTGAATGATGTAATTGGTTATTTAAAATACTATCTTATACATGTCTACCCAGAAGTCTTCTTGAAGTTACTAGGATTTTCTTCTAAGAAAATGGCTTTCCCGTCTTAATCTACAAATACTGTATGTAAGCTAATTTATGGGGATATTCATCCACTGTTTTTAAAGCGCCACACAAGGTGTCAGAAGAGGATTTTGCCAATGAACTGGCTGGGGAGGGAAGGTTCGGGACTCCTCCTTCAACCCTCTGCAGGTATGAAATATTTAATCAGGATTGCCTCTACCCCCATATCCCCACCACTGTAGCCTCAGTTAAAAGGAAATCAGAAGAGAAGCTGCATGCGCTCTATTTTATGTATTTTGTAGTTTAGCACTGCATCCCAATTCTGAAAATCCCATCCAAATTTAACTTTAGATCGTTACTACTTTCTTTCCAAACAGATTTAAAACAGGCAATTCTCTGATAGGGACCTATAAAGTGAATGTTAAGTACCAGTACAAAAACTGATTGCCATACGGTATATAGCAAAGGAGTAGCTACCATCCAAGGAATTTCAGCATACAACATGCTTGTTTTCAGATCTAATTAAAAAGGCATTCTAGTTTTGTAATACAGTAACCGTATTATCAAGCTATTAAAATATGCTGGGGCCATAGCAATTCTTCGTGCTCAGCACCTTCTTCCCAAAGACCACCCCCTCCAAAAAAAAAAAAGAATCTTGGGGCTTTCCCTTACTGGAAGGAATGAATGGATATGGGCAACCACGCTGACAGGATGTTAACAAATTATTTAGTGTTTTGATTATTAGGAAGTGAAAAAAAGGGAATGGCTGTAGATTGTGCATTGTTCGAAACAGCTTTTGCTGTTTTCTCAGATTAGCCCCTGACCCCCTTCCCCTTTTACACAGAAGGTTAAAATTTTCTTTACCAAAGAGCATCAAAATGGTTTGAAGGATGAACACATCACTGTTATCAGCACGGCTAGGAAGTATGAATTTTGAAATTCCTGAATGTTAAGAGTTTTGAGAAAAGAGCTAATTATGTGAGTGCTCAGAGGCGATACTTCTTAAAACCCAACAAAGGGCAGCCAATGGCCTGTTCCACTCTAATGAAGAGATTTCTGTAAGAGCGAGGATACCTGGTGATGGTTGGGAAAGAGTACCCATCTTTGCCCCTAGCCCTGACAGAAGTCTCAGCAGCCCATAGCCAATCTGGGCTGATGTAGGAAGCTCAGTGTTAGTTCTAATTAGGACTTGGATAGAGGACTACATGGGAATTCCAGATATGTTAGGATTATTAGGAAGTAAAACTATTATATTATAAATTATATCATATAATTTGGCAAATCATTACTATAATGCTGCCCAGAAAATTGCATGAAAAGGCAAATTCAACTAGGAGTTGAATTTGAATCAAGAATGTCTTTATTTCTTTATATAAAGGGACTAGTAGAAGTCATAGAGAGAGAGAGGAAGAGTGTCTGTCTGTCTGTCTGTCTATTTTTTCCAAGAAATGCTATGGTACTTTGTGTTCTATTACAGTACATCAACATTTCCAATCCCAGCAGCCTGAGATAGTGTTGGCAGGAGTGAGTGATCCTGGGAGTTGTTATGCCATAATACCTGGAGAGTCACAAGTTCCTCATCCTTGTCCCTGAAATTTGAGGGGATTCAAACATTAATGCTCAGTTTCGTGTGTGTGTGTGTGTGTGTGTGTGTATGGATGTACTTTCTATATGTGTAAATAAGCTTTTCATCATATACATTCCCTCCATCTCCAGCGAACTCCTGTCAAGCCCTCAAAAATTCTTACTAATCTGAAGTAGGATGAATATGTGAAACAATGTCAAATCCAGTTTTTATAGGTTTTTGTTTTGATTATTGTAAAGGAATTTAGAGATGACCCTGGGGAAGGTATGAGAGAACCACTATGGGGGTATTTGCAGCAAAGATTACATAGTCCAGAGACTGAAGCAAGAGTAAAAAAGAAACTCAAAATAATTCTGCCTTGATTTTGTTGACTATAAGATGGATGGAGAGAAACTTTGGCAAGCTTTCTAGATTCTGTTATTATACCCTACAACAATAAAGCAGTATTCCTGGAATCTCTGCAGTGTTTTTGACCTAACCTACTTTGAAGGGCTGACAATTACATACCACTTTTCAGCATAAAGTTTTAGACCAGGGTTTCTCAACCAGGGTTCTGTGGAACCCTAGGGTTCTGCGAGAGGTCACTGGAGGTTCCCTGGGAGATCACAATTTATTTAAAAAATTATTCAAATTCAGGCAGCTTCACATTAAAGAGGTAAGTTTCATTCTTTATTTTTAGTTTAACTTAGTTTAATCTATGTTAATGCATAGATACAGGCTTACACAGGAAACAAGTATAATAATTTTGTAACTTCTGGCCTATATTTGAGCCTGAACGTGCAGGGGTTCCCCAAGGCCTGAAAAATATTTCAAGGGTTCCTCCAGGGTCAAAATGTTGAGAAAGGCTGTTTTAGAGTGTCACAGGGTAAAAGAATACAGTTATACCATAAAATTGTCAACAATGACACAACATAAAACAGAAACAGCAGCATAAAGCAGTGAATCTGGCTGAGCCTTAAAACAGCCATTAAAGTAACCATTCAACATGCAGAAATGCCTGGGCAGATTTTAAAGTACTGTAAAACCTTTGAGGGTGACCAAAGATAACAAATTAGGCATATGGAAGATTATCCAGGATGATATTCTACAGTAAACAAGATGCCACATTCAAGAAAGCTCTCTCCAGTTACCACCTGTTAATCTCAGATGTGAAGATAATCCACTATTTCACGTTAGCAACAGCAAGGACAAACCTGAAGCAAAATTAATGGAAAAAATACAGCGACAAAGCATTTAATAAGATGTTAACGAGAGAGTTAAATAACACAAATCCTAAATTTTCTGGATTTTTTTTCCTTTCCCCAGCTGTTTCTTCTAGAAACCATGTTGGTGACTATGAAAATACAATTTTTATTCATCTAACTGTATGTATTTATTATTTATTTTAAAATTGTGCATTCCTAGAACTCTTTTTCCCCCCTATGAGGATGTTACAGTTTATTATTAGCTGGAACTAATCTTTTATAAATAAACGCATTAATGCCTATCGGAGAGGAAGTAAACAGCTTTTGAAGTACCCATTCTAGCTGGACATTTACTCCTCTATGGGAAGCTTATTTAATTAAATTTAATACCATTATTGTAGTTTATTTAAAGCACCTTTGCCTCACTTGTAAACCCTTTTAGAAAGATTTGTTTGTTAAAAGAATATAAATGATTGTAATGAATCAAACAAATATACTAGAACTTGAGCTTCTTTATACACAATATTTTAACCACTTATAGGAACCTTAACAATTTCCTATAGAATTAAGATATTAAAACCCAGTGTTCCAATTATTTATAAATATCATTCTATAGATTTTTAAAAAACAAGTCTAGCTTTAGAGATGCTAAGTTTGATATCGATTTTCCTGTGTAATTAAGCAGAGCTAGACATGTTTTCACTATCCCATAGGTGTCTGTTAACTGGCCTTACTCTGCATATTCACAACTATTATTGTTATTTTGTCCTTGAAGTTATTTCTTGGATTTGTTCATTCTCTAAAGTTATTTTATTTTATTACTGTAGTGTAATCATGCTCTAGATATTATAAAGTGACATCTTTGGATGAGAACACCTTTTTATCAGCTTACCTGAATGAAGATAATGGCCTACCTTTGAAAATGTTTGAAAGTTCTTGTTCATGCAGCTGCAATTCTATTAAATAAGACAGGGCAACTTGATTATACTAATTCCTTTCCAGTTCATCTCCATGCCTATATCAAAATAATGATTATAATCTTCAAAGGTGGGGCAGTTCAATAAGCAGATGTTGTTGATCTACATTTTTTAGCATTCCTCATTAGAGATCTTGCTGGTTGAGAGTTGCATCAATATCTGGGAGTTTAGCAATAACTGGAGGATCACAGTTTCCTCAATCTTACTTTAAAGTCTGGAATAATTCAGTCTTGATACTGACTTTGCCTGACCATACTGAGTCAAGCTTTTGGAACTTCTTTAGAGCCCTATTTCATGTGCCATTACCAGTAAAGTTAGATGAAGGGCTTCTATGGAGGGGGACTTCTCAGTTGTAGTTCTATCTTCAGTTCCAGGGCAGAGAAGTATAGGTGAATATCATCACCATACTGATGATATTTAATCCTGTGCCATCAAATGACATCATCCAGCAGCTTCAAGTGGATGTTAAATAGGAATGGGGACAGCATCAAGCCATTATGAACCCCACAAAGAAGGGGCCTTGGGCTAGATTTCTCCTTCCCCATTAACACCAACTAGAGCTACCCTGGGGAAAGAAGAAAAACCACTTAAACACTGTGCCCCCCACTTCTAATGTCTGAAGCTAGTCAGAAAGATACCATGATCAATGGTGTTGAAAGCCACTGAAAGATCAAGGAAAGCTAGGATGGATGCACCATCCCATCCAGTTTCTCCTAGAGGTCATCCACAAACTCATTCAATACTGTTTGGGTCCTATACCCAGGTCTAAAATCTGACTGAAAGTGGCCCAGATAATCTGCTTCCTTCAGGGCTCTCTAAAGCTTCAGCACAACCACTTTCTCAGCAATTTTACCTAAAAAGGGAGGATGGAGACAGGATAGAAATTGCCCAATATGGTTGGGTCTCATGATGGCTTCCTGAGGAGGGGCCAAACTACTGCCTCCTTAAGCATTGGCAGGACTGCCCCCTCTCAAGGATGAATTCACCAGGACCCAACCACATGTTACCACTCAGGAAACCTTAGCTAGTTAGGAGGGACATGGATCTAACATGTAGCTGAGTTTATAGCTCCAAGAACCTTGTCTACTTCCTCAAAACTAATAGGATCAAACTCCCAGGTAACCAAGCAAAAACAAGCCTCAGTCATCTTCATGGACATGCTTCACGGCCAGAGTCAATCTTGGAGTGAGTTCAGACAACTTTATCTGACAGGTGCCTAGCATATTCCTCACAGTGGCCCTACAAGTGACTCTCCAGCAGGTCACTCTAAGCAAGGCTGATGGGTGGCTGTCTGTGGATGCAATAAGAGTAGAATTATACTGATGTTTTGCTACTCTTACTGCCACAAGGTATGTCTTTATGGTGGTTCTAGCTCGTGCTTCATCAGATTCACTCCTGGGAGGAGCTCATCAGGTGCCTTATAACTTTTTATAGTAATTTTATTAAAAATTACAATTAAAAAGGTAAAAACTAAAAAATAGAAACAAAAAAAAAAGAATAAAAAGAAAAAATGGAAAGTGCAGAGAAAAAAAATAGAAATGAAAATAGAGAAGAAAGAAAAAATAATATAGTAAAGAAAAAGAAAAGAAATATATGAAGAAACAACTTCCCCCAATGTTGTCAAATCCAGTTTTTATAGGTTTTTGTTTTTGTTTTGATTATTGTAAATGAATTGTATTGTAAAAAGTATCAACAATTTTACTAACTTATCACCTTCTCTTAAAATACAACAAATGATCTCTTCTTCCCATATTCCATCTCTTATCTATAAACTAATCCTTAAAGCCTCGTCTTTTCAATCCTGATGTCAGCAAAAGTCCATTAAGGGTTACCAGAGATAACAACATATCTATTTAGCCTTGATCAAATAAACCCACTTTATATTCCTTCTTTTTACTTTTAA